>NW_026067922.1:13271294-13318485 GCF_014885135.2 Alexandromys fortis
GAGAGAGAGAGAGAGAGAGAGAGAGAGAGAGAGAGAGAGAGGAGGGAGAGAGGAGAGCATCCATGGCAGCAGCTACCTCTTTGAGAGAGAGACTGAAAGGAAGGTCCCCACCTGCCTTGGGGTGGATGGGGAGGGAGTGGGCGGGGCTTGCCTCTTAAAGGGACAGGACAGACCTTTACATTCCCATCTCTTTTTTATAATAAAAAGGCAGGAAGTTAGGCACAATAGGTTAAAGGAATTGAGGCAATGGATTCTCAAGACTTCTTCCTGCTTATTTGTGGGCATCATCTTGGGGGGGGGAACCTGAGAAAATTGGATGCTGGTCACATCCTGGGTTGGTCTCTTTGCTCCTGTCCGGTGTTTGTGGTACAGAAATGTCTGGTGTCTCTTATATCTGTTTAAGGTATTGGCAGAACAGAGGACTAAGTTAAGTTTAGGAAAATTTTTAGGACCAGGGAATTGAGAAGGATGTATCTGACCTGTTTAAGGTGGATCCTTCAGTTCAGTTCCCTGGAATTCACAAGAATTTTGTGGGTTTGTGAAAACATAAGTTTATATCAGAATGATTGTGACAGATATTTTTTGCATAATGAAAAGTAGTTTTAAGACTATGGAAGGCAGTATGAGAGAGAAATTTGATAGTGTGCACTTGTCCTCATACCTTTATAACTTGCAGGCACACACCTTAATAACTTGTATTCATATTTTGCTGAAATTTTTTTTGGTGAGGTTGTCCTTTTAAACTGACAAAATCTCTCAGATTTCAAACTACATCAGACATCTTTGAGAAGGATAAAATTTTACTTGAGTTATTGATTTAAAAAGACAGAAAACTTACTTGGTTGGCAACTAGAGCTACTCCTCATGGTCCTCCATGATCACCGAGGGTCATATTTTCCTTTTCCTGTTTAACACAGGGCCTTCCAGGCTCCAGAAGTTCCTGTGGGCTGAGAAATCTGTAGGAAGACAAGCCTACCTTGACCTGAGCAGCTAGGCTGTTGATTCCAGCGATCCTGTCCAGTGTCTGGAGATCTTCAGTTTAGTTGAAAGGCAGTTTTGCCTAGTTGTCAGTGCTTGGCAGTTAAAGCAAATTGTGGATGGGCGTTGTTTTGTGCCCATTTGTCTTTTGTCTTTTTTTGGAGGAAATAGAGTGCTGCTGCCAGAAGCCAACCTGTCTGTTTTTGTTATAAAAAGTTTTTTTTAAAATAATTAAACATTTAAATGCCATGTTCCCCAGATCTCTGGGCAGTTGAGGGCAGGGCTGTTTACTGGATATAGATGAGTATAACTACAGTAGAGAATCTGCCTGGAGACTGTACTCTCAACAGGTAAGATTTACACTCGTAAGAAGACAGAAAGAAGAAAAAAAACTGCTTGCAATAGAAGGTTACTGCAGAACTGACAATAGCAGAGAACAGCTTGATATATTTTAAAGCAGAGTTGGATTACATATATAGTATTTTTTGTAAGAGACTTAAAAGTACATACCAATTTAAAACATGAGACTTATTGTTTTGTAGTCTGAATTGAGATACAATGTACAATTATACCGTTTAACAATAAACATAGGTGTTTTTAAGTTACATGTGTGCACACATATACACAGAGTGAACAGGAATTGGGTGAAGTGGATGCTCTTGGTGGGCCCTACTAAAGGCATGCCACTGCACAAACCAGACATGTAACAGAGTCAACACCAGGGAACCAGGCAGGGAATACCTCAGTGAAGATGGCAGGACTTGGTCACCTGACCTGGCTCTGAGTTAAGATGGTGGTGAAGTCACCTGACCTCAGTTAAGATGGTGGTAAGGTCACCTGACCTCAGTCAAAATGGCGGCAGTCACATGTTGTATGGAAGAAAGACTTAGAGGTGTGATACGCCCTGTTGCCAAGCTGCCAGGCCACAAGCCCCAGGGGGAAGCAAAGGCTGGACTTGAAAACAGCTGCCTCATGGATCCGACCAATCTTGTCAACAGCGGTAGCGGTGGCAGGGACAGTTTGAGGAGAAGCGGAGCTGGAGGGACACTGGTGGAGCATAGTTTGAGGGTTTATACCACAGCTGAAAACTGTGAAAACCCGCAGAAACACAAATGGCAGCGAACACGGCAGGGCTTGTATAAGAGTGTCCTCCCTCTACAGGCGGGGTGTTAAAGCCTGACTGGCTTTCTCTCATGGCGGGGACCACTGATGGGTGGTCCAAAAGAAAAGAAAAGAAAAGAAAAAGAAAGGAGAAGAAAAATCTGAGGGACCCTGGGCCTCCAGACGAATGCACAGCACGGCATGTTCAATGCTAGCACAGGAGGAAGGGAGGACTGACCCCAGACCATTCGGTGATGGGTCACGTTTTTTAGCTATGGAAAGCAGTGAAGGGCTAAACTGTAGCCATGAAGGCTGTGGTTGGGGGCTGGAAGGGGAAAACTCACCACCAAAGCTGTTGGTGTGTGTAGAGGTCAGCATTCAGGCAGACGGAACATGTGATTGTTGTGGAAAAAATACCTGATTCTGGATCCCAATCCCAGGAGAGGGGTGGGAGAGCCTCCTGAGTCCCAGGCACCAATTTTATGGTAAAAGCAAAACTCTGCAGATCCCCAAGTGGCGGCAGTAGGGAGCAGGCCATGAGAATGTGGCGGGCCACGAAGGCAGCCAGTCCCAGGCAGGGAGCTCTCATAGGGTCAGTGGGTCCTAGTGGAGAGGCGCATGGCTGGTGAGAGATTGAGACAGATAGACACACCATGCAGAGTAAATGTGTATTTATTTAGTGGGTTATGGAGGGGAATGGGAAAGGGGGGAGGGAGAGAAGTGGGAAGAAGGGAGAGAGGCAGAAGCTGCGTGCGTGTGTGTGTGTGTGTGTGTGTGTGTGTGTGTGTGAGAGAGAGAGAGAGACAGACAGACAGACAGACAGACAGACAGACAGACAGAAAGGGAAGGAGCTCCAACTAGAAGCAGAAGGGAGATTGGCCTGATACTGTGGTGGAACAGGGAGGGAGTGGGCAGGGCTTGTCTCTTAAAGGGACAGGACAGACCAGTATAACCATATCTACCCCAATTTCCCCATCCTATCCCCTTGCCAATGCATCCCCTTCTTGTGTCTATGTTTTTAACCTTTCATAACCTCTCAAGTCTAGTCCGTGATGCCTGCTAGACTACTGACCAGTCTTGTTGTCTCGCTGTTTCCAGGGCTCGTGCAGAAAAAATGTAGAGAAACTGGGTGAGTTCCATGAATTCAATGGTTGTACTTGCTATTGTTGTTTGTTACTTTGTTTGCTTTATTTCTTCGCCATCTTGACACAAGCCAGAGCTGTCTGGGAAGAGGAACAGTCTGTGGGATGTTCCCTTGATGAGTGGTTGATGTAGGTGGTGCCATCCCTGGAGTGGTGGTCCTGGGTTCTATAATAAAACAGGCTGAGCAGGCCACGGGGAGCGAGCCAGGAAGAAGTACCCCTCCATGGCCTCTGCATCAGCTCCTGCCTTTAGATTACTGCTTGAGCATCCGCCATGACTTTTGTCAACCATAAATAACGATGGAGAAATGTGTGACAAGTAAGCCCTTTCCTCTTCAAGTTGCTTTTGGTCATGATCTTTCTCACAGCCACAGAAAGCAGAGGAGGACAGTGGCCACGTTGGAGTTCAGCAGAGCAAAGTTTACAGCATTGTTATTTGTCTCAGGGAGCATTAGCAAAGCTGGGAAAATGGATGAAGTGATCCAACTCAGAGAAGCAGAGTGGAGCCGTGGTTGCCTAGGGCTGAAAAGAGAGGGAGCCAGTGTGGGGGAGGGGTGTGGTGGGTAGTGGATGGTGGGGGATGGGGGAGGGAATTGGGGGAGAGGTGGGTGTGTGGTGATGGGGGGTGGTGTTTGTCAAAGTTTTAGCTGTAACAGATGAATAAGTCTTAGATGTCTCCTGCACACGGTGCCTATAATTATCAGAATCCCGTTGCATACTTAAGATGTGACTAATAGGGTAGTTTGACACTAGATGCCTTTATATTAAAATATGATAATATAGTAAGTTACATGTTAATAGTGAATTAATTACTCGTCTCGCTGCTGTGACAAGAATTCCTGAGAGCCCCTTGAATAAGGAAAGCTTATATTGGCCTGCAGTTTGAGGTTTGTCCATCATGGCGGGAGGGGAAAGGAAATAGGATCATAGCGCCCTCCAGGTTCATCAGTATTGTGGCAAGTAATGACAGAATCTCTCTCTTTTAAAAGTTTTTTTTAAAGCCTTTTATTGTATTTGCATATGTATGTGCCTATACGGCTGTGTGTTTGTGCCTGTGTGTGTGTGTGTGTGTGTGTGGGTGTGTGTGCAGTCACTGGAAGTGAAGAGTTTTGAGGCGAGAACACACAGAGATATAATGTCTCATTATATCTGCACTTAGGGGAGTTTAGAAGCTATACCCTCCTCTTGCTGTGTTATAGGGCAAGGAAGCTCAGGAAAAGACAGGCATGGCTTGACCGTGGGTCCTACCATGCTGGAGGCAGGGCTGGCCCTGGGACTCAAATCTCTTGACCCCTGCATGATTGCCTATGCTGTGGGGCTGGCCTCTCGGCCACACATCCTTCACTACATTCTGTTCACTAACAATGGTCATTGGTAGCGGTTGGCAAACGCTTTGGTTGCCTGTGCGTATAACACAGACAATGTGCTATTGAGAGGACACAGTTCCCCAGTGTCTTCGTCCAGAAGTTTCTTATCGACCTTCCTGCTCCTTAATCTCATCAGGGAGCTTTGCAGAGGGAAGAGGAAGGCCACTAGAGCCTCATGCCACCTGCTCTTGTGACAGCACAAATCCCTTCGGTTAACCCGGCTGTGAAAGGAGAGGGGCTCCCTCTGGTTTCGGATTTCTTGGGATAGCACAAGATGGTGTGTATACAGTTCCTGACACATGCTGAATTCTGCGCCACCAGGACCATGTCCTCTTCTTTCTCCTGCCCTTCCATTCTTGCCTCTGAACTGCTTTCTCTCTTCCTCTTCCACCTTTGATAAAAGCGTCCTTATTCCCAATTCACCTACGCTCACCTCCTTGGTTCCCAACCTTGGAAATAAGGGTGAGAAATGTAAACACAGGTCATAAGATGTCAAAGAGGCCAGGGTCATTATAACTTGAAAATGAACAGTGCTGAAGTGAGGGTTGGACAGAACCCATTTGAAGAAAAGTAAACCGAGCTCTCCACTGGAAAGGCCCTTTCTGGAGAGAAGGTGTGGCCGTGTGGCCACTCACCTCCCCTTTGCATACATGCTATATGCTCAGGCTCTGGAAGACACTGCCCAGTTTTTGCTCACACTTCCGTGTGAGTCACCTGCACCAACCCTGTCACTCTTTGTAGAGGTTCTTCTGAGAGGCTAAGGTCGAAACCACAGGCATTCCTCCCAGCTGCCCCTTTCTTGTGATGCCTATATCCGAAGTCCACTGTCTCTGGCTCAGGGCATGCCCTGCCTTGGCAGGTATCTTTCCACCTGGGGAGTGTCCCTTCCAAGCTCTCTGAAAGGGGCCCCAGAGCCCATACTGTGGGGCATGCTGGTGCGGCCCTGGCTGGCAGCCTGCAGGAGCTCGCTCTGTGTTGCAGACACTATGCTGTCTGTGGTGTGAGCTGGCCCACAGCACCCACAAATGGGAAGTGTCTGGGCTGGGAGCCCAGCTGAACTGTGGCTGGGACTCTGCGATTGCAGCCTCCGCGCCTTGCCCAGCACCCATGGTGATGCTGAAGGTGACAGCTGTGGACCATCTGGGGCAGCTACAGGGGAAACATAGGTGCTCGGAGACTCCACCATACTCATGTTCTCAGAGCCTGTGTGTCTATTGTAGTGGTCTCTCCTCCTCTTGGTCCTCGCTCAGGGAGCTGCAGCCAGGAGGAGCTGCTTGTTTAAGTTTTTCTGTATCTGTGGGCATGGTGTCCTCTGAGGCATATGATGTCGGGTGGCTGAAGACAGTCACTGATGGCATATGAGGCTGTGGGTGACAGCCTCCTGCAGAGGTGACCGCATTGGGAAATGGTTGTAACAAGACCCACTTGTTAGTGCTTCTTTGCCAGCTTGGTCCTAACACTGACTGCAAGGCCATAGTTTTTTGTTCATAATTGAGAAAACTGGGGTACAGAGCAGCTAGGAGGTGAGAAATCCAGCACCTGAACTCTGTCGGCTGTGGGAGCTGACTTTATCCACTGTGTTGTTTGGGCGTTCACTAAACACAGATAACAAGGGCTGGCCTGGGATATAGCTTAGTTGGTAGAGTGCTTGTCTAGCATGCAGGAAGCTCAGAGTTCTAGCCCCAGTACTGCGTAAATCATGTGCGATGGTGCATACATCTAATCTCTGTACACAGGAGGTTGGGGCAGGAGGACTGCCAAGAGTTTGAGTTCAGTCTGGGTTACAAAGAAAGATAAAGAAAGAAAAGAAGGAAGAAAGAAAGAAGCTTTCAGTTTGCTTTTTGGATGTCATTAAGTGAAGAGGAAGAATGATAAAAATGCTTGTTTGTTGTTTGTTTGTTTTTTACTGCTCTGGATTCTCCCCAAAGGCTGAGTTTCTTCTTCTAAAACCACCTTCAATGAGCGGACGCATTAACATCAGTACCTGGACATCATAGAGGACCTGGCTTTCCATGGCCCAAGAGGAAAAGGAATGGCTCCAGAGCCATGAATTTAACCTCACCTGACCGGATCTCCAAAGGACAGGGCTCCTGTACCTAGATTGTTTTTTCCATGCAGTGTTGGAGCTGGGGCTCAGGGCTGAGTGTGCTTTGTGGCCCCGAAGGCTACCCCAGCTTCCATTTCTTCATCCCAATCTCTGTCCTGCTGCTTGTGGTGACTGCTCCGGTATTCACGAGCTGCCCGCTGTCTTTGCCTGTCCCTGCTGCTATGAGGGTTGTGCAGGTGAACTGTGATTCCCTAGGCACATTTGGAAGGACTCCTCCATGGAGACCTGCCCTCTGCCTTGCTCTGACAGTTAGGCTCTGGGGACTTTCTATAAGAGATCATTCTCTGTAGAGTTGAGATGCTCAGCAGATTCCTTCATTTTATAGAAATGTTTCCAAGGACTGTCTGGTGGGCATCTGAATCTCCCCAGTGTGCTATGAGGGAGTCCAGAGGTAGAGCCATTGTAAAAATACAGGATGTGCCCTGCTTAAGGTGCTGTTTGGTCCTGGTGTAGTGAGATATGGTAGGTAGACAGTAGGTGCCTAGGCCAAGAGCCCAGGGCTGTTCCCACACACATCATGGATGCTCAGTGACCTTGCAGCCATGATGAGCTAACAAAGGAGATTCAATTCAGAGTTCTTGTTTAAAAAAATGAGGGAGAGCCGGGCGGTGGTGGCGCACGCCTTTAATCCCAGCACTCGGGAGGCAGAGGCAGGCGGATCTCTGTGAGTTCAAGACCAGCCTGGTCTACAGAGCTAGTTCCAGGACAGGCTCTAAAGCCACAGAGAAACCCTGTCTCGAAAAACCAAAAAAAAAAAAAAAAAAAAAAAAAAAGGAGGAAGTGCTGTGGGACAGTAGTCTGTACCCTGTCACTTGTATTTTAAGTAAATGCTGATTGGCCAGTAGTGAGGAAGGAAGTAAAGGTGGAGCAATCAGGCAGGAAGTAGAGGTGGAACAAGGAGAACAGGAGAATTCTGGGAGGAGGAAAGAGTCAGTCTGCAGTTGTCACCCAGCCGTAGAGGAAGCAAGAAACAGAGCAAGCAAAATGTGACTGTCTCACCAAAAAAGATACCAAGCCACATGGCTAACACATACAAGATTTATTGGCTAATGTAAATTATAAGAATTAGTTAATAAGAAGCCTGAGCTAATGGGCCAATCAGTCTATAATTAATGTAGACCTCTGTGTGATTCTTTGGAACTTAACGACTACAGGACTGGGCAGGACAGAAACTTCAGACAATTGTTCTAGATCTCTACCCCAGGATTAATCTGTGTGTCTTGGAGACAGAGGTCTTGGGGGTACTTTCCAGCATCTCCAGTGGTGGGATCTTCAGCCATGACCAAGTGAGTGGTCCTTTCAGAAAGGTGGGGGGAAGGGTGGATGAGGGGAAGGGTGGGTGGAGATGATTCAGTGGTTAAGAACATTGTCTGCTCTTCCCAAGGACCCAGGTTCAAAACTCAGCACTCACATGACAGCTAACAACTGTGTGTAACTCTATTCTCAGGAGATCCAGAACTTTGTCCTGGCTTCCTGATGCACTGCATATATGTGGTGGACACATACATACATACATGCATGTGTGCAAAATACCTATATTCATAAAATAAAAATAAATCTTAAAAAACCCAAACACTAAAACAACGAACCAAATCAAGCTAGATTATTCAAATCCCGTGTTCTCCTTTTGCATTTTGTTCCTCCCTCCCCCCCCCTCTCTCTCTAGGATTTCTTTGTGTAACAGACATAGCTGTCCTAGAACTAGTTCTTGTAGACCAGGCTGGTATCAAACTCACAGAGATTCACTCCCTCTTCCTCTTTCCCTCCTGCCTTTCCCCTTCCTCCTCTCCCAATCTCTCTCCTCATTTCCCAGGGTATTGGGTATATTAGGCAAATACACTATCATGGGTCTAGATTCATAACCTTTTAAAGATGTTATTTTAGATTTAATTTTAAAAAGTGTGTCTGTGTGTGTGGCGTCTCTCTCTCTGTGTGTCTATGTTGAGGTATGTGCATGCAAGTGCAATTCCTCACAGAGGCCAGAAGAGGGAGTCAGATTTCCCTGGATCTGGAGTTTTAGTGAGTTGTTAGCTGCCTGTTGTAGGTATTGAGTTTTCTGCAAGAGGAGTACATCCTCTTAACCACTGAATTCTCTCTCTCTCTCTAGCCCCCACCTTTAAACATTGCTATAGGGGTTTCACCAAGTTGCCTAGGCTGTTCTCCTGCCACAGCTTTCTAGATAGATGGAATTAAAGTTTACATCACTAGGCCTGGCTCAGGCATTCTTTTGAAAAGAAACTGAGCCTGCTGATTCAAGAGAAATCACTAACAGCACCTGCTGTCAATCAGAGAAGCGAAGGTTTCAAGTTGAGACCTGACTTTTAGAAAGCCCCTCCTCACCCCGCGAGGGTAAGACATCTCTAGCACGCAGAGACTTCCCCCAATACAGCAGTGGTTGTGTTTGTGAGTGCCGTGACTGAGCAGTGGAATGTGTCAACACTCCCCTCGCTCTGCATAACTCAGTGAATCAATATTTGCCCAATGACTAACTCACAATGTGGCAGAATCATGAATGGGTAAAACCAGCCTATTCACAGTGCATAATGGCTAATGGATTTTAATGTCACCATGTATGAAAATATCAGGGCTGGGTTGTGACTCAGCCTGGTATGCAGGAGGCCCTGATTCGGGTCCCCCTAAAGCTGTGTAAAATCGGGTGCGGTTGTTCATGTCTGTAATCTGGGCACCTGAATGAGAAGTGGAGGCTAGAAGATCAGAAGTGCAGGGTTATCTTTAGCAAGAAAGAGAGTTCAAGGCCAGGCTGGGCTATGCGAGGCCCTGTTTTAACATTAGGGACAACAAGTGAAGGAATTCTGGAGTACCATTCACCTGTAAGAGATGCTACCTTACCAGTGTTAGAGCAACGATGAAGAAGCAATCTACCGGTGACTATTGTTTGGGGCTCAGTTTTCTTCCTGCACTGCATCTACATAGAAGAATCCTGCAGCCTGAACTGAGTTAGGACCAGGGCTTTCCTAATGAGTCATATGTTTAGAAGTTCTGGACGAGCATGAGCACAAGAATGATTCTCACCAGCACTTTGGAGAATGGTTACTCTTGGAATACAAAATTCACTCAAATGTGTAATGGATTTAATCATGACTATGATCGATCATTTTGGGGGGTGCTGGAGATTGAGACCAGGGTCTTGCACATGCTAGATGAGCATGCTGCCACTTGGCTACATCCTATCTCCCAGAGCTCATTAAAAAACCAAACCAAACCAAGCACCTGTTAATTTGAGGTAAGCGAAGTGGCTTAGGTTGTCCTTGGAACTTGGGAATTTGTGATCCCACTGTGTTAAGCTCCTAAGTGTCTTGGATTACAGGCCTGTGCCATCGGGCCCAGCTCTAGTTATAGTTGTTGTTGTTGTTGTTATATTTTGAATTAGGGTTTCATGTATCCCAGGCCAGCTTGGAACTTATCTTGTAGGTGGTGATAGTTTTGAACTTCTGAACCTTTGGGCTGACTTCCTCTATGCTGAGATTATAGCCACGCACCAGCACACCTAGCAAATACAATATTGGAAACAACCCAGGGCTTCACACATTCTATGCAAACATTCTATCAACTGAGCCATACCCCAGCCCTTCTAATTATTTTTATTTTGACCCAAATTGATATACATTTGGGTCAACAAACATCCCATACAAACAAAAACCCTTTGGGCTGCCCAGTACTTTAAAGAGCTTTATCAAGCAGTCCTGAGACCAAAACCATGTGGGAGAAGCTGCCGGCCTCAGTTTGAACACTTAGGGGACTTCCAGAAAGGCACCTGGCCGCTGAGGACTTTCCAGGAGCCAAGGCACACCCCATCTGCTCAAGCGGTGAGCTTTCCCAGGCCCAACTTCTGCCTTTTCTGAAAACTGTCTCGGTCTGGTGGGATTTGACTCAGGGACCACTGGACCTGCCTTCTCCTTGGCAAAATACATGAAAGCAAATATAACATGGGTACCAGTGTTTAGGGGTGAGCAGGGTATGGATGTGAGGTTCAAAAGCATCCTGGCAGTGAGGAACATGCCTGGTGGACAGGAGGTTCAGGAGGCTGGTGACAGGAGGGGGCTGTAATTGTGTAGACAGGGCCACTGTGGATCTGCTCAGCCCTTACCCTGCTTACCTGCACCTGCCCTTGAGACAGAGCAGACTCTCCTCAGCATGAGGCGAGGGACTTGTTGACAGAGGGGCTGCTTGTTCGTTCCCGCTGCCCAGCTAGCTTAAACTTGAAATAATCACACCTAAACTATATTAGTTAAAACACTGCTTGGCCCATTAGCTCTAACTTTTTATTGGCTAATTCTTACATCTTAATTTAACCCATTTCTAGTAATCTGTGCATCACAAGAAGGTCATGGCCTACCAGCAATTTTCAGCACATCTATCTCCAGCTCCATGGCATCTCTTTGACTCCACCTTCTTCCTCCCAGCATTCTGTTTAGTTTTCCCCACCTAGTTCTGTTCCCCTATAGCTCTGCTATAGGCCCAAAGCAGTTCCTTTATTCATTAACCAATAAAAGCAACACATAGATAGAAGGACCTCCCACGCCAGGGACTCATCTTCCCTCCATGACCTTGCCCTCCAGTGCTCTCTCAATGGCTCAGTATGGTTCCCCAGGGATGCCATGAACACCCTTGGACTTTTAGTTGTGGTTGGCAATTGAAAAGATGTCTTTGTGCCTGGCATGAGTGACAGGGGAGAGAGTGTCTAGGGAGAAGGGCTAGGGGACACAGAAATCTGACTGTCCAGCCTTGAGCCACAGAGGAGCAGGCGTTCACAGAGAAGAACACTGAGAGTCACTTGAGGAAGGAAGGACTGGGGGGGCCAAGTGCAGGTGCCTCAGACAGACAGCCAGGTCAAGGCAGTGCAGATATAGGGAAGGACACTCACACAGACCCTTCTGTGTATTCTTGTAGTGCGGAGGCTCAGATGACACAGTTGAGGACACCTTGGATCCTGTGAAGTCCAGTGTTGGGTAGAGACTCAGAGAAGATGGGGCATGAAGTTGACATTCAGGGAAGACCAGGACCTACGAGAGAAAAGAGGGTCAGGTAAAGTACTGGAAGCTAGGGAACCGTGGGGTGATGGCGCGGAGACAGGAGGTCGGGAGCCTGCAGATCATTTCAATGACGTAATGTGTCTCAGGGTGCGGCTTGGGCTACAGGGTCATTGATCCTGAACACCGGTTTCCAGTTGGGGTCCTGTGTTTTGACCACAGGGAGCCATGGATAGTCTCTGAGCAAATGACTTGGATGTCTGAGCTTTGCCTCACAGGAGACTGTGAGAGCGATGGAAAACCATAGTGTTAGGATTCAGGCATTATGCTGGCCTGCCCTGTCATCCGGTAGCCAGCCAGGGTCCTAGCCTGTACGCAGGTGCATAAGGTTCCTTTAAGAGACAAGTTAGAACCCATTCCTGATTTGTCTTTCCCAGCTGCTCTTCTGAAGAGGCAAGCTGGCCTTTGCCCCCACCCCTTTCTCCTCCTCTCCCTTCTACCCTCTTCTCAATAAACTCCGCACTCAAATTGTCTGTATGTCGTATTTGCCACCAGCCACGCTTTGGACCCACCCACTGCAAAGGTCTTTCTCCGCAGTCCCCACCTGCCCAGGTCCCAACTTGCACTGAAATCACAACCCGTAGCTTGGGAGCCCTTGGTGTGTCTTCAAGAGAGACAGCAGGCATCTGTTTGGAGGAGTGGGGGCAGACCGGAGGAAACAGATATGGTGCCAAGTCTCCCGGCCGAGGCTGGAACAACATAACATAAACATTTTTGGTTTGTTTTGGACACAGCCTAGAGTGTAGATGGCCTCGAGGAAGTATGTGTCTTAAAGACAAAATCCAGGCACGGTGTTGCGGTGTTGCACACCTGTAACCTCAGCACAACGGAGGCCGAGGCGGGAGGAGCATTGTGTGAGGTCAGGTACATAGCAAGCTCCTGTATCAAAACAAGACGAAACCCCTCAAACGCAATCAAATGAAACAACAACAAAAAACAAACAAACAGAGAAACCAAGAAAAGGAGCATGAGTCTTCAGCACTTAGTCTGTAGGAAGGGCAGGGGGGGGGCAGGGGAGGGGGGCTGTCTGAATTTAGTTTGCCTGGAGGCTGCTACCCTTTCCAAGGAAGACTGAGGCTCAAAGCAACACCGAGGAGGCTGAATTCAGCCACTGGCACGCGCATAAAGACTCAAGTGTGGTGGTATAAGCTTGTGATTCCAGTGCTTGGGAGAGAGGCGGAGACAGGGAAATCCCCTGGGGTTCACTCATCGGCCAGACTACCCTAATCAGTGAGCCTCAAGTCCCAGTGAGGAAGCTTGTCTCAAGAAATAAGGTGAACAGCTCCTGATATAGTTAGTATACGTGAGGTTGACTTCTGGCCTTCACATGAGGATTCACACTTAAGCACACGTGAACATGTGTTCAAGTACACACACACTCACACATGTGCACACACGTGTACATGAACATACACATATGAATACACGTATGCACACGTATACATATGCATGCACACACATGTGTATACACATGCACACACGCATGCGCGCGCGCACACACACACAGAGGTAGGTGAGGGCTGGGATTCCTGGGGTGGATAGCAGAGCCTCAGACTAAAGACTCAGTTTCTCCTTGTTCTCCGTGGACTTCCGTGGACTTCTGTCTCTGTGTCAGACCTGAGGAGGGCAGTGTCTCATGGTCCGCTCTCAGGAACAGCACATTGGCTGCTCATTCTGTGTTCCGTTCCTCTGGTTAGGGCTGGACTTAGGTTCCCCTCTCACGAACAGACCATGGTGAGCGCAGTGGTACCCGACCTCTATGATGAGGCTGTGGGATGGCTGTGACAAGTGTTTGGCTCACTTGTCCAGGCTTCTTAAGTTTGCTGCTATGTTGTGAGCTGTGCTGTGGAGATGTCTACGTGGTAAGGAACTCAGATTTCTAGTCAAGACCCACGCAAATGAGCTGAATGTTCCCTCATCGGTTCTGAGATGACCTCATGTTGTCTTGACCACAGTTCCTGAACATCCTACGCGAGAGAGATCAGCTGGCTACTTCCAGATTTCTGGAACAAGGAAATCATACATACTGCTTGTATCTGGCTGTGGCATTTGGGATATTTGTTGCACAGCTACGTATAACTGGTACACCTGAGTTGTCCTCCCTGTTTCAATGTATTGACCTTGAAGTTGGCCTGCAGGGGTTCAAATGCTGCCTTTGCCATTTGCAAGTCACATGGTCTGAAGTAGGTTAAATTCTGTGTGTCTCAGTCCTTTCCTCTGTAAAATGGCACCAAGAGTAGCGACTATGGCATGGGTTCATTGTGCAGATTCTATGAGATAGTCCCTATAAATTGTCTTGGATACTGTAGCCCTGAGAAGACTTTGCCATTGTTACCATCACTACGTCTGACCCAGTCTAATGTCTCTTTTGGACTTCAATCCTCCCTGGTCTCTCCTCCTCACTCCACGCTCATGTTCTCCAAACAGAACACTAACTTGTTCTTGGAAGGTCTCTGATGCATGGACGGCTTGACTCTGTAGGATGGCTCTGCAGAACATGCAACATGGGCTAAGGCATTCAGTTAAATAAAACAAGCTCATGGCAAGAGACAGCATTGGCTTTGATCCCATATGGATCAGGGCTGGAGATGGGGGACCTGTTGGATACTGTGGGACCGGGGCCCGGCACTGTCGAGTGTGAAGCCATCTTGTCGAGTTGGATGGATAACCAGACAGGTATCCGGGGAGGCCAACGGCAGGAGGATGGATATCAGTTCTGGAGTAAACAGCATGGCACGTGTGAGGGCTGGCTATGTGCTTGTTGGCTGAGTGGAACACAGAGCCAGCTGCTCTTTGTGGACCCCTGAAGTGGCTGTCTGGCATTTGGATGATGGGATGAAACTCAACAGTGTGGTGGACAGAGAGAGCTGGAAGCCAGAGGAAAGGGTTTTGAATCAAGAATTTGTGCCCTGCCCTGAAACATCTAGCAGCATCCGCGTTCCCACAGCTGGGTTAATTGCTTGTCTGTGCATGGCTCTGCTTTCCAGTTTGCTTCTTACTGGGCAGCCGCTCACCGGGAAGGCCTTCAAGAAGATTGGCAGCAGGCAGGGAGAACAAGGATCTTGGCTGCCAGAGACAGACATCGGCAGCTCCACCTCCTGCCCCATCTCCAAAGCTTTGGGATGCTGGGGAAGGTGAAGTGGCAGGAAGGCTGGCTTAGGTCCTTCCCAGTTGAGCCCTGGGGAGATAACAACAATTTTGGGGTCTTGGGCTCCTAAGACCTCGATTGTCAAATTCCTTGTAGAGCCGTGTCTGCCATCAGCATTGCCTACTTAGCAGCCTGTGAGTAGGAGCTGGAGAACCATCTCCCATCATGCCTTTCCTGAGCATCTACTTTGTTCTGAGCTCCTACAGGATGCTGAGGGGCTGAACAAACCGAGACAGACTGCCTGAGCTCATGGCTCCCAGCATCTAGGAAGATGGATCTCAGTATAGGCAGTCCCAGATCCTACAATGAATGGCATTGACCAAGGGCATGGATTCTTGGCTCAGTGACTTGGAGTGTTCCTAGCAATTAGTGGGTAAAAGCTGAGGATGTTCTATAGTTCACAGTGTCTCATGGCAAAGAATGACCTTGTTCAAAATATTGGTCAACTATGTCTTTGGGAACTCTTAGCCCAGTGGGAGAGCCAGGTGTTAATTTGCTACACAAATGAGTAGTCACATGGTACCAGGACTGTAAAGGAAGCTCGGGGAATCAGCAGGACAATGCTGGACTCCTTCTCTTTGATGCCAGCTGGGCCTGGAGAATGATGCTATCCACATTCAGGGAAAGCTTTCTATTTGCAGTGAATCCTCTCTGGAGATTCTGGAAATGCTCTGAGAGACACATCCAGAAGTGCAATTTCCCAGGCATTTCTCAACCCATTTAATTGATGGCCGTGATCAACCATCGTTTTTATCCACATGATAAACTAGATTCTAGTCTTCTCTGTTTTTGTAGAAAGGCTGAGGGTGACTTAGGACCCAAAGCCATATAGGTCCACAGACTGGAGATTTACCTAGGCTAATTGGCGCCCAACCTGAGAGCCTGTGCCTTAACCTCTCATTCATTCCAAGTCATAGTTATCTGGTTTCATAGTTTTCTGGCTATTATGACCAATACTTGATCAGAAGTTAAGAGAGAAAGGACATATTTGGGCTGATAATTTGAAAGTATAGTTAGTCATGGTAGAGAAAACATGGTGGCAGGAACATGTGACTATTTGCTCATATTTCTGTTGACCAGGAAGCTGAGATGGGACAGGAACTTGGTAGGACTTTAACGCTCAAGGCCTGCCTCCCCAGTGATCCACTTCCTCCACTGAAGACCCCTTCTTAGTTACTTTATAATAGCTGTGATAAAACCCCATGACCAAAGTGACTAGAGAAGAAAGCATTTACTCTGGTTTATGGTTTCCGAGTATAGAATCTGTGATGGTGGAGAGAAGGAACAGCTGAGAGCTCACATTTTGACCCACAACTGTGTGACGGAGAAAGAACACTGGGAGCCTTTTCAAACCTCAGAGCCCTGTGGCGCACCTCCTCTATTAAGGCCACACCCCCTAATCCTTCCCAAACCGTTCCACCAACCATGGACCAAGTATTCAATATAGGAGCCCAGGAGGGTCATTCTTATTAAAGCCATCACAGCCTTGCCTCTTAAAGGTTCCAGAAACTTCTCAGATAGTACCCCCAGCTGGCGATCAAGTGTTCTAACGCAGGAGCCTGGGGGAGGGGGGACTTCTCATACCCAATCTGTAACACTCAGCAACCCTCTGGTCCTCCTGCCTCGAGCCTAGACCGGTCACTGCCTCTTCTTGGTCCCCTGAGAAGATAGAAGTCTATAAGTAGGAAGAGCTGTCTTCTAATATGCTATGAGCGTGAGACTTGGGTGCTCAGGGCAGTTGACTCTGCTTTGCTAGTCCTAAATTTGCCTTTAGTGATGAAATTGGCCGAGGCAGGGGGGTTTACGCCATATAAATTGGCACAAGCTACAAGCAGAGCTACTTTTAATTCCCCTACTCCCTGGAGCTGATGGTTGCACATCCACGCCTCACCTCTAAGACCTAGGAACACTGAGGCTTGCTCAGAGGAAACCTCTACCTTAGACAAGCCCCCTGTCTGGATTGGGTGTCAGGAGGCCTCTGGCAGCCTTGAAGCCTTCTCTTTTATGCCGTGGGTCTGGAAGTCTTCTGTTTCTCAAAGGCAGTGGTGGCCCAGACTCCTGTTTCCTGGGCTCTTGGGGTCTGCAGCAGGAGGGCGTCAGGGCTGCTTACCACGCCCTTTCTGAGTGTGGAGTAAACTGTAGTGACCTCTGGTTCTTTCCCTCCACATAACACAGCAGCCGCCGAGGGAGAGAGGGTGGGGTGGGCACCAGCCTCTCAGAGTTGACATTTCTGCTTGCCAGCACATAGTGCGAATTAAGGATGGACTGAGGTGTCGCTTAAAGTGACAGGGGAGGCAGAGGCCCCTCCGGTCCCCAAGAGACAGGCCATGCCGCGTTCCCTCTGTAGAGCACCTGCATATGGCGGGGTTCTCCCAGGGCAGGTCCCCGTGTTTGCTCCATCTGATAAGGAAACTGAGGTGCAAAGAGGAAGTAACTTGACCCCGACGTATACTGTGAGGGGGATGCGAGAGCTTCTCTCGGTGTGGTAGGGCGGAGGAGTGGGGGTAGAACCTGGGTCCGGTTTCCACATTCTTCCGGGCTCAAGGACAGAGATAGACTCCGGACCAGCACAATAACGTTCGGACCCCTTGTGGGTGTCTGTACCTTCCTGACTCTGATGAAGGCGGGATTTCTCATTGCTGTCCCCAGGTCTAACTTCTCAGTTGTGTATGGGTCCCCGGCTTCTCCAAGGCACACTGCAGCCATTGGAAGGGTCCCGAGGCCTTGGAATTGCTATGTTTGTGAGCCACCTAACAAAGTGAGGCCAAGCATGGGGTGGGCACCAAGATTTCTCTTGGCCACAGCTGATGCCTAGGTCCCTTATTCCTTCACAGAAGCCCACGATGCCCACTCCCGTGAGAACGAACTCATACATTTCCCCATTCAGCTGTTGGTGAACACTGTGCTATTTTAAGCCCACATGGAAGTATTTTTTTTTTTTTAGGACCATCTGCTACCGGCCCCAGCCCAGATGATACAGTTGGAGCCTACCCACAGCATCCTCTCCCGCCTTCAGACAGTTCCAGGAACGAGAGTGAGTCAGACCCAGCTGAAGCCTGTCTTGTTAACCCAAGCAATAGCCCAGGGGCCCAGCACAGGGGGCCACCTGCTCACGGGGAAGGTGTTCTCTGCAACCCTCTCCACACAGGAAAGGGATCTCACCCTAAGCCTCATGGGCGTTCAGGTCCACCCTTCCAGATGTGCCCCTTCTCTTTCCAAGGGACAGCAGCCAGTCACAAGTTCAAGCGCAGCTGCAGCTGCAGCTCCTTGCTATGGCAGCGTGTCACAGACTTGTCACAGTGAAGCTGGTGGCTCAGGACTTGGTCACTTCCTGCCGTGGAGGCTCTTGGAAGAGCTAGCGACTGGATCTACTTTGGGTGCCGAGAGAGTGGATGCCATCAGAGAAGGGGCTGCCAGCGGTGCTGTCTAGTTGGGCCACTGAGAAGACGCTTTGAAATACTAGTGCCTCCGGGTGCTATTCAGCTATAGGGCCAGGCATAAGCAGTAGCTCTCCAGCTGGCTGCTCTTCCTTAGCAACTGATGGCTCATTGTGAAGAGAGGCCCCTGGCATCCAGGGCCCAGGGAGGACACTGCTCACACACCTGGAGTACAGGTCATGCCGTGCAGAGCTACAGCTACCAGAGTCCTTGGTCTCTATTTGCTCTTCTGTACATCCAGGATAACCTGACCCATCTCCTAGGATGCTTATGAGCGTTAGTGAGGACCACAGATGGGAAGGGTCTGTTCTGCTGCCCAAAGATCAAGGTTTGTATAATTCTGAGTTGCCATGGTGCTGAGTCTACTGAGAAGCTGTAGGGAACTGGGGGTCAGAGCCTCTGGATTTATCACCATCCCCATGTACTTCTTGAACCTTGGTCCTTCCTTGCCTTACAACAGGTCTTTTTTTTTTTTTCCTCTGCTGGGACCCTCATTAGAGAGTTCATGGGTTACTGTTAATTTGATTCCGTGAGTGTCTGCCCCTGCCTTACTAGTCCATCACATGCAAATTATTGTAGCTTTTGCCTCTGTCCGTGACTGTGGGAACCTGGGAGCCCCAGAGGCCAGGAGTGGGCTGGGCATTTCTCTGAGGTCCCCTTCTCTTCCAGTGGATATGGCTGTGCCTGGTTGAGCTTGTGTCGGGTGGATCCCGGCCTCGCTGTGAAGTCCCCATGGTGGGTCTTGGAGTCCTGTTGGGGCCTGGCCTGGAGTCCTGCTGGCCTAACTTCCTGCTCTGGACTCTATCTGCCGCTCCTGTAGAGCCTTGCAGTTTATCTGTGGTCAGTTTTTCGCACCCATTTCCTGCCAGCTGCTACTGGTTTTTCAGTCAGCTCCCGGGGATAGGATAATGGGGAAAGTGCACAGACTACCGTCCGAGTGATTCACCAGCTGTGGCAGGCAGGCGGGACGTGGAGACCAGGACGTGGAGACCGGGGCATACCCTGTGGAGGGCAGAGCGGGGCACCGCCCCCCAGCCTGGGTCTGTCCCCTGGACCTCTGTGAGTAACACAGAGAAGACCACGCAGGGCACACACTCATTGTGAGCCAAATGCTGGTGCTTATATATCTGTGGCATAAGGGTTTTTTTTTCTTAAACTGAAGCCAAAATAAATGGTCTTTTGAGAAGTCTGAGCATGGCTCCTATCAAGGGGAACCGTAAGCTTTCTCTCTGAGGTGTTCATGGGTAAGCGTGCCACGCTCTGATTAGGATATCTGATCATACACAAATTTTTGTTTCTTGGCATTTCCAAAACCTGAAGAGAAGGAAATTCCCTCACTGGAGCAAATTACTCCTCCGGACTGAACACTTTGAACGTATCTACTCATTGTTCTCATTTTGTTCCGTGAATCAGGGGTTTGGAGTTGCCCACTTGCTGGCAGTCACCACTCAAGGGTATCTCTCTATCCGGAGATTGCTCTGCAGGGGTGGACAGCAGAGTCCCCAGAGGGTGGAACAAGGACTAGAGGGGCAGTCACCTGGGAACTAGTATAAATGTGGGGTATGGGCCGTGGGGTATGGGACTGGGGGATTGGGTCAGCCATCTGGCTACTACCTCCCTCTTACCTGGCCCTCCATCTTACATCATTAGTAGATTTTATTAATCTGTTAGTAGATGAGAATTGTGAAGAAGAGAACTGAATTGCACAGAGGAGTCTATACATTTACCGCCACCTCTTGGTTACCAAACTCTGGACAAGACCTAGCAAAGGACTTCCCGACACCTGGTGTCCAGCCAAGTCCTTTGTATCAGGGTCTCTTAGCTTACAGCAGGCAGATGGAGTAAAGAGGAAAAATGTCTCATGTCTGTCTGTCCCGGCGGGGTCTGATGGAGGAAGGTGGCCATGCCGGGCTCATCAGCTTGGTGAGATGGTGGCCGGGGGTTAGAAGAGGGGGAAAGGCTAACACCAAGTCTCTGTGTGGACTGGCTAGTTCTAACTGTCGATTCGACACAGCCTAGTGTCTGGTAAGGGGGTCTTAAATGAGAAATCATATACATGGGATTGTGGACTGGAATCTACATTCCCAGATCTTAGTTTTATAGAGTCAGAGAGGGTTGTCCCAAGTCCTAAGGCTATGTTAGCCGGCTTCTTTCTAGGCCCCAGGTTTTACACAACCGGTTTTCTTATTGAGCAGTTTATCCTCTGCTGGCTTTGGAAGGGCAGTGTGTCAGGTCATCAGGAAGCTCACAGAAGCCCTTGTATGGAGTTAACATAAGCCGATTGGTGCCTGTCTGGATAGACCTGTGGAGCTGTCCCCCACATCAGATGGTGTGGTCCATCTGGAAGGTCTGGGAAGTTAGACTCTGCCTGGTGTGAGCACAATTCCCTGTGATACACAGCTTGTCTCCGTCTGGAATCATCATCTTTGCTGTGTGCTGGTGTCTATCTTATCGGGTTCCACAAAATCTCTTGGGCCACTTCACTGGCCAGGATGTAATAAACCCACTGGGTTCCAGATGTATCTTCCAATTTTCGCTCAGAGGCTGTCCAGGATGTCACCTGCCAGTGCCTGCCAGTTTCTCTGCAATCATTGTCTTTTGTGTGTGTGTGTACTTGTGTGGGCACACGTGTGAGTGTGTACGTGTACTTGTGTGCATATAGATGTCACAGTACAACCTCATCTATTGTTGCCTCTCACTGAGCTGGATTCTGCTACCTCCTTGTACCCAAGGGTACTTCCTTCGTCAGCCTCCTATTTCAGATGCCCAAAGGGTTAAGGGGAGCAGAGCAGGGACCAGTACCAGGGCTACTGGGAATTCTGGTCCTTGCCACACTCTGCCTCTCAGATTGGATGGCAGACTTCTCTTCATGAACCCAGCTTCACGATGACACCTCCAGGAAGACCCCCCCCCCTTAGCTCTCTTTAGTCTCATAGCGTGGGGCTATTTCTTTTCATCCATAGTCTGTCTCAAGGCGTAGTGGTGCTGTGAGGCTCATTTCTGGTCACAGTGGGCAGGCAAGCAGGGTGCTTCCCCCTTTGGGGGGTCCTTGATTCCATATCACTGCCAACCCCATCTCTCTACAGTGTAGGATCTACACAGAACTTGCGGTTCCAGAGACGGCGCAGGAGACTGATAGCAGTGACGTTGTCGTGGAGCCAGGGACAGTGAAGATGCTCTTTGGAGGCTTAAAGCAGACGAGGGCTGAGTGAGAAGGCTTGGCAGGAAGGGCTCAGCACAGTTGCCTTTAAATGGAAGGTTGGTGTTCCTGCTTGTGCAGGGTGCTGGGGAAGGGAGGGTCCCAGAGGACACTCTAGACGAGCAGGGAAAGCCACACTGAACTGGCATCACTAAGGGGGTCTGGTGCTTCTAGAAGGGGAACTGGGATCTCCCAGAATGTCAAGTTCGGCACAAGGCTTTGGGTTCTTTCTCTAGGAGCTCCGTGATGGCAAGGAGTCTGGGTTTCTCAGAAGGTCGGGAATAGCAGTACTCACCAGGTAGCTAGTAGGCAGGCTTAACCCACACCTTCAATGCCCAAATCTTCTTTCTTCTCTCTGACTTTGGAGGCTTCAGGCTGCGGACTGAGCCACCTGCCTAGTTTTCGTTCAGAGTCCAGAGAAAGGCAGCCAGGAAATGTGGGTCTGGAAAAGCCCCAATCCAAGGACACATTCAGACCTACGCCCGTTCTCATGTCACTTCCCCTAACCTCTCCTCTGTCCTCCAGGTTTTTCAGACTCATCACCCTGGGATTGCAGCCTGGGGAGAAGGCAGAATGTGGTGGGCAGAGATCTCAGTGCTGCTGCTGAGGCTGTCTTTGGGTTTATGTTTGCCCAAACCCTACCAGTCCAACCTCCTTCTCCTTTGGTGGATGGGATGAGCTTATCTACAACCCAATTTAGGGTGAGGCGGAAGGAAGGATGGAATGACGGAAAGAAGGAAGGAAGGAAGAAAGACAAGCTCTCTGCCTGCTATGTCCTGGGCCCCTCATTGGGTTCCATCTCCCGTCCCTTCTATGGGCTCCTTGGGCATTATGGACCCCGATCCTCTATCTTTGCCGAGCTCTTTGGCCACCACCCTAGTTGCCCTTGGAAAGCCTGATAGTTCTCCATCCTCTGACCCCCATCAACCAGCCTGAGCTCTAGGAGGCCACTCTGAGGTCCACCTATTTGGGTGGCACTTGAAATGCTTGTCTAGGCCAGACTTGGACAAATCTCTTCCATTTCCAGGCTTGAGGGTGGTGGGAGGTTCCTCATGAAGCATGAACAATGGCCTAACGGATCTCAAGATAGGTGATATCTATCGAGGCCTCCAATCTGCACCCTTGCCACTCTGTCTATGAAGATTAGATAGTGAGAGCTCGGTCAGCAGACTCCAGATGCCCAATATCTCCTTCCCCCTTGTCCGTGCTCACAGTGTGTGAGCAGTGTTTGTGAGACAAATGACTGGCATGTTCCAGCCCTTTCCACGGTCTCTTCCACATGCGCTTCCGCCAGGCAAGTTGACAGTATGGTAGCCCAGGCTTAGTTCCAGCTATCTTAGGTCTTGAAAGGCCCAGCTCCTGTTTTTCCCCATCTTGCTAGCTGGCTATTGTCGGTGGCCTGTTTTCTAGAGAGAAACCCTGGGTGGCTGCGGAGCCTTTTCCCCCTATTTCCTTGTTGCCTCCAAGCTGTCCAGTGAGCGTGACAATAGAATCCACCCTGCCCCGTGCACCCTGTATCTGCTTCCTGGATCTGGTAGCTATAGGGAGAGATAAGGATGGCTGCTTCCAGCCCAGTTTGCACAGAGGTCAGGTGACCCGTGTGTGCATGCACATGTGTCGGGAGGGTGCGGTGGAAGGAACACGGGCCAATGTGTGAGAGCGTGTGTGGAGGCCAGAGGTCTAGGCTGTGTGTTTTCCTCAGCCTTCACCTTAGTCCTTGAGAACTGTGTTCACTGATTCAACCGGACTGGCTAACCAGCAGTCCCCAGTCACTCTCCTGACTTCAGTTCTTCCAGCAAAAACTACAGACAGTCACCTCTGCCGTCAGTATGTGGGTGCCGGGGATTGAACTCAGACCCTCACGCTTGCATGAGGCTATCTTCCTGGTTAGTCTCTAGGCAACTCCTTTTTGCCTGGAGATCCAAGGAAAAGGGAATCCAGAAGGACTCAGCTTGAAGGCAACTTAGTCAAGGTTAAGACCAAAAAGCCCACATTTTAAAAGTAACCTAATCTTTACTCTCTGGTTTCATTTATTTGGTTTATTAGAGAATATCCCGGACAAGGTAAATATCAAAGCCAAGGTGTGTGTGTGTGTCTCTCTCTCTTTCCCACTCCCTTCCCTCACCCCACTTCTTTCTTCCCCTTTCTTTTTCTATTTCCAGCCTCTCCTCACAGCCTGGAGAAAGCTTGGGTTTAGTGGTCCTCACCTCAACCGAATCTCTCAGCATCTACAAATGAATTTCATTAATTTGGGCACGATTTATCAGCACAGAGGTTAATTGTCTTTCCCTGACAAGCTTTTATTGCATTCATCTGGGTGACCAAATTAATTTCCTCATTAGCTATTTTTGAAAGTGGAACAAGTTGGGGTGGGGGGAGTCAGCACAGGGGGACTTGGTGCCGTGAAGGAGGTTCTGCCTGGGTCACCTCCCAGCACTCACATCATGTAGCAAATAGCCAGGGGCAACCAGGTCAGAAGTCAGTGGTCCAAGACAATGCCCAGGGATATCTAGGCTCAGGTGGGTAGAGGCAGGTTCTCCCAGTCCTGGAACTCAAAGTGGAAACATGTCGGGTCACCTACAAAAAAGATCACCCATGAGGGGGCACCAGGGTTGGGTTCTTGGGCTGTAAGTCACCTTCTCTTGGCCTCTTTACCAAACTATAGAGGGAATGACTACCCGCAGAATCAATCCCTGACCTCAGGGACCGTTCAGACATGGGAGTCCCTGGCTACCTCCACCCTTCCTGCTCTCCTCTTCCAGAGAGGCCCTTCAGGTGCATTCCAACCAAAACTGCCCAAGACAGAGATAAGGAAAACATTCAAGACACAATGTACAAATGTTCCCGTTTGTGCCCACTCAAGATCCCTCGGGGCCACTGCCGCATTCTCCCAGAAAAGGAAACAGAAACCCACTAGATCAGAAGACTGTCACGGGTCACCACCAGGGTCAAAGTCCACATCAAAGCCTGACCTCTCTGGGCATTCCCCACAGGATCTGTGCTCTCTGTGGGAGACTCCAGGTCCCTGTGTCATCCCAGATCTCCCTGCGGAATCTCGGACTCCTGTGTGATCCCTAAGCTCTTGGAGAACCCCAAATCTCTGTGTCATCCCCAACCTTCAGGAGATCTGAAGTTGCAGGACACATGACATCTGGAGGAGATCCTTGGAGCTCCACAGGCATCGTGTCTAGGTCTTGAGCCGGTCTGAGCCTCAGTTTCTCTCTCTGCTTATTGACACATAACTAGGACTTCATTGGAGAGAATGATGTACGCAAACAAAACCAAACCTGTGCTTTCCAGTTCTAATACTGTGTGTTTCACAGCTCTCCGGCAGGTGCATACGGGGCAAGGTATTCTGATCCTGCAGAAGCCTTACGATGCCCTCAGGAGCAACATACCCCTCCCGGAGCCCACCACCTCTCCTTGACAGTTCCTACAGCGTAGTAGAAGCCAGATGGGTGGCTCACCATCAGCCCTGGTCTCTCCATCTTTCTCATGCTCTCTTGGACATGGAGGAAGGAGTCAAAGCAGAAAAGGCAGAGCATGACTCAGCAAAGCAGAAGTCGTGGTCCAAAGCCACACCTCTTTTCCTTTCTCACTGCTGTGACCCTGGCTGAGCAGTGCTCCTCGGTTCTCAGAGAACAGCCCAGAGGGCGGTTAGGGACCAGGAGTCTCTGGAGCCTTCTGCGTGGGGTCCTCTGGCTTGGTCTCTCTGGAGGTGGTGTAAGCTTAGGGAGGGCTTTCCCCTAGCTGGTGTCTTGGCTGACCCAGCAGGCCACCTTGCCTCTGAGGGGTAGGGTTAATCAGCTGCCCTGCAGGGTGGAAGGGTGGTGGCAGAGAGAGAGAGAGAGAGAGAGAGAGAGAGAGAGGGGAAGTAGGGGAAGTTGAAGAAGTCTCCCAGCTGGGGCTCTAGTTCCCGATTCTCTCCTTGTTGTTGCTGAAATGGTGCCTGAGGGCTTTTGGCCTCTGGCTCCCCCTTCCACTCCTTTTAGAAGGCTGTAGGTTTTCCCTCCAGACGCCCCCCTCCGGCTGACTCAGCTCCTTCTACAGCCTGTGAGCCCTGCTGGGGGTGGCTGCCCGCTGAGTGTGATCAGGGGTCAATTGCTTTCCAGTGCTGCAGCGACTGCTTCCTATTTAGAGAACAAGACTTTTGGAGGTCAAGCCTCCTAGTGACAAAAGGACCTGCCTGAGTCTAGGGCCAGCGGTGTGAGGTAGCTTCTCCCCAGCTGTGCTGTTTGCAAGGGGCTTGGAGTGGATAAGGACAGTTCCACCTGGGAAGGGCTATTAATGCTCCCATCACTGGTAGGCTAAGGCAGCAAGGAGCTTTCCCTGGGGGCAGAAGTGGCTTCCCCAGGAAGTTTGTTCTTCTGCATATATTCTCAGGAAGCTCTAGAAGGTCTTTGCAGGAACCCCAACCCCAAGTGAAGGAGGCCTCCCTTTGTGTCTCTTCTTCGTTCCTTGCTTGCAGACTTGGGCCCAGGGCTGCACTCTCCTGGCCTCAGGAATTCATTCTGAGTCCCTTTGAATGGTCTACTTATTCCTCCAGCTTGGCCACAATCACCGGAGCCTTGAGTTTACAAAACACGGTCGGACCTATTTTCAGATTGGGAATGCCAAGAAGGCAGGGCCCCTCAGTGGACAGGAAGGCAAGCTAGTTTCTAGGCCCTATTCTTAAGTCCTCTCCAAAGGACTGCCTTGCCAGCCTCATTATCCTGAAAGTCCTCTGTGGTTCTGGGAACCTGGAGCTGGTCAAGGCTTTGAGTAGAACTAGTACAAACTTGAATTGGAGGCTTCGAGCATCCTAGGCAAGTACTCTACACCTGAACTACATCCCCAGCCCTCTTTTTTATCTCGAGACAGAGACTCACTAAATTACTCAGTCTGTCACTGAACTTGAGTCCAGGCTGGCCTTGAACTTTTGCTCTTCCTGCCCTAGCCTCCCCAGTGGCTGAGATTACAGGCCTGAGCTGCGTGCCTGGTTGAGCACAACTTTATTATAAATACATTTGATAGCGCAGAGAAAATGAACAGTAAAAACATCTTCAGTGTCACTTATGGGACCCGACTGGCCACAGTCTCCTGTCAACCTCATCACAACTAAGCAGCCTCATTTGACAGGGGAGGACACTGGAGCGCAGAGAAGTCCAAACGCTTGATGGAAGCCCCACCATGGGAAAGGAGCAGATCCAGGACACAGATTCAGGACTCGGAGCTGCACCCTTGTTGGTGAAACCCTCTAAGGGCAAAGGTGGGGCGCTCCCTCCTTCGCGAGAGCCCCGGGATTTGCCAATGACGAGCCAGAGTGCTCAGCAAGACTAGGGATGATACCGTGGGGTTTCTGGAGGCTAAATCACTGCTCGTCCACTCATGTGATGGAGGGGGAGGTGGCGCAGACAGGAACTGTTGAGTGCGGTGCCCTCTCAAACTCCAGTGTGCAGCAGCTTTAGCCACGTGACCTTGGGCTCCCTGGAACTCAGGTCTGCTCGCCTACTGAGAAAGTGTCGTAGGTCCTAGCAGTTATGGTATATTCCAGGGCCTGTTGCGGAAGCAAAACAGAGTGGTTTCAACCCTGGAATCTATTGCCTTGTAGTTCTGGGGGCGAACAGTCTGAGGTCAGAGGATCATCGGTGTGTGTCTGTGAGGAAGATTGTACCTCCTGCCCTGGCATTGTCACCTCTGGTGCTCTGTCACTGGCAGAAGCACTGTCCTGGCCTCTGTCCAAACATCCCTGCTTTTGGGGGTGGGGGTCAGGGTGTTATGAAGTTACCTATTCCACCCAAGGCTGTGGCCTCCGTTAAGACAGAAACATGTCTTGTGGCTGTGTATCTATTTTCCAGACTTCAGAGAGCCTGGAGGAAGGGGGAGACAAACTCTTGGTCTCTTTAGCTGAGTCAAGTAAGGGCTGTTCCTTAATTTGGGTCAGACTGGGGTGCTCATCAGGAAGGCAACCTTGAGAAAGACACTGAGGTCATCTCTCAATATCCCTTACGAGAAGAGTGAGTAGTGCAGGCTGCTGTACTCTGCCGAGCTTTCTACATTAAAAAAGTATTTTAAATAGGCAAATCATAGCTGCAAATATTTATGGGGGTACCATGTGACATTCTGAGGTACAGTTACATTATAGAATGATTAGCTCAAGCTCATTAACAACCCATTATCTCATTCATATACTTATTTTCTATCCAGAATGACAGCTATAATAAATAACAATTCATTGAGAATTTTAAAATTGCTAACAGAGTGGATCTGAAAAATCCAGCTTGGGTCTTGGTAGTCAGGCACACACACGGTCCCAACTCCTAAAATGTGTCAAAGGAACTCGGGTAATGTAAGTATTTGGGCACGTGGCTCGGTCCTTGACACGGCACCATTGCTGAGTTAAACGTCGGTGGCTTACTCAATCGTGAGGGAAGATCCTTAGACAGTCGGCCGCGAGCTATTGAAGTCTTGCTCTGAAATGGGCTCCTGCAGTCATCCAAACAGGGTTGAGATGATGTGGGTAGTGTGTCTGGACAAGGGCGTGTGTTGAAATAAAGGCCCCCAGTGTATTCACTATCTATGCAATCTTTTTTTATTAATTTATTTGCTTATTAAAGATTTCTGCCTCCTCCCCGCCACCGCCTCCCATTTCCCTCCCTCTTTCCCAATCAAGTCCCCCTCCCTCATCAGCCCAAAGAGCAGTGAGGGTTCCCTGCCCTGTGGGAAGTCCAAGGACCTCCCACCTCCATCCAGGTCTAGTAAGGTGAGCATCCAAACTGCCTAGGCTCCCACAAAGCCAGTACGTGCAGTAGGATCAAAACCCAGTGCCATTTGCAGAAGGAGAGAGAGCACAAGCAAGGAACTCAGGACCGCAAGGGGTGCACCCACACACTGAGACAATAGGGATGATCTATGTATGCAATCTTAACAGACTTCCTCTGCAGTGTAGGAGAGTTGTGGGCACTGTTTTTGGTGAAGCGTGCTGTTCTTCCTTCCAGAGGAAAATCCGACCTTCACAATGAGAAAGTCTTCTTGATGTCTCTTGGTCTAAGGCCTCTTGGTTCTTAGGATCTTTTAGTTATGCGTGATTTTAAATTATTATTTGGCAAATATTAATTTATTGAGCTATGTAACACTTCCAAATGCTGAAACATTTTACTGTATGGCATCCAGGACCCATATTTATTAACATCACCATCAATCTCATCAGAAAAGCCCCAGAAAGCACTCCGTCAAGCACATGGTAATAGGTAGAACTTTTCCAAAATTCAGTTTTTTTTAACCTTAAATTACATATTTTTTCTCATTGACAAGTTGTTTTTCTTAAACTAACAGGCTCTTCTTGTTATTCAGCCAAGTACCTAAGTCTGAAGAGCCATAGGTTGTAAGATATTGAGTAAAAATACTCTGGAGTGAGATTAAAAATAACTAGTTTAGCTGGTAACTCAAGCGGTTGCTCTCTCAGGTAACTTCTCATGTCAGATGCCTTTCCCATTTCCTAACGCAGACTATTAAAATGTAATCAAGAATGAAATTGATACTTTCCTCTCTTTCATCAAGGACAGTCTGCATGCCACTGGTGGGACACTGGAGTGTGGGACACTGGTGTTTGTCCAGGGAAGAGAACGAAGTGACCATCAGTGCTGTTTGGTGTCAGTGCCTACTTCTTCAGTGAGTGAGGTTTAACCTGCAATTGCTTTGTTTTTGTTCCATGTATGCAATAGAGAAGAGCCAGCACCACCTGTATTCATCCCCCTTTCTCTCTCTCTCTCTGTCTCTCTAGGTCTCTAGCCCATTATTTAGTCTTGATCTGTTTCTTTGCCACTCACTTTCTCTTGTTCTCTCTCTCTCTCTCTCTCTCTCTCTCTCTCTCCTTCTATCTTCCTGACCCTGGCCTTTCCCTACTCTTCCACTCCCTCTTCCTACTCTTCTTCCCCAGTGCCTGGGTCCCTAGAAGAGGGACAGCTCTATGGGGTTGGGAAAGGACAACATTGCGTTCCCGGTGGTGGAAGAGGCATAGGCCCAATGATTCTCTGTGGGTAAATAAAGATGAACCAAGAGCCTTCCCACTGTTTCCCATGTTTCTGTAGGTGCAGGTATTTAAAACTGAGTACAGGAGGGGTTGTATATGTAGGCACCACATGGAGGTTTGCCTATAGTCCCAGAACGTAGGAGGTGTAGCCAAGAGGTTCCTGGGATAAGAGAGATACAGACTAAGTCCAATAGACAAGCTCCAGGTTCAGCAAGAGACTCTGCCTTGGTAAATACAGTGGAGAATGAGGGAGGAAGGCACCGGATGCAAACTTCTGTCCTCTACATGCAAGCACATATACACCAGCATACGTCTAAACATGTATGCATATATGTACACCATATTTACCCCCCTAAAAAACACCCTTGACACAGGAGTCTTGTCACTGAACTGCCCTGTGTGTGTGTGCACACACAGGCGTGCACATGTGTGTGTATACATGTGGATATTACTCTAGGGGAGACATTATGCACAATGTCGCTTTTATTATTTTTTTCCACCTCCCTGACAGAATACCTGATAGAAATGACTTAAGGAGAAAGGGTTTTATGTTGGCTCACAATATCAGGGGATATAGTCCATCATGGCGGGGAAGGCATGGCGAGTTCACGTGGTGATGGATTGGGCACACGGAGTCTGGACTTAAACTGGGTAGGGGGACACTGCAGTCTCCCAAGGCCTGTGCCCTCAACCCTGTGACCTACTTCTACCAGCTCGACCTTACCTCACAGAAGGCTTTCTATACACTTCCCACATTTTGCTCCTCACTGGGGAGTAAGCATTTATATTATGAGCCTGCAAAACATATTTTAGATTCAAGCTGTAACACTGGCGCCCTCTCAATCCCATGGAAAGTCAAAGCGATGGAGTACTTGGGGAAAAGATGCCCGCTGAGGATGTGTGTGAATCTGGTTTCTCCTTGCTCTTTCTTAACTCTGCATGGCACCCTCAATTCAGGGGACCAGTGGGCTGGAGGGCCAGGGAAGGGAGTCGAGTCATATAGGAGCCTAGAACTTCCAAACTAGCAGCCACAGAGCAGAGTCTAATTATTTCCAAGGAAAGGTGCGAATCTGCAATTAGGATGCTAGGGCATCTTCGTTAGAATGGCGTGAGTGCGTCTGATTAGACCCTGTCCCTTCTTTTAGAGACTTGTCAGAGTTCGAACAGAAAACTTTTTAGCTTCTCATTGGTGTACCTTCAAATCTTATTCTCAATTGGTTCTTTTCCTCTTCCCTCCTCCCCTCCCATGCTCCTGTCCCATGCTGGTCAGTCTTGGAGTCCCTTATTGCATAGAGGAGAAATGGAGGTGTGGAGGCCTCCTAGAAGAGACAGGAGGAACTTGGAGGGTAGGCAGGCCCTTCCTTTCAGAAAAAAAGTGACCCTTCTTTTTCTGATAGCATCATAGAGGAGGGAAAAGCTACTCCAGAAGCCAGTGTGCCCAGATTAAAACTCAGCAAGGCTTCTAAGTGATAGCCACAGTTGGGGAGAGAAATCTGTCTTTCCAGCATACATAGTATCTGTCAGGCTGTGCTGGAACGAGGTTTCTCAGAGGAAGTTTCCAGGAAGCCTTATTGTTCCTCATCTTGTACAGAACAGCTTTCTGCCCAAATCGGGAAGTCATCTTTTCTCCTGGTGTGTAGGTGCAGTGATGTCAAAGCCGTCAACAGTTAGGGGTATTTCTTCACTTGCCCTGGGCTCCTGCAGAACACTGGCCCTCTTGGATTTCTTCAAGGGCTCCCAGTCCTGGCCTGTGTTCTCTTTGTTCTTTATGGCTAGTTTTCCCAAGTAGGACAGAATCCCCCTTGCATCTCAAGTTGCTGTGTTCCATGGCTTTACTGAGGCTTGAGAGTGAGCTAGCCTGCCTCTTCTGGAAGCTCCTTGGTCCTGGTCCCCTGATGCTCTCCGAGGAGAGCCCTGGGATTGGTGGGGGTATTTCTTGCTGCAGTCAGGGGCCTGCTTTCTCCCCTGCCCACCTCCCTCCTTCGCTCTCCCCTCCTCTCTCTCTTATTTTTTTTTTTTTTTTATTTTTTTGCCTATAGACTTGAATTAGAAACTTAACACATTGTGAGCGAACCTGTGTTTGGGGCATTTCACCTTCAGGCTGCCCCATATAGAGGGGGAATCGGGACACTGCCCTCCCCTCCCCCGCAGTCCTCCCTGAAGACTTCACTGCTTCAGATGCCTCAGCTGGGGTGTTGACCACAGCCACCTAATTATGGCAGAAACCATCAGCTTTACGTAGGCTTCATATATAGACTAGCATGCGCTCAGTGTGGGGTTTCAGCTTCACTCTCTCCAGGACTCCCTGCATAGCCCTGGCCTAGCCTAGACCTTCTCATGCGGACCTAGCTGGCATCTGTGCACACCCAGCCTCTCTTCTATGCATTTTTTTTAAAAAAATGAGAATTAAAATAGTGATAAAATACACATAACGAAACTCGCCGTCATAACCATTTGTAAATGCGTGGACTGTGACTTCATGCTTCTCGCCCATAGTTTTAATGCTTCATCTCCCCAAGGTGCTTCCTTCTGCCTGCTTCACGTCAAATGCATCTACATTTCTGGGTGTCCCACTTCAGAACTCTCTCCAGTGTGCTTCCGGTATTCTTCACTTACTCGTGTTTCTGTGATTTGGGGGTGCACGTCTTCAGTTTCTGTCTATAACATGCAAATCACTCCTTTCCCCTCTGGGACTGTCATCATGCCTGGAGAGTGGCTGGCTCCCCCCTCCCGCCCCCCGGAAATGGGCCTCTTACTGCCACTGCCCTGGGGCTGACAGAGCAGCTGCGTTGGCCGAGCAGGAAGTGGTGAACAGGCTGGACCCTGTTCCAGCACGCTGAGGGGTGGCGGGAGGGGGGTGGAGGAGAAAAAGAAAGTTCTGCCAGCGAAGCTGCTCACTAGCTCGGCCAAGGCTGATCACTGACCTCCCGTGAGGTAGGAATCGATCCGGACCAGCCACTTCCCCCTTGTTCCTTCCTTCCCCGTCTGAGAAAGGCGCTGCAGGTGTGCCGAGCAACACAAAGCGGCTGGGGAGAGATAGCAGCCCGGGAAAAATAATTCCGCCTGTAAACACCTGTGTTCACAGGCGCTCTGTTTGTACAGCTATTTTCTTTTTCAAGCACTGTTTACACACACCTATTCTCTTACCTCGGTCAGGTGTGTCGCGCATGGCATCTGGGGACCTACTGGCAGGAGGCCAAGCTGCCTCGGAAATGCCTTGTGTCCTCTGCCCAGCAATGTAGCGCTGGGACTGTCAGGCCCTCAGCTGAGCTCTGGGGCTATTGGGTCAGCCTCTTGGAATGCCTTCAGGTCTCTAGGAGCTTGCGGTTTGCAGGCTTCCTGTGACTGGGAGGGCCTGCCTGGGGCCTCCGAGGGGACAGTGACCCCAGCTGGATGAAAGAGGACACCTGCTGGCCCAGGTCATTTTGCATTTTTACACCCTGAGGAAATTTGAACCCCTGGTCCACCTGCTTACATCAGTGAGTAGATGGAGCTGCCCCCGGAGGCCTAACAATGAAGGCTTCTTAGGAGAATAGTGACCAGGGAGTCAGTGGCTGTTCAGGTCAGCTCTCTGGCTTCCTCCTGAGACTTCGAGAGTTCTTCTGGATTCCCTTTGAGTCCACAGATGTCCTCACTCAGGCTCCTGGCCTCAACCCTAGGTGCACACCGACTTGTTCAGGATCTTTGAAGTGGCCCGTACTCAGCCCCAGGCACAGGGTATCTCTCTCTTTGCCTGGGCCTCCAGTCCAAGGAACTAGACAGCCGCCCCCCTGGTGAGAGTAAGACGTGGTTATTCTGAATGTTTATTTACAAACATCTTTCTCAAAATAGCTACATAGTTACAGAATGAGTGTGGAGATGGTGGCCAGAACCCTCTCCCCTCCAGCATTGTCACTGAGGAGAGTTTGGCGCCCGGAACACACAACTACATCTGACAGTTGATCCCAACTTTTCTAATTCCTCCTTCGGTGTTTCTTCCATCCCAGGATCCCCTGAGGGCTGGATCATCACCTGGTGACAGTTTCTCAGACTCTCCTTGCCTGGGATGACTGCGACCATTTGGGGGAGCACTGTTGGGGCATTTTCCCGACAGTCTGAGTGGGAGGAGTGAAGTGCTGTCTTCCCTGGATTCCAACGAGAGTACACAGTGTCACTGTGACCTGTCACCGTGGATGCTGACCTCTGTCTCCTTGTGAGAGCACCGTGCGCCGGTCAAGAGCTCCCTTGTAGGGCAGATTTTTTTTTTCTACCTGTTCTTCAGAAGTCAAATAATGCCAGACCTGGGGGAAAGGGTGGCTCGTCTCTACCTCTTGGAGGGAGAATTGTCTCCTCTGGATACGCAGAGAATCTCTGCTCCCCATTCTCTACTCACCCAATAGTTTATAGCGGTGGGCAGGGGTTCAGAGGTGTTTGTTTTATATTGGGGCTAGCACCTGTCATTACCCTAATCTGTTTCTCTAATTGTCCCAGCTTCGGTCCTGCTGGTGACACAGTCCCTTTCTCTTTCTGAGCACTTCCTCGCTCAAGGGAAAGGCGCTTTTGCTGAACACCTGCTTGGGCCTTTTATTTGCATTTTCAGTATTACCCATCCCTTCCCCAAACACCCCTCTCTTCCTCTCAGACCCACAGCCTTCCCTCTTGGCCTAACTGTGGCGTCATGGGACACCTGAGGAGGGAGGCAAGTAGCCAAGTTTGTATTCTACTTCTATCTCTCTCCAGCTGTGCATCTGGGAACAGGTTCCTCGGACTCTGTGCGTGTGTGGAGGTCAGAGGTCAGCCCTCAGTGACATTTCTCAGGAACCATCTTTCAAACAGGTTCGCCTACCATAGTCTGAAACGCATCCACTGGGCTAGGCCAGCTGTCCCGAGAGCCCTAGAGATCCACCTAGGTGACCGGGTGACCTTTTGCTCTTTCGTGACCTAGATTGTACCCGATGGGCTTTGAAATGTCCCTTTTTCCTGATGTTCCCTGCAGGTTCCCTGGAGTGGGGAGGGGTAGGTGAAGAACAGAGGCGGTTGGGGAGGGGCCACAGGCCGGAATCAGCTTTGTAATTCCGCAAAGTTAAAAACGTGTCCATTTTCCCTAGGAGACAGGACTATACCCCGAAACCCTGCCTGTTGGAGACAAGCCCTTTGCTGGGTTCTTGGGCTCTTTGCATAACCAGGCTGGCTGAGCACAGGCCAGTGGTGGCAGTGGCGGGAAGCCAGGCTGATCTGATGGTACGCTGACTCCCTTGCCTTTGTTGGCAGGCAAATGTCCCATTGCTATTAGATATCTGTCTCTCACAAGCTCCTCTCCTCCCAGCAGCAATGCGAGTCAACTTCTGTCAGCAAGTGGGATTTTGATGAGGGTGTGAAGCTGGTTTTCTATTGTGCGCTTTCCAGCTTGGTTCCAGGTACCGAAACCAGAGGCCAGAGCCTGACTGATAGGGGGTGTGGCAGTGCAGACTGTGTCCTGTGGGATTTGTCATAGTCCTGATCCCCCTCAACCTGACATGAGCCAGTTCCTCCAGAGCAGGAAGGGGCAGGTTCTGGAAGTGGTGTGACGGCACATGGCAGGGGACATACCTGGGTCACAGAGGTCAGGATAGAACAAGCTTGGATTTGTGTCCTGGAGAAAGAAGCTAAGAGCCACTCATCCCAGCTGGGATCCAGGTTAGGAAATCCTACAGCTCTGGCAGAAGCAGACTGTCTCAGGGCTCAGGCAGGCAAGGACGCGAGTAGAGGAAAGGGGGACAGAGATAGGAGCCCTCATGTTCCTCCCAGGACAGCCAGGAAGGGGTCAGCATGTTCAGCAACAGTAAGTCCAGGGTATGGACAGACAAAAGGACAAGGTCCTGCCTCACTCTGCTTTAGGCAGCTTGCAGAAGCAAGGAGAGAGGGGTACCGGGAAGTCTGCTGCCCTGTGGGAGGATGATACTGCAAGCTACCGGTGGCAATGTCTTGCAGTTTGCTTTAGGATGGGTATCTGCGTAGTGGGATACTCTGATGATGTAGGGAGGCTGAGCTGGGTAGGTTTGTGTAGAAAGTACTGTGAAGTCACCCTGATGACCATAAAGAATGGGAAATTCACACAGCTATATTGTGTTGCATACTGTCTCACTTAGGGGGCTCACTGTCTTAGCTGCTTTTCCATTGCTGTTCTAAAACACCGTGATCACAGTAGCTTAGGGAAGGAAGGGTTCACTTGGGCATAAGGTTCCAGCGGGACAAGAGTGCATCACGACAGGGGCATGGCAGGCATGGCAGGCATGGCAGGCATGGCAGCCGAGGCGGGAAGCAGAGAGTTCACCTCTAGAACCGCAAACAAAGCGGAGAAAGTGACCTCAAAGTGACATAGCACCACCAGCTGCGGATCAAGTGTTCAAATTCATGAGCCTATGGGAGACAGTCTCCCTCAAGTACTGAGGTCATCCTGTAGGCTGACAGAAACCCGATGAACATGGATGGGCAGGAAGCATGAAGGTTAGTTCTTCCACATGCAATTCAGTCTGGAGGTAGGCAGTCAGGGCATCTTCAAAGATTTGAGCTCTTCTTCTGCAATACCCTCATGAAAAAAAAATTTCCCTTATTTTATTTTCCCCTCATTGTCCTAAAATGGCTGCTGTAGCCACAAAAAAAATCACACAATCACACCCAAGTGTGACAAGAGACAAGCCTGGCCAGTCCCCCCTACACCCCCCCCCCCACACACACAGAAAAAGAGAGAGAGCAAGAGCGCCACTTGTAAAAAGTGGTTCAGTTACCCTGTCACAGCTTGCACATGAAGAGGGTTTGTTGGGAGGGGACCCGGGCACTCTGGGTAACAGCTGATTGCTGATTGGATGTGGGGCTCTGAGAAGGGACAGTGGTGTGTGTTTTTATTACATAATCTCTGTGTGCTGATGTTTTGGTGACCGTGTAGTTATCTGATTCAACGAAAAAGAAAAGTTAAAGACAGACAGACTTCGGCATGGCAAGAAGAGGGGCGTGTGACATATACTGGGCAGGCTCAGGAGAAGGGGTCTCTAGGGAGGTCCCAGGATCCTGTGTGTGCCCAGGGAGCAAGGACCTTTAGGAGGCCTTGTGGTGGAGCTTGTGGGGCATGGACTGCAAACCAGGACAGTTCTGGGCTGGTACTGGTGTTGAGGGGACCTCTTCCTTGCTCTCTGGGTATGTCCCTGAGTCCACTGTGGGGCTGAGCATGTGAACATGGCTTGTGGAAGCCATCCTGGGGAGAGGAGATGGGTGGAGCCGAAAACCAGGGAGTCCAGAGCTGTGTGGGGAGGGAGGTATCTCTTAAACCTTTGCTGCCCGAGCAGTTGCCGCTTTCAGCTGCCTCATCTAGAAAGCAGTGTTGAAATGAGGTCTTTCAGGAAAACCCCGTGTGTTCCGCGGCTGAGACGGACATAGTGACATATGCTTTTAATTCTGCCAGCTGACCAGACATGTGTCTCTGACGACACAGCATGAGGCAGAAATGGGAAGATGATCTGAAATTAGCCCCTGAGTCAGATGACAGGATGAACGCAGAAGAGCAGAGGAATGTGTAATTGTGTGTGTGTGAGTGTGTTTTCCCCGAGGGTGATCTCACCATGTGTGCTAGGCCAGGGTGGGGAGGCGTGTGTACTCCTGCACACGTGGATAGCGTCATTCAAAGAGGTCCTGGGTCTTTTCTTGCCCTGGTCAGCACCGTGTCTACATCTTTCCTAGGCCAAGTGACCTTGTAGGAGGGGAAAGTCATAGACTCAGGGAATTGCTCTATTGGTCACGGACAGAAATCTCTGGCCTTTGTCCAGTTTTGAAGTTAGATCACGTGATTTTGTAGAGGGGGCATGGCCCTGGGAAATATGCTAGTTAATCGGCCCTAAGATGGTCCTCCACAGAGGGTCAAACTGTGGCAGTGTGAATTTGATTAATCTACTGTGTGTAAGAGGTGTCCCAGCACAGCCTGGCTCCTGGAGCTCACCCATGAGGAGAAGCCAATGCAGGAGGGAGCACCAGAACCCTCTGACTGGAGTCTAGGAAGGAATTTGAATAAACACATAGGTTTTTCATGTAGCGAATTGTCTAGATCCGATAACTCAAGAATGGATGTAGCAGTCAGAGCTCATTATGGGGGAGAAAAAGAAAGCCTGCCAGGAATGTTGTTGGGAATTCTTCACTGTAGGGAATTTATTTACAAAATCCATGGAGGGATTGAAGGATCAGGCTCTAGCCCAGGCCTTGGGAACTGCTGTACCTAGGAGGCTCTAAATCTGGTCGTTGGGAGAACTACTTATTACCCAAGGCCGTGCCTAGGGAAGGGCCAGGGGAAGATGCTGCATCGAGTCCTGTCTCCAGCCAACTGCTACCGGCACAGCCATCCAGGCCCAGAGGATGGTTCGGGAGGCGTTGTTAGGCATTCCGGATAGAGGGCACCCACCTGATCACTGTCTTCTCTAGATATCTATTTTGTGAAAGCTATTTTTTTTTATTCCAAACCTTTTCTGGAAGGAAGCTTAGGGTAATGCCTTTCAATCTTCCTGTCCAATGAGGACAAAGGCAAGCGGCTCTTCCAGGAAATCCAGAACTCGGGACAGCAGGTGGCCAAAAGTTAAAGTGGATGGATGTTCTCAAGAGAAGTTTGGTTCAGGGATGCAGTCTCCTTTGGGTGGACGGACGGTGGGAAGTGACCACTGTCTCCAGTTTCCAATTTGACACTGGAAGCTTTTAGCCTCAACTCTATAGCCCTCAGATAAGTGGTTTTTAAAGAGTCCCAGCTGTCCAACCGGGGGATAAGGATGTGTGATAAGGCAGAGGGGGCTCTCCGGCTCCGGGGCAACATTTTATGCTTGCATCTAGCCAGGAAGGTCTCAGAAGCACTTCTCTGGAGGACTAGCTCTTTGTTCCTGGATTTGCCAGGCCTCAAGCACCCTTCACTTGGGCAATTTCTCTGAGAGCTCCTAAGGATCAAAGGGAGTTAGGAGGAAGGAAAACACAGGGGAAGCTTGGTGTGCACAAGGGTAAGGGGGTGGGGGGGTGTTGCCCAAACAGCTGTGTCCGGTGTGGGCCGCCTTCCTAACCCAAAGGTCTGAGACAGCTGTTTCTATTGACATGGGGCCCTGAGTCCCAGACTTTCTATTGCCTTGATTACTCCCAGGTATGACCATTGCCTTCCAAGGGACACCCAGGGGAGCAGAATCTGGACATTCATTGAAATACCATCTGGCTTCCAGTGGCTACCTGCCGCTTATAAGCTGTGTGACATCTCCCAGGCTTCGGGACCTCCCAGCTTTGGTGTCCTGTCTGTAGCAGCAGGACAGGGTGCAGCTAAGGGTGTTTGCTCAGTGAGCAGTTATGGAGCCGCCCTCTCTATAATAGACAGAGGCCGGGAAGATGGCTCAGGTAGTAGAGTGCCTGCCAAACAAGCAGAGGACTATAGTTCGATCCCCGGAGCTCCCATAAAGACCAGGCGTGTGGCTCTGTGATCCCAGCACCAGGGAGGCAGAGAAGTAGGAGGATTCCTGGGGCAGGTGGGTAGTCACTCTGGTTTGGTGACAGACTGTGCCTCAAAAGATCAGGTGGACACCAGTGGAGGAGAAGACATCTGGAAAGCCTCTAGCCTACACAGACACACACAGACACATCTGTACACATGCACGTACACAGAAACACATAGATACACACCTATACAGTCCAGACACTCATACATACACACCCATACACATATACAAATGCCCACACTCGCACATACATACACACTCACACGTACAGACACACATACATACACACCCATCCACATACATACACACAGATACACACACAGAAACACATGCACACAGAAACATATACATACACACTTACACAGACACCCATACACGCACATAGACACACAGACACATAAACACACACACCTCCATACACATACATACACAGACACACATGCATACACACCCACACACATACACAGATACCTACACTCACACTCATACATACACATACATTCACACATACACACACTCACACACATATACACCCATGCGCTCACACATACACACACACAAACACACAAACACTAAAAAAAGGATCAATTAGGCGTGACAAGGTTAGGAACGCTGCTCAGAGACCCAGGGACAAACAGGGTCCAGCGCTCTGACCCTGCAGTGGTCACTAGGCCATGTCTACCCAGGGCTCTCCAGGTCCCTCCCAGGACTTCCTGGTGCTAAGGGGAGGGAAGGGAGGAGCAGGACAAGTGGAGGTTGGGATGGTTCTGCCTGGTTACCCATGGCTGCCATGGAATGTGGTAAATGGTTAACTACCGATACCACAGCTGCCCCCGAAATAAAGAGCTAAGCTTGTCAGCATTTCCCTTTCTGTGCTGAGAATGCTCTCCTGTGCTGCTGGCAGCTCCTCCTGAGGGTCTTGAGTGACAGGTCTGCTCACACTGGGCCTTAGCCGTACAGAGAGAGGGGGCTCCAGCCTGCCACTGATATGCTCTGACTGCCCCCAGGGCCCGGGCAAGGGGCCTGCACTGTGGAGACAGGGTCATTGCCCCCCAGGTAGGTGACTCCTATATACTGACCATGTCCAAATGGCTTCGTGTCTATGTTACTAAGGGGTCACTAAGGGCTTGCCATACAGTCCCCGGGGACTTGAGTCTTGTCTAGGGTCATACAACTGGTGACCAACCCATCTCTACACTCCCGCTCCACTTTCAGCTGTGTGTGCTGGGAGTAGACCCTGGCGTGTTCAGAAGCCGATGAGCGCATGCTCTCGGTGGGCTCTGAACACCCAGCTTCCTCCAGTGTTCTATGGCGGTTTCCACTGTGCTTCCCAGCCTGTCTCCCTGTCACATGGCCCATGGAAGGACACATCACAGCACTTGTAGGTCCTTTTACTGTAGGCAGTTCCAGATTCCCGCTCGCGAGCTCTGTGGTCCACTGCACCCTTGAGCAGTTGCTGACCTGGCTGTCCCCAAGGTGCTTCCGCTACGTGGCGGAAGATTGTGGGGAGGGGTGTCAGAATGCAAGTGAACTTGGAATTCCAAATACAAACTCTGGCTTCCCCTCCTAGCCTTGGCACCCCTCTGCAGGAGTGGGATGGGCTGTATCTTAGGGTGTTTGCTCGGCGAGCTTTGATCAAGCACCCACCTTGTCCTGCGTTCTTGCTCAGGCGTAAGAATTCGCCTATGTAGCAAGCACGAAACACCAGGCTGTGGGCCTGAGAGAACTTGAAGTCTTTTGGGGGGAAGATGACCACTAAAGAATGATGCCCAAGCGTGACGAGGCGGCGGGGCGGCGTGGGGGCAGAAGTTGGTCAGACACCGTGGGAAAAGGCCCCAGAGGCTTTCTGCAGGCCAGGTGGCCAGGTGCAGCGCCTGCGTGTGGGCGGACAGGTGTTCGGCTGATGTCCCAGGGAGAGAGACGTGAAGAAGCCTGCTGGATCAGGGTCGTCTGGAATGCTCTCTGTGTGTGCTGGGGTGATGAGGGGGAGGGTGCCAGAGCAGCAGAACACCAATGGAGTGAGAGAACTTACCGGGCTTAGTGGGTTCGTGGGCTTTCTCATGCTCTACAGAACCATATACTGTGCCTGTGACCCAGGGCAAGAGCTCATGCTGTCTTCAGGAAGTCCTGGGAGACAGTTCTAGTGTCAGTGACCCAGGGCACCCTGCCTCATGAGGGCCACCATAAGGGACAGTAGGTGGCCTGCTCTGTACCCGAGGCACCTGGACGAGTTCTGCTCCCTCCTCAGGTCTGTCCTTCCTTTTGGCCATATCTGAGGAACTTGATGGAAAAAATACCAGCCGCAGTCCTGAATAGGTCCTTTCTTCCCATGGGGACACCTGGGTGGAGGTTGGGGGTCCAGGAAGCAGGGTGGCAGCAGGTGTGGGGTAGCTCCTGTTTGCTACTTCTTCTCAAGTGTTTCCTTTGATAACATTTCAGAGACCTGCTTTGCTGGACGCTCCCACCCCCCGGGGGTTTGGGGGTGCCCTGGAGGAAGGGAAGGAAGAAGAGGGTTGAGGGGGTTGAAGAGGAGGAGGGCCCTAGGAGAGTGAGGGGAAGAGCTGGGGGAGTGTGTGTGGAGGGGGGGCAGTAGCCTTACTCAGTCCTGGGTAGGGCTCCAGCAGAGGCTCTGCTCCTCTCTGGTGGCCTTCTTCTGCAGCATGACGCAGGGGATGATAGACTATCAGAACATGAGCAGGAAGCAGCTCCCCAGCTTGCCCCTGATTTTACAGCAGGCCCCTCCGCATCCCCAAATCCATCAGAGCTGCAGCCCCTGCAGGGAGGAACTTGGTCTGGCACAGGGGCTTGCCTCCTGCTCTCTCCCTTTATCTCTCTCTGTTTCTGTCTGTCTTTGCCCTCTGTGGGCTTTGCTGGTGTTGACAGGGTGAAGGGGAGAAATGACATTTTGCTAGGAACTGAATCACCATGCTGTTTCCTTTTCATTCCTCCTCCCCCTCCTCCCCCTCCCCCTCCTCCCCCTCCCCTCCCCCCTCCTCCCCCTCCCCTCCTCCCCCTCCCCCTCCTCCTCCCCCTCCTCCTCCCCCTCCTCCTCCTCCTCCTCCCCCTCCTCCTCCTCTCCCTCCTCCTCCTCCCCCCCTCCCCCTCCTCCTCCTCCTCCTCCTCCTCCTCCCCCTCCTCCTCCTCCTCCCCCTCCTCCTCCCCCTCCTCCTCCTCCCCCTCCTCCTCCTCCTCATCCTCCCCCTCCCCCTCCTCCTCCTGTGTACCTGCTTCATAATACCTGTTTTAAGAGAGGAAACATGCAGAGGTCTGTTTTTAAGTGTCACATCAGTCTTCCTAGTTCCTAAGGATAAACATCCATCGATTTCCTGGGCTCAAAGGAAGATAGGTGTTTGGCAGAATGGACTTAAGGAGTGTCAGTTTGCTCAGCTATAAAATGGGGCTAATATCACTGACCTCCTGGGATGAAGGGCTGAGTGGGAAAGTGTGCCTTCCCCAGGGCTGCTGCCGGGGAGAAGTTAATATAGGTTCTCTTGCCCACTGAGCATACGGTTGCAGGACCAGCAGCACTAGGGAGTTGGGCAAATTCCCCTTCGGTGCTAAATACAGGTGTGTTTGTCTGTTTAAAAATCCACCTTTGGTCGGCTACTGGAGGAATAGACTGAAACTTGTACTTAAGTCATCAGCCCCGGGCAAAGTTGGCAACTTGTGCTTAGGGAATACACACTTGCCAAGCTCTCTACGCTAGCCCTGTTGAGGCAACTAGCGAGGGAGTGGCCGTGCTGCTTGGTTGGAGGACCTCTGTCCCGGAGAGGCACAAGCCCAAGTGGTCCCAAGTGGAGCGGTAGCTGGGGACAGGGAAGGGGCTCCTGACTCACCCGGGGAAGCTCAGAGATGGTCTGTGAACCAGTAGTCTGCTATGGAAAGCTAAGAGGTCTTCCAACATGTGACAGAGTTAGAAGGATCGGGCATGTCTATAGGTAGGGCTCAGGGTGGGGACACTCTCTCAGGATGGGCCCTGAAGAAGGTGGTACATCCCGAGGAAGAAACACGTCTATGCGTCTGATATAAATAGCGGCGTCTCTCACCTCAGCACCACTGAGTGCCAGACATTGTGAACACAGCTTTATGTGATCTCTTCTTGGGGCTTCCTCACAATTCTGTCTCTAGCGTAGGGATGGGGTTGAAATGTTGTTCAAGGCTTTGCAGTTAAGCCTGGGGTCCGAGCAGAATCCACCTGGCCTGAAGTTAGCTCTGCCTCTTCGGCATCTGCCGTTCCCACTCTGGGGAAACCCCTAGGGCTTATACCAGCGGCGAGGGAACACCCTAAGTTCTTTGGTCTCTCTGTGACCACATCCCTGCAAATTTGTGTCTCAGCCATCTCTCCTCTTCCAAAGCCCCTTCTTGATCCTAAACCCCGAGCTGCCTACTGCCCCTTATTGGTCCAGGTCTTGTCCTTTCTCTCCTGACCATCTCAGAAGCGTTCTGATCAGTTCCCTTTAATATCCACGCTCTGTCGCTGCTGGTAATACTTCCGTGGTGTTCTCAGGACAAAACGCACAAAAGGCCCTGCCTGCCTCTCTGGCCTCCTCTGGAGAGAACCTGTACTTTTGCTTTGGGCTCCAGCAATGCAGGGCTCTTCATGGGTCACTGCTCAAACTGGGGCCTGTTGCTACCACCCTGTCATTCGCATACACCCTGTCCTGTCTCCTGTTTGCCCAGCCAACTCCTGCTTATTTTGGGTCCTGATGTATCCCCTATGATGCTTCCTTCCCAAACCCCACAACAGTCTCTGTGCACCCCGTCCCCCCACTTCACCTCCCTCCTTCTTTGAGCCTCTCACTAGCTGCGATTCCCTCGCCAGCGGAGCTCGTTCTGTCTGTCACTCATTTCACACTGGAAGTGTGTTGTTGGAATGAGAAAAAGACATCTCTTCTGATCAAGTCCCGATCCTGCCACTTAGCAGCCAGGCACTGCTGCCACCCCTTCCGGCCTCCGTTTTTACTGTAGGAAGAGAGACTCACCCTTCCAGCCCTGGAGTAGCTGTGATCAGCCAAGCAGGTGCAACTGAGGGCCGTTGGCAGTCTGACCTGGAGCTGGTGCTATGCAAACTGGTGACTGGGTCCTCAGAGGGCTTGAAAGCAGGGAAGGAGTGGGGGCAGAGGACACTATGCCTTTGTAAGAACCCAGGCTCTGACTTGAGGTCCGGGTTGTGCTTCGCTTGCTTTGGAAGGTCAACGTGATCCAGACCACATATGAGGTTTGTCCAGTTCCCCTGCCCGATTCCCATGTTGAAATCCTAACACCCAGTGTGACTGTATTTGGACCACCAGGGATGTGATTAAACCATAGAGAGGTTGTAAAGGGGCTGCTGAGTGCAGCAGAAATTATAGCTCTCCGAGAAGAGAGCTGGGTGCTCCTCTACACACACAGGCACTGTGGGCTTGCTGAGAAGATGGGGGTGTCTAAGTCAGGGCACACGTTCTCACCACATATCGATCAGCGTCCAATCAACAAGCCATAAATGTGTATCATTTGACACCCCGGTTTGCAGTGTTGGACTAGGCAGCTTCGCCCAGTGGTTGATGAAGAGATAAGTAGGCTTCAGGTTGCATTTGGGTTGGGTACACATACCTAAAGGTCACCCGTCACTCTGAGTTATCTAGATCCTTCCTGAATCCGTCCTTCTTGACAGTAACCTGCCCAGGTGGACAGAGGCAGAGGCAACTTCGTGGTCAGCATTCGTAATTGCTTCCCAGTGACTCCACCAAGATAGACACCTGAGAACAGTCCCTTTCTGAGACAGGGACACGTGACCCAGCTTGCTGCTGACATTTTTTCTCCGGAGGACTCTTATGGCTGCACCTACCTGGAGAGAAAGCTGGACCTTCCTGCTGTCCTTGGTGATCATGTCCATTTCTGACAGCAATGGGCCCTGTGGCCTCTACGACAGCTGCTGCCTTGGTGGCAAACCTCTTGCACCTCCTGCACCTCCTGCGGTCCCTAGTAGCCAGAGGAGCTAGTGTCCCATGCTTGGTGACATCTTAGGGCCTCACAATATAAAGGAGAAGACTACTAGTTATGCAGATGCAGGGCACAGCTGGAAGGTTACGGCCCTGCCCTGCTATACCAGACTTTTTCTTTTTAGCTCCCAAATCATGACAAGAAGACTTAATATTAGTTATGAATGCTTGGCCTTACCTTATGCTTGTTTCTTGGTAGCGCTTATAACTTAACTTGCTTTTCTTTATCTATGTTATGCCTCAGGGCTTTTTCTATCTTTCTCTCTCCTCTCTCTCTCTCTCTCTCTCTCTCTCTCTCTCTCTTTCCTTCTTTCTTTCTTTTTTCTCTCTCTTTCTTTCTGATTGTCTCTCTTTCTCCTTCCCTCCTTCCTTCCTTCTTTTTTCTTTCTTTCTCCCCTCCCTCCCTCTCTCTCTTTTTCTCTCCTTCCTTCCTTCCTTCCTTCCTTCCTTCCTTCCTTCCTTCCCTCCCTCCCTCTCTCTCTCTCTCTCTCTCTCTCTCTCTCTCTCTCTCTCTCTCTCTCTCTCTATCTTACTTTCCTGCTGGCTCCATGGATGGCTGCTGGCTGCCTGGCTTCTGGCCCTGGGCATGCCCCTCACTTTCCCCTTCTTTCTCGTCTTTCTTCTTCTCAATTCTCTCTAGATTCCTCTTCCTGTTTATTCTCTCTGCCCTCCAGCCCCACCTGTCCCTCTTCTGCCTAGCTGTTGCCGTTCAGCTTTTTATTAGACTAATCGGGTGTCTTAAGACAAACGTAAGATATCTTTCTTTATATCGCTAACATAGGTGGCAGAAAAAAAATATAACACTCCTTTACACAGTTCAAGTAATATTCCGCAGCATAAACAAATGTAACACATCTTCACATGGTTAAATATTCCACAACACCCCACCTGTGAGTTCAGCCTTGCAGGCTTGTGGGAAAGAAAAGGGGACACAGAGCAGAAGAGGCTGTGTGGTCAGTCTTCTCTTGCTGGACGCCCGTTTCCTAGGCTGTGGCAATTCAGACTTTCTTCTGGCTGACGCACAAATCACACCCCGGCAAGGGGAATGTGCCCTGGAGAAGAAAAACTGCTTTGTGGAGGTATTCTCCATCTGTGGGCATTTTCAGGGTCGTGGTCATTCCCTTAATAAATTGGTTGGGTATTTGGGATTTTCTGGTTTTTCACCATTTGGATAAAGGGGAAATTGGCCTGATGTCAGGGATCCCAGTGGAGCAGGTAGGAGACCCAGCTTTGTTGGGAACTTTTCTATCTCTAGCACATTCAGGGTCACCTCTTTCCCTGTGATGCGAGGTCAGCTGAAGAGAGAGGAGTTTCTAGGAATTCATTTCCTCAGGGAGGGAAAAGGTAGAAAGATCACTAGAGAAAGAACCTCTGTGAGGAACGAGGCTCATGAGACAGGGCTGTCTTGAAGACTGGGTTCTGTCCTCCTGTGGCTGAGGATCGCAGGGAGTGATGGAGGAGCGTCCCCAGCTAAGGTCACTTTCTCATCCTCGAAGACTGTGGCTCTGACACCCAGCCATGTCCCTGGCTTGGGATGTGGCCTGGCACTCAACCTGGAGCTATGAGGACAGCTACACAGACAAGTTCCCATCCTGAGTGCGACCCCAAGCTCGCGAGTTCCCATCCTGAGTGTGACTCCAAGCTTACGAGTTCCGGTCCTGAGTTCTGGTCATGAGTGGGACTCCAGGCTCACACAGAGCCGATATCTGGATTTTTTCATATGACTTAAGTCTGGGTTCCCCCAGAAGTGGACACAGAGATTTTTGTGAAATGTCCCGGGGAGACAATACCAGGAGGAAGAGATGCCCAGAGGAGGTGAGAGTGCCTGGGGCCTCTGTGTCTGGGCTGCTGTGAAGCAGGTACCACTAGGACCCTAGGAGTCTGAAGCCGGGTGTGGGCAGGCTCTTTCAGGAAGGATGTGCTCCAGGGCCCCCATGCTGGCAGCTTTGACTATTCTTGACTTGGCAAATGGACCTTTCAACCCACCCTTCACATGGCATCTCCTACAGTTTCGCGGTGTCGTCTTCCCTCTAAGGGTCCATCTCTGAGTCTGAATGTCTCTCTCTCTTTTCTTTCTGTGTATGTGTTTATGTGTGCGCGTGCACACACACACACAGAGACACAGACACACACAGACACACACACAGACACACACACAGACACACACACACAGACACACAGACACACAGACACACACACACACAC
>NW_026067922.1:13318495-13352387 GCF_014885135.2 Alexandromys fortis
TATATGCACATGGGGGCCAGATGTCCTGGCTGTTCCTCAGGAGCCATCATCAAATATTTTTGAGATAGGGTCTCTCAATTGTCTGGATTTCCCCAACTAGCTGGCTGACTCGTGAGCCCCAGGAATATGACCGTCTCTACTTCCCCAATGAGGAGATTACAAGCATACACCACCACACTTGGCTTTTAAATAGTGGGTTCTGGGTGGGGCATTGAACTCACGTCCCCTTGCCTGCAAGTGCTCTGCTGTCTGAACCGTCAACCTAGCCTCACATCTACCCCCTTATTTTTATTTATTATTTATTTATTTGTTTGTTTGTTTGTTTGTTTTTTTGAGACAGTTTGTTTTTTGGACCCTGTCCTGGAACTAGCTCTTGTAGACTAGGCTGGCTTTGAACTCACAGAGATCCACGTGCCTTTGCCTCCGGAGCGTTGGGATTAAAGGCGTGCGCCACCACCGCCCGGCTACATTTCCCCCTTTAAAAAGAACATCAGACATCATTCCTCTTCCCAAATAAGGCCATACTGGAAGCTAGTGGAGGTGGGATACTGTGTTTCAGCTTTGGGAAGGGCACAGTTCGATTCCTCAGAGAAGGAATGGGTCTCCTAAAGGACATCTTCCCCAGCTCAGGTAGCCCAGGCTTCCCTTCCCTAGGCACCGGGGAGCAGTCTGCTCCTATATCTATGCTATCCAGCTGCGGTGCTGACTGGCTTGGTGCCTGTTTCGTCCTGTATGTGCCCACAGAGCTACGTCTTCTGTGTGCCATCGTAGGGGTTAGTTGGCGATCCCTTGGCAGCATCCCTGAAGAGGCCATGGTGACTTAGCCATGGAATGTTCAGTGCACCGAAAGAATTTCAAAAGATCCCAAATCAATTTACTGGTCCTATGTGGTCGAATTTCAGGGTGATTTATATGAATTCCCATTATGGATGAAACAGAATATGTGCTACTGGTGGCTGGCTTAATTTCTAGAGCTATGGTATTCTTGCCTGGCGGTCAGGGTCCATATCACACTGGTCACTGGTGAGCATATCTCCCAAGTCCAGGGATGAGGAGGAAGCAGCTGTTATTGGGAGGATGTTCAGCTAAGCCTTGGCACTGGGAAAATTCACACTGCTGTGACCAGCTGTGTGGCCTGGAAGGTTTGGATGCTCGCCCCTGAGATCTGGATGGGGTGCTCTTCCAGAGTGGCTCAGGTCTCTCGGGTTGAGCATTTGATCGTGGAGAGAGCCACCTTGCTTGGCAAGGATGAAAATTCCAACATAGAAAGCCAGCTGCCAGGTCGGGAGACGAGGATGGCTGTGAGCAGCGAAGGGCGGCCTGGGTTTGCAGGGCAGGAGTCTTGTGGGTGATGGTGAGTTGAGGACCGGTGATGTTAGGAGACTCCTCCATGCCCCGCTAGTGCTGAGTACCCTGTCAGTCACCAGAAGAGGGAGGCAGGGAGGTGTGGACACAAAGCCCAGGAAGGGACAGTGCATGTCCCTTGGCAGGAGACTCTCCCGTCTGTCCTGTAGAGAGAGATTCTCTTGGAGCGCTGACCCCGATTGCCCTCCTGGTTTGAAGCTTGTTTGGAATGCAATGGAATCTCCTCCTCCACATCTGGTGATTACATCTGACCTTGGAGTTTTACAAACGTGAATTGTTATGAGCCAGGCGCCCCAAGACAAGTTCTTTCTCTAGGGTCCACTAGATCCTCTCATGCACAGAGACACGTAGGTCAGGTGTATAGCATGGCAAAGATGCACAGCTCCCAGAGAAGCAGAAAGTTAGTTGGTGGCTCAGGTAGCAGCTCTAACTTCCTTAAGGGAACCAATTCTCCAACTCTGAGGGATTTCCACATCCCACTGCACTATACCAGAGACAAGTAAATTCCTGTTTACATGAAAACCTAAACCCTCTCATTCTCCTTCCGCCACCACCTTAGGAGACATATATTTATGCTTTCGGTTTTAGCTGCTCGCATGTTTAAAAAGCATCAAGGCGCTTCCAGGGCGGTTATGCTAATGCACAGAAGGAGTCTAACAATTGCATGGGCTGTACTAACTAGCTATTTGAGCTGCAATGTACAAATAAGATGTTATCTTAAACAAGCTCCTGATATAACTCAATAATCACTATAATGCTTTTGGGTGAAATTGTGGTGTTATTACTGAATTTAGTCCCTGAGATGCAAATGCTGAACTTTGGAGCACACCCAGTTGGAGCCAAGTTGCTGAGTTCCCGTAGGCTGGGGCAGGGCTGGCATCGTGTAGGATGCTCTGAGATCCCAGCATTCCAAGAGGAAGTGAACGAGCGGGGGATAGCACCCATTTGAGCTCAAATCCACGTGATCAAAGACTTTCCACAGCGAGGAAAAGGCCGCATATGCACTGTGTGCCTTGTGTGTTACAGGGCCGGAAGAGAACTACGGCTCACCTAGCCTGGCCCACGCGGTAGAGTGCCAGCCAGGAAGGCCTGCAGCCAGCTCCCATGCCATCCGGAGCACAATCCTACCCTGGTGCCTCCTCACACCTGGTAGGAAAGGGTGATGGAAACTTTGGGGGCAGCTAGATTTTATTTTGGCTGTTCGTAGATAAAAGAATTAATGGTTTCTCACAAGAAGACCCCTAAGCCAGACGGCCTGAGTTTGGTCACTCTGGCTCTGTGGTAGGCAGAAGGACAGAGCTGATTCCATAGGCTGCCCTCTGCCCACTGTCTTCCTTTCACTGTGCCATGTGCATGAACTTCCTCTCCAACATACATTATAAGTCAATGTAATAAGTTTTGTTTTTGAGACAGGGTCTCTCTACATAGCCCTGGCTCTCCTGGAACTCGCTCTGTAGACCAGGATGGCCTTCAACACATAAGGGTCCATCTGTCTCTGCCTCCTGAGTGCTGGGATAAAAGGTGTGCACCCCATGCCTGGCCTGTAATAATTTTTAAAAAATAAGATATCAAGGCAACAATATTTTGTTAAGATTCTTATTTCCCCATTTATCATATAAGCCACACTGTGATATGTCTTACATACCTCTATGCATATTTAAAAGCACAGCAACTTCATCCATCCCTTCTCCCCTCCCTTTACTTAGCGTAAGAGCAGGGAGTGAGACTATGGAAGAATGTCAGCAACTAAGGAAACGGGGCCGACCAGCCAGCCAAGCAGTCACCAAGTCACCTGAAGGTCAGTGCCAGTGGAGAGCTCTCTGCCAGGGAGGGTCTAGAATGCCGTTGCAGCTTCCATAAGTGCAGGCCACCGTATATCACGCAAAGGAAAAGCAAGAGTTTCTGTTTGCTATCGAAAGCGACCCAGATCTGGACTCAGAAGATAAGGGGCAAAGATATCAAATCAGCTCGCTTTGCTTCTGCCTGTCTGAGTACTGAACGAGACGAGGTGCTGGCCGAGACAAGGGAACTAACCAGACACACTTGCTCATCGCCTAGAGAATGCTGAGTGCCATGGTGCCCTCTCAGAGGACAATGGGTGTGTCCAGGATGCTGTGGCCATGATGCATATCCTAAGTGTACACTGAAGGAGTATCCACAAAGCTGAGAAAGCCTGGCCTGGTTTTCCCACCTGATAGGACAGACAGAGGACACTGAGACACACATGAGCTACAGGCTCACGCTTGGACAGACCTGCTCCCTAGCTTTCACCTAACACTTGGTAGACACTTGCTCTAGCCAGCTCGATGCCCTGTCTCATACTGAACCCAGCAGTTTCACTGTGGTGGCAGTTACCATAGGATCATCCATTGTCAACCAAGGAGCTTGTGATCGGGATAGTTTCAGCGCTTGTCCCCAGTCACCGGTTAAAACGCAGAGGTCCTACTCCTGTCCCAGTGTCCCCTAGACCATGTTCTTCCTTCTCTACCTCACTGTCCCAGAGAAGAGTGAGCCCATCACCTCTCTGACATCCGGGAGACTGATGGGGGCACACAAGGGGAAGTTGCCGTACCATGATATAGTAAGTAAGACTCCACAGCTCGCAGCAAGTGCGTTTCATCTGGGGTCCAGGTCGGTTGGGTTCCTGTTACTGATTTATGTGATGGGGCCCGCCATCCTGACCTTGATCCGTGGTACATCCCAATACGGATATCCAAGATGATGCTTTGTGAGTTTGGGATTATCTCTTCTACTTCACAGATGCGAAGAGTCGGGCTCTGAGAGCTTAAGATGAGCTGCCAGAAGCCACAGAGATGGCCAACATGGCATGCCTAGAACTGCTTGCTTTAAACGCGATGCTCTCTTACACGGCAGCCAGCCTTGCTTTCCCCAGGGAGAACTGTGCTCACATGTTGCTGAGAACTATGTGTGGTTTCCAGGGTCATAGGAGAGGCGGTTGCTGTGGGTCAGCAACTTAGTGCCATAATCTTGCTTCTGACACCAAGCTATCTAAAACCCAGGAGAGGTCCCTGACCTTTGGTTTCCCTTGGTCATTTAAGGAACCTGTGCGCATCCTCCCCTTCAAACCACAGGCTGGGGTTCTAACCCTAGAATGTGACTGTGTTTAGATGTACGAGACCTACTAGGGCCTTAAAGAAACTCCGTCGAAATGACGTCCTTGGGGTGGCCCTCTCTGGGTCTGGCTGTGGTACTACTGTGAAGAGATTAGGATAGAGACACACCAGAAGGTGTAAGCCCTTGAGGAAAGGGGGGCAGTCACGGAGAAAGGCTCCGAGAGGAAGCTTGCTTTGGACTTAACAGTTGTGTAAACCTCAGACATAGGTCTTTATTATGGAAGGCCCAGCAGACTAATAGAGATGAGATAATTCCATCATGGGGATTCCACCGGCAGGAATCACTGGCGAGCGCAGCCCCTGATGTTGGCCAATGAGGACTTGCGATCTCCCCGTAGCTCACAGTTGGCTATAAGCTGAACAGACAATGTTGGATCTTGGAATTGACGTTTGCCCACCTGAGAGATACACCCTGGTCCTTTTGGTCCTCACAGCCACACTCTCCTCTCGCTTGCCTTCTGGAGGCGGTGGTGGCCTTTCTGTTTCTGCCTGTTCTGGCAGCTTCTGTCTGATGGGCAGGTAAACTCGGCAGGATGGAAGGTGCCGCAGCTGCTGGAGGGGCAGGGAGAGAAGCTGGCAGGACAGAGTGGGGACGCGCGATGGGGGGATAGTGAGGTCATCTAGGCCAGGTGGACGTGAGGCTGGAGAAGCACAAGGCCCCTGCCCCAGGAGGATCTGGGGCTAGTTCCCCGGCTTTTTGTTATTTGTCCAGGAGGTCAGTCTCATTTGGGGGATATACCAGGACCAGACTCTTCACATTCTGATGCGTCTAACATGAGGCAAAATCTCCTCCATTGCTCTGGCAGCTGTGAGTTGGGGCCTCAGACGTCACTGTCTGAGGTATCGATCCTGGCAATTAATTCCTGCCACCACCTAGCATGTGACAACCACCGTGAGGGTCAGGGGGAAATGCACACGTAACCGCAGCCATCTGATAATGTCCTCGTCACTTGCGTTGTTTACTTCTGGCTTTCTCTTTGGCCACCCTGTGAGGTAAAGCAAACTGGAAGCAGGATAGAGCATGCCTGTCTTCCCCAGGAAGTTCAGCCCAGCCAGGAGTGGAGCTTGATCCCTGAGCCGAGAGCATCAGCCAGCGCTCTCCCATCATGGCAGCTTCCCTTCAGGGTCCTGTCAGTGAAGCCCTCTTCTGGTTCCTTCTCTGAGAGAGACGCAGTTGTCTCTTGATAGGCTCTTCCGCAGTGTCCTATCATCCATCAGATGCGCAGAGTTGCTCTTACAGGATGGGGGTCGGACTTGGTGACACTTGCTGAACAGAAGTAGAGAAGGTGACAAAAAAACTTCACGGCTGCTCCAAGTAACATAGGTTCAACATCTAGCGGCACAATCACCGCCAGTGATTGGGTGTCTACTGTCTGCGAAATGCGTATGGGACTTAGGGACTGATGTGCCCTGGGGTCACCCAGCCAAAGGAGCCGAGCTGGGGTCAACAAACATGTCTGTTCTGGATCTAAGATCAGTCCTCTTATGTGACCACGGCGTCTCTGTTACAGGGGTATTCATGTATTTTTTATGGCCTGCTGTGTGATAGCGACTTTAAGAGGTTCCCACAGTCTGACACGGAATGTCCTTCAGAACCATGGATGCATGGAACTGATGGGAAGCCAGAGAGGGACACTGTCTCCAGAAACTGAAGTATGTGTCTTATTCACAAACCAAACCAACCTTACAATGCTCACCACTGAAAAGCTCAAAATGCAAAAGGTTTGAGGCCAGGAGGAAAGCAGCGAGTTAGCTCGACCTCCTCCGGCAGCCGGCTCCTGGTGCTTACCAATGAGCTCTGTTTTATTCTGTTTCCCCTACGCATCAGTTCTCCTGAGCAGTTGAAATTATCCAGCGACTGTGGGCTCAGCAGACAAAACCTTCGTTCTCCTCATTTTCTTCCTGATGACCCGTCCAGTCCCCGTGCAGCTGCCCCCACGGGGGACCGGTAGGAGAAAACAGAACACCCAGGCATTGTGTGCGCCTGTCCCCTTGAAGAATTCTCATACTCTGCTCCACGTTCTCACTCCCTTTGCCTTTAAGTGAGCATGTAGCTTAATATCCTTACGAGTTGGACTGTTTGCCTGTGTACGGAGATTTATAGGTCTCCCAGGACTTGAGGATGTAGCGTGTGCTCAATAAACATAAAGCAACGGACATCTTCACGCAGAGTGGCTTTTCTCCTATTCTGGGCTGTTTCCCTTGGGTGGCTTCCCAGAAGGTACTTAATTCGTCCAAGAGTAGGATGTAGTCTCTTCAAATGCTTCGGTGCAGCATGGCTGCAGATATTTCTCCCAGGCAGGCGGTGACTTCTTCTGCCAGGAGGGTAAGTGGCTCAGGCAGGCAGAATTCGATGCCTACAACCAAGGCTTGGTCTGGAACTGGCTTTGCCACTTCCCTCATAGGTGATCTTGGGCGAGTGACTTAATTTCCACGGGCCTCTCTTTCCTCAGATGAAAATGGGTAAGATGGCCATAGCGCCTAGAATTTTGGTAAGAGTCGAATTGGTGGGGTTGGTAATGTGGCTTCACAGAGAATGTGCCTGTATTCACGCATCAAGGGATGGCCAACGCCAAGCCCACAGTACTGCGGGCTCCAGGGACACATATGTGTAAGATGTGGGACAGGTGTGTGGGACTCAGGAATACAGGTGTACAACACTAAGGACACAGGTGTGCGGTATCTGGGACAGGTGTGTGAGATTTGGGAACAGAGGCATGCATCGCCCAGGGACACAGGTGTACATACCTGGAACACAGGTATCTGGTACCTGGGATAGGCATGTGACCCCCAGGAACACAGGTATGCAGCACCCACAGGCTGATCTGCCCACCTCCTCAACCCAGTAAAACTGGAGCCTTGGCCCCTCTAGAGCTGCAGTTCCAATGACTCCATCCTAAGTCTGTGCTCCAGCCTGACCACAAGGCTTCATTGCTTCAGTGCTCATGGCCTCCCACACATTGCCAAATGAGAGAGCCGTGGAGAACTCAGGTACTGGACCTAGGTGTTCAAGCTTTTTCTCCTGGCATTTGGGAGGCTGAGGCCAGCTTGTGGTATATAGTAAGACCAAGTCTCTAATAGACATACCGCAGCCTGAACCATCCCGACCCATCTCTGCAGAGGAAAAAAAAAGAATCCTAAGGGCTGATCTGGGTGTGGGTGGTGAGGCATCCAGAGGCCGAAGGGTTAGGGCTGCTATACCCCCAGGGAGCTTCATCCTCGCCTGCTTCCTTCCCTCCTTGCCTTTCCTGCCTCGACAGTTCCGTTAATTTCCCCAACTTCTGTTTCTTGCTAAGAATATATATTCTGTGTCTCTCAGTTCCTAGGGCATCCATGCATGGGGGTGCACTAACATTGGTGCCATGGCAGTGCAGTTGAATGGTGGGTGGACGGTAGCTGATGGGCGATAGGAAACACATGGATTTCCTCCCGGGGACCCGAGGTGTGAAGGCAGCAGTGTGGCTGTCCTTTGGAGCACCTTTGCACAGACCTGGATGTGGAGGAGGCAAGATCTGGCTCCTGAGGCTACTGTGAGGAGGCAGGCAGGTTCTAGGAGAAGAGGAGGAGAGGAGGCCCGAGGGAAGCAGGATGCTGCCTGGCCCCAGGGCAGGTCCTGCAGCACCAAGCTGCCCTCTTTGAGGCAGAAGCCAGTCTGAGGCTTCAAGGCGACCTCTCTTCCAACTCATAGACCTCAAGGACATGCAAGCTTCTGGTGGCTGTGCTGAGGAAGTTGGAATGTTTTAATCGCTAGAAAGCAGCTGCCTTGCTGCTCAAATGCATCTTTCCCCACCCTGTCTGACACATGTGACAGACACATTGCTTTCCCAAGTAAGTGTGTGATCTCACCCGAGGACTCCGCCACAGGGAATAACGAGAGGGAGTGCCTGGTTGGGATCCCCGCTGTCTGTCATGGGGACACAGTTGGTTTTAACTTCTCCTGTGGTTTTGGACCTACACCTGATGCTTTGTAAGAATGTATATGCACAGAGATTATCAAGAACTACAGTATACTAAGTGCTAACTGCATAACAGGCGCTGGCTGAGTCTCAGGAGAATTGGCCAACATAGTGCACCATTTTACCGGTGAGATCGTCAACGTCAGGGTATTAACCAACTTGGCACACTGCTGGTGAAGGAAGACCTGGGGCCTGCCCGAAGAATAACATATATTCTAGAATATATGTTAACTACCTGTGGAAAGAGAAGGTGTGTCAGACAATTTGTCAAAATATGGCTCATGGTACCTCACTGGAGAAAAGAAAGTCAGGTTAACCTTATGATGAGGTGAATGAGGGTCCCCAGCATGTCCCCAGAGAGAACTCATGGCACACCTTGATACTCCAGACTCCAGAACGATCAGAGTTCATGTCTGTTGTGCAGGTCATCCCATTCATGGCCTGTGCTTACACTGGCTCAGCAAACAAATACAGTGGATGGGTGTCCCGATAGCACTGTCCCCTGGGCATGTCTCGTGGCCTTCAGCTTCAGCCGAGGACCCTGTGACACAGCCTGGGCCACTTTCCAACTCTCTGCCCACCTGGGGCTTGCATATCAGGAGGGTGTGGGACACGTCCATCTCGCCCCAGCTGGGCCGCCCTGCTTAGACAACCCTGTGCATTGGCCTGGCAGGTGCTGGGGTTCTTTTCTTTTCTTTTCTTTTTTTTTCTGCTGGGAAATGCCACGGGCTTTGGGAAGGAATAATAATTCTAGGAAACAGGAGGACGCTGTTGACAGAGTGAGGGACAGGTGGCGATGCTCCAGAAAAAGAGCTCAGGCCAGAGTGGGAGGAGGCCACGTCCCACGGGCCATGTCCACCTGTCTGTGAGGTGCTGGGACAGCAGGACGCAGGAGGAGGAACTGAAGAGTGCCGTGGCCTTTGTGCCCGGCTGTTTCCACACAGGCTTGGAAAAACAAATAGAGAAGAGTATCTGGCCTCTGAGATGGCATCACTTGGGTCTGTGTCTACCTTGGGAAGCCAGCTTTGGGGCAGGTTGACAGAGGTGGCTTCATTATAGGAGAGCCCCGCAATGGCTTTCCCATCCCTGTGTCTCTAACACGTTCACTCTCTACCTCTATTTCCTGGCCCCCTCCCCTGAGCCTCCTTGCTCAGAAGAGGTGGGAAGGACAGTCACCCTTCCTGGCTGTGGATAGAGGGCCGCTTGTAGCCTGCACACTGGGGACATTGTTTAAGATGGTGTCACCTCTGTAAAAATATTGGTCCTGTAGTATTGCCAAGATTTCAGAGTTATCTCCCAGCCAGCACTCCTTGTGCCAATGCAGTCTGCCTTCAGACAGGTTTAGTCAGTGAGTAGTCCTTTCTGAGAAAGTGTCCCTGGTCCTGCTAGACCCCTCCTGGTACTTGCCTGTCACCGTCAGCCAATGGGGTGGCAGCCCCATTGAAGCTGTTCATTTAGGGTAGAAGAGTTCTTCCAGGAGAAACTTGTCCTTGATGCCTCACACTAGTTAGCCAGCCTTCAGGGAATACTGCCTGCCAGTGAGATTTGGAGAAGTGGCCTGGCCAGTCAAGGGTACACAGTGTCTTCCCCAGAGCCTCAGGCTCTGAGACCCCCTCCTCCCCCATGAGCGAGGTCAAGATTGTGAGCCACAGGCTCGGAAGGGCAAACAAGAGTGTTGCAATTTAGAGCCTCTGAACAAACTCTCTAACTGGTTTTCCCAGAATAATTTGATACAGATATCCAACTGTTAGGAGACACACTGAGGGGAGGTAGATGATTGTTTCTGCCTGCATCCATTTGAGATCAGAGAAGGTTATTTTCAAGTTCTGCAAATGAATGAGAAGTTCAAAACTAATCTAGAGTGTGCTTAGAAAAATCTGAGCATGGATGAAATGAATCAGAGAGCATGTCAAAGCTGGGATGAATTGATAGTAATATTTATTATAATATATTATATATTATATCATTATTACTATTATTATTATTAGAAAGTAGAAGAAGAAGACTTATTCAGTGTGGCCAAATTGAGAAGAGGGACAGAGAGACCAGTGGCTTCTGCTTCACCAAGTCCATCTTCAAGGCCCTCCAGTGAGGAGAAAGCTCAAATAGAAGGTAAGGGACAATGTAGCTAAGCAGTCCTACCATCCTACCAAGGTGTCGTTCCACTGCCATTGACCCATTCCTGTCTCGGCTTCCATCTCTTCCTATAAGGGGGTCTGACAAGTTGGTTGTACCTGTCGTTGGGAAGATGAATGAAGGGACTGAGTTGTCACAGTGGATGAAGGTCAACCACTCCATAGAGCTGTTAATGCTGTCTTCCCCAAGCAGGCCTCCGACTCACTATGCAGCTGAGGCTGAGGATGACCTTAGACTGTGATTCCCCTGCCTCCACCCGAGTGCTGGGGCTACCTGTGGCGACATGCCTGGTTTCTGCAGGGCTGGGACTCAAGGTCAAGACTTCACATCTGTTGGGCAAACATCCTATGAACTGAGCTTCAGGCTCACGCTCCTTTATTTCTAGAATCCTTATAAATGGTAGTTTCAAAGTACACCTTTGCTACAAAGAGGAACCTGACAGACACACAGCTGGAGTCAGGGTCTGGGGAGTCAGTGCCCTGGGTCTGTGGCTTCTCTGCAGCTTTCCTCTGTGATGTTGGTTAAAGCAATTACCCTCTTGAGGCTCAGGCGTTCCATCACCTTCTTTGCACAAAAAGAGGAATACTGTTGTTGACCAGCGTGTAGGATCTGGGTAAAAATGAATGAGTTAGCCCTTGAGAAAAGAAATAAAGGTCTCAGGGACTTCACCAAAAGGCAGGAGACGAACAGGATACAGCTTCTACTTACTCCCTCGGCCATTCTTTCTGGCCCCTTCTCGGGACGGACGTTTGTAATCTGCAATGCCACGCTGACTTGGCTTGCTTCTCAAAAACATGGCAAGCAAACATTAGCTCAAGATAATGCAACATGAGCAATGCAGAGGCCAGTTTACCCGGAAAAAGGAAATCTCGCTGGGTTTTCCAACGACAGTGCGCGATTGCTTCCAGCATCACGCATAAGCCCTGGTTTCGTGGCAGCGAGAACATGCCTTGGGAAATCAAGACCGGGAAGGGGGGTGGCGGGGTGGGGGTGGGGCTATCCCAGGCCAGCTCTGCGCCTGCCTGCTGTCCAGTTTGCTGAAAACTGTCCTCAGTGATAGGGTGCTTGTTAGAGAAACAGGGACTAAATTTATTGTTGGCGTTTGGGGGAGCCAATTTCCATCTTGTACTGTTGGAACTCAGAACCGGGGAAGAGCGCTTGAAGCCAAAACTGGCTTTGTGGCTGTGCTTGCCTCTGCTCAGCACCACCTGCCTCCAATCAAACTGTCCAATTACAGAAGAGTGGGTTTCTCCCCCCACTTTCTGGGAAGGGAAGAAATCCATCCAGGAATGGACCGATTTCTAAACGTTTTTTCTCTCCACCCCTTAGGAAGATATGGTGTTATGGGGCTGGGGGAGGGAATAAGAAAATCCAACAAATTCAGACAGACAGACAGACAGATGAATGCTGGAGGAGGAAGTGTCTCCCCCTGCACCATGTCCAAGGTTCAAAAACCAGAATGTTCCCGTCCACACACTTCTGTGGTTTTGACCACCGCTGTCAGATCTGTAATTACGTCCTCTGATAAAGTTATTAGCCACTCAGAAGGAAGGCATCTCTTTTCTAACACGCAAGGCAGTAATTAAAGGCTGCAGATTTCACAGGTGAAATCTTGCAGAAAGTGTTGAGTTTGAAGTCAAAGAATTTAACAATCCACCCCAACATAATTACACTTTTTTCCCCCTCCAAATAAAATCTTGTGCTTGAAACAATGAGTTCGGGGCAATGATACTATTTATCTGTGAGTTCCAGTCTCTCTCTCTCTTTTCTTTTCTTTTTTTCTTCCTTTGGCTGTTCTGAAAGGCTCCATTCACAGCTGAGATGCAGACTGGACTAGAAGGGGCTTGGCTTAGCAGCTGACACATGGCATGCCATGAACCCTGAAGGTAATTACAGAGGCAGTGAAGGGAGCTAGTGAACTCCTCTGGATGCTCCGAGTTCACATCTTGAGCTATCCCCCATTAGAAAGAACAATGGGGCAACTTGCTCTTTTAGGATTCCATAGGAACTTGTGGGAACCATTTAGGCGTATCTTTCTTTGTATATGTGCGTTTGTGTGTGTGCACGCATGCGCCTGAGTGTGTATGCATGAATGTGCACGTGCCCATGCATGTACAGGAGTACACGTTTTGCGTGAGAGTCAAAGGTCAACCTCAAGTGTCCTCTCAGGTGCTATATCCTCTTTGCTGCTTTTCTTTTCTCAAGTCAGGATCTCTCTCCTGGCTTGGAGTGTGTCAGTTTGGAGTGTGTCAGTTTGGAGTGTGTCAGTTTGGAGTGTGTCAGTTTGGAGTGTGTCAGTTTGGCTCTAGGCTGCTTGGCCAGGGAGCCTCGTATAGGGGTTATGAGCATGCACCACCACATCTAGCTTTTTATACATGGATTTGGGGATTGAATTCAGGTTCTCATGCGGAACCTTTGCATTTCCAAGGCTACTCCCCCAAGCTTGCAGAACCAACATGAGGACCTTTCTCCACTTGGAGCCCACTGAAGTCACTCAAAGGGCAAGTCCACTCCAGGGGAGTTCTCTTGTGTGCAGAGCAGCAGCTGCTCTCATCCCCTGAGACTCTCCTGGACCAGAGTCTCAGGGATGCCTTCACCTTTCTGCCCTTGTCTGGGCCTGATGGGTCACTGCCTTGGGTAGTCACTGTCATACATGGTGGCTCTCAGTATTGATGGGCTTCCTGATGACCAGGGAATTTTTTCTCCTTTGGTTTGAAATGAATATGTGAAGGAAGTGGTGGTTGGGAAAAATAAATGAGATAATTTCCTCCTAGTTTTCTAGATCTTTCCTTTGAATTTCTCGAGAGTCCCTTTATCCTCTCATTGCCCCCAAATATCTACCCACCTTTAGGAACCATTGATTCCCTTTCCTCCAACTCTAATGCACCCCAAGGAGATCTCTCACAGGCCGTGAATTCATCTATGACCTGTGGTCCCAGACTCTGAGGCTGGCATGCTCATCCCACTCTGTGGGGAACTTGGGAGGGGGATGGGGGTTGCTAAGTACCCAGGCTCCATAACCAAGGGCTGTGCTCCATTTTCCTTTGGGTGTGTATATGCATGTGCGCGTGTGCGTGTCCATGTGGTGGTGTGAGCAGAGGCTGTCACAGGGGAGCTCTCCACCCTGATTTTTGGAGACAGGGTTTTCCACCAAACCTAGAGCTTCTGGCTTGGCTGGACCGGCTGGCCCCACGGCTCTTCTCATCTTGGTTTCTCCCCAGTGCTGTGCATACAAGCGTGAGCCAGCAAGATTTTTACGTGAGTTTCAGGGCTCCAACTCCGATTCTTGTGCTTGCAAGGCAAGAACCTTATCCGCTGAGTCATCTGCCCAGTCCAGTGCCCTGGTTTTCTGCACACAAAGGTGGGTCTTTCCTTCACTTTTGTAAGGCTTTGCTACCCCAAGAAATGGTGAGAAGAGCTAGTCACGTAGGTTTAGACCTGTTAAGTAGAAATCACCGGTCATGTGACTCTAGCCCAGATAGAGCTGACTGTGCTTCAAGCACGATTCATGTTGGCCTCGTGCCTGATCTGCCTTGACCATCCTAGCCTTCGGCCCCCTCATGGAGTAGCTCAAGGTTAAGATAGTGAGAAGAAAATAAAAGTGAAAATTCCCAGTGGTCATAGTTCAAACATCCATGGCAACAGTAACTGCATTTGGGTATTACCTTAGACAGTAAAAAAGAGGGAACGTTCTAGAACATATTACAGAAAAGTTTACAGGGTAACGATGCCCCGAATGTTCTCTGGGTATGTCTAATGTTTTTCTGACATCCTCCTTGCCTGTATTTACCTATGCCACCCTCTCAAATCTTCTAGTTCACACTTGAAGCTGGGTGTGGCAGACTGGGGTTAACAAGGGATTCTGGGGTTAGGTACCCTCAAACAACATTTCCAAGCTCTGCACTCTGATTCCTTTTGTGTCTCAGGTTTTGTTTTTCTTTTAAAATGTGGACAAGCACAGTTCCCATATCAGGGAACAGTGGAGATTAGGCAAGATGATGCAGGTCACGTACCCAGGGACATATAACAGGTCTTAGGTGAGGATGGAAGTTCTGCCTGTCCCTCTTCCTTCACACTGTCACCTGCTGGGTGAGTTTGTGTCCCTCCAAGCAATTTCTGTCCTGAGTCACTCTCTGCCAGGCCCAACTGGTCCCCAGTAGATCACTGAAGCCTTTCCTCTGGCTCCCTGTCTCTAAACTAACCCCACATCCTCGTGGTCAGAGGTGTGTGTGTGTGTGTGTGTGTGTGTGTGTATATGTGTGTGTGTATGTATGTGTGTAAAGTTTGTGTGTGTTGTTACTTATAGATATTTGTTCCTAACAGTGAAAAAGCTTCAGTTCCATCCCTCAGATGCTATCCATTTCTTGAAAGAGGGTTTCTCACTGCCTTGGAACTCTCCAAGTAGGCTAGCTTGGTTGACCAGTAAGCCCCAAGGATCTGCCTGCCTCTGTCTACCTGGAATGGGGATTATGAACATGAGCCGTTAACAGGTGCTTTTTCTTTGTCATGGGTTCTGAAGATTGAATTCAGGTCTTACAAGTGCTTTCCTGAATGAACGGACTCCCCAGCCCCAGAGGCATCTTTCTGAATAGATTCTGATCATGTTTCCATCAGGAAATACCCAGACATCCCCAGCATCTTCGGGGTAAAAATGCAAGCTCCTTAGCAAAACACAAGGGCCCAAAGAGGATCAGTATTGTGTTGTCCTCCTCCCTTGCCCAGGCTCCACTTGGGGATCTAGATATGGGTGACTCTTACCCTGATGTCATCTGGTCCCAGGCTTGCCCCTCTGTACACCCCCACCGTGCCACCTGTAGCCCACTAGGCCATTGGGCCACCTCTGCGCTAGCACCTGCTGCTCTGGTGCTTGACTCTGTGAGAGCATCAGGACTCTCGGATGGGGCTGATTCATCCTCAGCCGTGCTCCCGGGTGCTCACCCACCGAGGCTGGTTTCTGGAAGGCACTAGAAGGTCTCCAGTGAATGAGGGTGAGGCTGCTGGATTTGGTGTCAGAGGCGACGTCCACCCCTTCTCTAAACCCCACACAGCACAGCTTTCTTTACCAAAGCTAGCTGCAGACAGAGGCAGTCTGCTGCCTCACGGAGGGGTGGTGACTCAGGGGATAACTGTGGGCAGGGGGGCTTTCCAGCAACCTAGTTAGCTGAAACCACACAGCAGCCTTCCCAGTCTGTGGGGTGACCTACTTCTCAGTTCCTGTAGCCTCAACGCCCAGCCGACAGAATGCTGATGAGGAAGGCCATGCTGGCCTCTGATGAGAAAAGGGGACGGAGATGCCACTGATTGATTTGACCTTGCAGAGCTGTGGGGACAGGATGTTCTGTGCTTTCTGATGCTGGGAAGTGGTCTGGGTGAAGGGACTTCCTGCTGATCTGGTAAGTTCCTAAGGAAGGGGGACAGCTAAGGTCGCCTAGACACATTCACCTAAGAGACTCTTCATTCAGCCCCCGCCCCAACCTTCTTGGGTGTATGTCCCAATTAGAAAGGAAAAAAAATCCCAAAGGGTTCCTCACCCAAGTACTCATTTTGTGTGTTAGAGTGGCGGTGAAAATCAGACTCTGAGTTTCCTTGAACTGGGTCCCCATGAGGTCAGCAGCTAGTTGGGCCATCTGGGTTGGTGCAAGTGCTCCCTCCCATCTCAGCATCCCTGGCAGGAGGAACTGCAGGTGGGCCATCGAGATGGACACACTCGTACCTCTCTAGCTCACCCAGCCCCAGAGAGATGCAAGATGCCCGGCCCAGCCACCGGCTTCTTCTTTCTTTCTTTCTTTCTTTCTCCTGCCTGGTCTTCACTCCACAAGAGCACCTCCTCCTGTGTGCCTCTTTCCCAGGGCATCTCCAGCCCTGCTCCACAGGGATGGCCCAGATTTCTCTCCCAGGACTCCTGTCCATAAAAACCTGCGTAATTGGCTGTGGTTTCTCTCTCACCGACTCCATTCTCTCTTGTGAGGACATCCCTGGAAGCCAGCAACCTACTGAGCACTGTCAGCCCAAGGAAGGCAGAGGACCTGTGGATCCGGATCCCACAGGTACAAAAGATGTCAGGCTACAGCCCACCCTGCAGGAACCAGAATTTAGGACAGACGCACCCCTTGAGAGTTTTAGTGGTCAGCTGGAGGAGGACAATGTAGACTAGAAACAGGCCTTTAGAGGAGATGGCTAAGCTTGGCTCACCTTCTTCTGCATTCACTGTCTGCAGGCCTGTGTGGCAGCATCTGCGGGCTGCATGGGAAGCATGCAGACAGGGGTCTCTGGCAGCTACTCACACAGGTGTGGTTGCAAATGCTGAGGTCCACAGGGCATAGGTGGAGGTGAGGTGGAGAGATGGTTAAGACCTGGTCTGACTAGGTTATGCGAACTTGAGGGTTTCTTGACTTCTCTGGCTCTCATTCGACTCTTTCATTAAATGGATTTAACCACAATGGCCACATAGGAAAGTTGTAGAAACAGCTCAAATAAATGTCCATTGGCAGAATGACACATAAAGGCAGCGTGGCATCTACAAACAATGGAATATTATTCAGCCCTCAAGAAGAAGGAAATTCTACAGCAGCTGGTAGCATGGGTAAGCCTCGGGGACATTGTGCTAAGTGAAATGAGCCCGTCACAGAAAACAAACGCTGCATTGTTCCAGGTACTTGAAGCTTTGGAAAATAACCACGTTCAGGGACTCAAAGAGAGGAATGGTAGCTGTCTACCAGGAAGTGGGGAGACAAGGGAAAGGGCAAGAAGTTTCCCCGAAGCAGGACGAACAAACTACAGACATTGGACCTATAGTCAACACTAATTTCTTGAACGCTTACATGTCTGTTAATACAGACAACCTCATATCGAGAGTTCTTACCACAATAAAAACAAGTCATCTGCATGGGAAAAATAATATTACCCACATCACAGAGCGTGCACGTTCTAAAACAGCATGCCAAGGATATGGTGCATTTGCTAGCTGGTAGCTGTGTGTGCAAATAGGCGGCTGGAGAGGAACTGAAAGAGGAATACTCAGCCAGGTGACGATGCATGAGTTGGAGTTATTTGGACTTCTACGTTCACTCCTTTTAAAGATCAGATTGCGCCCTCCCATGTCATGTGACCCATCTCAAGGTCAGGATTTAGTCCAGCTTGTTTGAGACAGGGTCCCTTTGTTATTTTTTTTTTCTGTTGCGCATGCTTGTTGACCCTCTCCTGTCTCTGCCTTGTGTCTCTGTGGGAGTGCTGGAGTCACAGAGGGGCTGTGGCAGACATCTTTTATGAGCGTTCTGGGGTTTCGAACTCAGATCTCTGTGCTTGTGTCAAAAGTGCTTTATCCACGGAATCATCTCCCCAACCTCTAACTCACTCGTTCAGCCCCACGTTTTCCTCTCTGACCATCATAGATTTACAATTCATTTAGAGGCGTGGGAGGTCACTCACCTGTTAAATACAGGCTTGAATGCAAGCTTGAAGGCCTGCATGTGGATTCCCCAACGTGAATGTATAAGCTTAGCTTGGTGTGAGTTGGGGTCAGAAACAGACAGAGTACTAGAGCTTGATGGGCAGCCAGCCTAGCCAATCAGTGAGCATAAATTCACTGTGAGCACCCTGTTTTAAAAAGTAATGTAGAAAGTCATAGAGGAAGACGTGTGATATCGACCTCTGACCTCCATAATACCTGCACACCTGCATGCATGTGTTATGCATGTGCACACAAGCACACAAACAAAAAAAAAGCTGAATCCGTTTAATGAGTAGCTAATAATACAGGAAGATGTTAATGTTATAACATTAGATTTAAACTATTAAACCTAATGAGGTCTGTAAAAACAAATATTGTGTAGACATGGCATGTATATGTATTTATGAAGTGAAGAGATGGGGAGGGGGGAGAGAGAGACACTCCCATATGAAGCTTTTGGCTAGTGACCACTGTGCCAATAGGGTTAATATGTAGCTGGAAAATTCCTATCAGCCAGTAGCACAGTAGCATTCTCTGTAGTTCAACCCACTGCTTAGCATGACTTATGCATGTGTCATCACACACTCGGCTGCATGTATGAATACTTGACATTGCACTCCAGCTGCTTACAGCATCCAGTGGGGCAGCATGCTGCATGGGTTCACAACCTAGGAGAAACGGGCGGGGCCTTGCAGCTAAGGCCTGGGGTGTATGGGGAGTTTACACAAAGACAAAATTGTGTAAATTGCATTTCTTAGGACGAATCTCTAGTATTAACATAAGCATGTCTGTGTGTGTGTGTGTGCACACCTGTGTGCATATGTGTATAAGGCTATACCAACACATGAAGAACGGTTCTTCCTAGTCAAGAGACGTTTGCAAGCCATTTCCTTTTCCTTTCCCAGAGTGATCTGCTTGCCTCGAATTTTCTGTAATGATCATGTCTGACCTAGAAACTATTTCAAAATGATTCAGCCAACAGAGATGACTCAGCCACGGAGAATGAAGCCCGTGTCGTTCCAGATCTCCTTCACAGAAACCTCTGGAGCTGGGTCCCTCGCCCTGGTGATGCTGACTTTGGCACAGAGCAGAGGTGGGCCTCCAGGCCACCATTCCCTGACACCTGGGACCAGAATGAAGATGTGACCACATCTTAGTCTCTGCCTCCTTTCCTGGACCAGCCATAGGTCCAGAGGGCATCAGGAAGAGAGAAGACTACACTGTGGATCTAACCAAGTCTGAGCTAGTGTCCCAGCACTGTTACAGAGCCTCTTTACCTCTGAAGACTTTGCCTCATCCATAAATTTGTGACTGATTCCACTCCTAGAATCCTAAATGAGAGGCAGGGTAGAGTTTAGGACTACACCCATATAGCAACCAGCCTGGATTGGTGTGTGCATGTATTCCTGCATGTCTGTGTGGATTGTGTGGTTTCTCATCTGATAAAGCATCCAAGATGGGTTTTGGCATGCACTTTTGAAAGCTTTGGAGGAATTTATGGGTTCTATTTTACAACCTGCTTGCCCTGAACCAGGACAGGGTTATGGAGTCCCTTGGTTCTGTATGGACAGGACTGTGTCTGCTCTTCCTCTTCACAGAAGATGTGGAAGAGGCTGGTGGACAGTCTTTAGTGTTTTCTGAATTCACTTTCTCGTCTGGCTCATGTGTGAATGTCTGCCACAGTACAACCTGTGGAGGTTAGAGGACAACCCCAGCGTCGATTGGTCCTTGGCCTCTACTTCACATGAGGCAGGGGCTGTTACTGTCTGTTGCATTGTACACCATGCTCAGGGGCCCAGAAGCTTCCACCATCCCCCTGCTTCCATCCCTCATCTCAATGTAGACATGCTGGGGTTATAGATGAATGCTACCGTGTCTGGCTTAATGTGGGTTCTGGGGATTCAAGCATAGGTTCTCATATTTGTCCAGCAAACACTTTACCCACTGAACCACCTTCTCAGGCCTGAATCTACTTTCAGTAGATTCCAAGGACATCAGCCTAAGTCCATCCACTTGATCAGCAGAAAGGAAGTAAGCAATTACAAAAATAATTTCACTGCCCCCAGTAAGAGACAGACGACCATGAAGAGAATCACACCATCAACATAACCATTACAGCCATCACCAGCATCACCAAACATCGTTACCATCATCAAAACATAATGATCAGGTGACAGCTAGTAGAGGGGTTCCCTTGAAGCTCCAACTTGGTGTGGTCCACATCTTCCCTTCACTCTGGCTCTTGCTTTTGCACTCTAAAGTACTTGGAAGCTGTCAAGTCCACACCTTGCAGTGCCCCTTTCAAGAGACCACTGCCGTTGCTGTTAGGTGACTTGGCCAGGAAGAAGGGCATATGGGTGATGGCCCTGTCCTGGCAAGGAGTGGATGTGCCATTGCAGAGTAATCCTGCACTGGCACCGTTGGGGCAATGTGGGCAAGCGCAGCACCGCACAAGGCCAAGTGCAAATTGTTTTAAAATGCACAAATGAGCTTGGTTCAGGTGCTGCCAAAGAATTCTCCATTTCAGCAGAGAGTTAATTCGTGCACTTTCCCCCTGCATAGCCAACGAAAGCACAACTGTCCATGGAGTCGTTAAGCTGTGCTTTTAAGAGATACTGTCAAGGAAAGCAGGCCACAGATCGAGCCTGATTGGCTCAACTGCTTTGAGTTGCTTTTTTGTTGAAGCCACATCAAACCTGCAATCTGCGGGCTCTCCTTCCCTTGTGAAATTGTCACTCTGAACCCTTGGAATTGATTCGGTTTTGGGAGCTTTCTAGTCATTCAGAGTGTGCACGTGTGCTTGGGCCTGTGATGTGCCTCCTGACCTCAGGGAGCCATGAAGGAAGTAGGATGCTGTAGGAAAACAGGTGGTATGGGGCATGGCTATGGTGGGGGTGAGAAAAAGAGACATCATGTCGTCTACCAGGAACCTCTCTGTCTGGGGATCCGCGTCAGTGTCGGCCTGTGCAGTCTCAAGGCCTGTTTGTGGCTATTGCAGCCCTAGCAGTCAAAAGTAGGATGAAGGTCTTGGGGGAGCAAGGAGAGATATTCTGACACCCACTCGATCTCATTTTGTCCAGAAAACAAAGTTTTCTATACACTCAACCCCAGATCTTTGGTTTCTTGGTCGAAGTTGGGTAATGTTCTTCTGCTGGCTGTGCCCAGGGAGGCTGTGCCCAACACTTGCGGTTTGGTCCATGGCTGCTCTGGTCCAAAGAGGATTCTTCTAGCAAGGAGCAAGGGAGCAGAGGTCATCAGGTAGACAAATGATGCACGCCAGGTTTGCAAATAGTGTGGGATGAGGGCGTGGTTTGTAACAGGTAGGCAGGTAGGATTTTGAATCTCTCCGGGAGGCTCAAAGAGAGGGGGATATGGACTCCTTTCTGATACAAATAAAGTCAGATCATGCTAGCTCGGCGGTACCTGGTCTCATTTTGGAGGAGGAGACTCTATGTCATTCACCTGTTCTTCTCCAAGGCCTACAGTGTGGGAGACCCTTCACGAACTCTTCACTGAATGAGCAAATGCATCCACACAGCTGGCAAGGGGTCTTCTTCAACAGAAAGGCAGCAGGAGGCCAGAAAACCCTGGAGTGGCATGCTGGGACTCAGGAACCCAGGCTTATATTCACCTATTCCTCAGGTAGAGTCATATTGGCAGCTGACCCACGTCATGTCCCCAGCCACTTCGTGTCTACCTTTTCTCAGTATGTCATGGGAAGATTAAAGGAGCAGGTGTACATCGTATATCGTGTACCTGGCACAAAGCTCACTTAAAAGACACGGTAGCTGTCTGTATTTTAAGCTAGACCCTTACAAGCAATCAGGAAAACTCGGGTTTTAGTAGGAACAAGATCTTTCAGCCCCCAGCAGCTCCCATCACAGGACTCTGGCAGTGTTTGGAGAACACGTAGCTCTCCTGGGTGCTTCTTTTGGTGTCTGTCACTGGGGAAAGTCATTTGCTGACCCTAGGGTCTAGTGAGCAAAGACACAAGTCAAATGAGGTGACCCTTGTTCTTGGGGGTGGCTGCTAACTGCTCCGTCGATGGAAGGTCTAAGGACTCAGTTTCCCATAGACCAAGGTCAGCTCGTGAGAGCCAGGCCTTTGCCGAGCAGGGTGAAAGATAGCCGCTGCCTGCTGGCTCTGTCCCCAGGGGCTGGCCCTCTCATTCTGTCCCACTTCACTCTGTCCTCCTCCTGACATCGCTGACTCTTGCCCCTAGTCGGACTGCCTTGAAGTATAATTGTAAGCAATAGAAACCAAGTGTTCCATTATCATAACCCAGTTCTGAAATTGAAAATTGGGCAGAATGAGGCAGCCCCACAGCAGCGTTAGCAACAGCAAAGGCTAACTGAATTAGAGAGCTGCCTTGAGGCATCGGGCAGGAAGTGAAAGAGCTTTCGGGGGCCGACATTTCTCAACCATTCAATGCATTAGTAGTCTTGGCATGCTTACCCCGTTGTCCTCTTAAAGGAAGAGAACATACATAGCTAGGGCAAGCTGGGAGACAGAACACAGTCCCTGGTCTTCGCTCCCAGGAGGTCTCAGCCACTCCGAACAGAGAGCCCCAGGACATGTCCTGTTGGGTGGCTGAGTTTGAGTGGTTTTGGGCAGATTGTCCAGTTCTTATTGGTTGCATTCACCAACCGGTCTTCTCAAATATTTCATGATTGGGGAAACTTTCTATGTGGAGTTTACCACCCTAGCTTCTATGTGTGCCCCCATTCGCCGGGGATGGAGAAAACCTAGACCCCACTGGAACCATATGCGGCTCTTGTCACATACTGTTGCCCTAATTTCTCTCACAAGTAAGCCTCTTTGCATAGAAAATAAACCTCCAGAGAAGTGTGGCTGGCTAAATCTTTTCCTGAGGAATGTGTTTCCCGGGCTCCAGTGTGACAGGAATACAGAAAGGAGAAGGAAAGGCAGACAGCGATGCTACCCACCACCACCTCCTTAGCTGCGCTTCTACTGATTTATTTACAGATGTCAAACAGGATATGGCACCTGGGAGGAGCTCAGTAAATACTCCTTAACTGATTACAACATGGAAATCAATCTGAAGATCTTGAAGGAAATAGGTACTTTGGTTATTTATTATTTTTTCAAAGTAGCCCTCAATTTTAGTCTGCAGCAGAAATGGCCCTAGATTGAGGCGTGTTGGTTCAGGCCAAAAGCAGAGAGAGTTAAAATGAAATACCCTGCAAAGGTAATGGCCTTAGATATTTTTCTTGAAAATTCTCTCAATGAAACCAGGCAGTGGTGGCACATGCCTTTAATTCCAGCATGTGGGAGGCAGAGGCAGGAGAATCTCTGTGAATTCAAAGCCAGCCTGGTCTACAAGAGCTAGTTCCAGGACAAGCTCTAAAGCCACAGAGAAACCCTGTCTCAAAAAAACAAAACAAAACAAAAACAAAAACCAAAAAAAAAAATTCTCACAATGAATGGGAATTTTTTCTGGCTATTACCTTTGGTTCTATATTATTGGACAACAGGCATTGTAATCCGTGAGTATGTGTGTGGTGTACATGTGTGGTGTGAGGTGTATGTATATGTGTGTGATATGTGCATGTGTGTAGTGTGTATTTATGTGTCTGGTGTGGTATGTGTAATATGCATGTATGATGTGTGTATGGTGTGATATATAGATGTTTGTATGTGATATGTGCATGTGTATACTGTGTATGTATGTGTGTGGTGTGGCATGCGTGATATGCATGTGGTGTGTATGTGTGTATGTGATGTCTGTGAGTGCCCAAGAGCTTCTGGAGAGCTTCCTCCCCCTTTCTCACCTTAGAAGGATGTGGAGCTAGGCAGAGGCCACCATGCTCACACGGAGTGGACCCTGTGGCCTCTGATTAATGTTACAGGTAAGCGCTTTACTCATGGAGCCATCGCTCTGACTTCAGTGACAGGCACTCTGATGAGGCCCAGGGACACAGGAGGCTAGAATTTCCATTGCTGCCCTCTGTCATCTCCTTCCCTAATCCTGTTTCTTCCCTTTCCACATGGCGAAATCCCCTGACCGTGGTCTTGACTTCTCTGCGTAGCCATGGGCTCCCTTCCCCTGTTCCACCTCTGCTGGGGAGCTAGTCCAAGTAACAATCATCTATCTGCTGGTGTCCATCTTTCCCTGCAGCTGCTCTCCCAAAATGCAGACCAGAGTCACACGTGTTAACGCCTTGATGTTCCCACAGTCTCGGGGAGGGAAGATTTTATTTAATAAATCCTCACGGATGAATGCGGAACAGACCGGGTCTTTGGGGGAAGCTATTCATTTAGTTTGTCGGTCCTGGTATTGCATTTCCAGCCTTGGGTCCTGCCATTCTCCTTCCTCCTGAAGACGAAGCCAGATTTCTCACCCTGTGAAAAGCCAGTTCCACTTCAAAAGCCGCTTGATGGGTTCTTCAGAGAGGCTGGAGACGATGTCTCCCCTTCCCCTGGGAGAAGCCTAGGTGAGGGGTTGGCCGACGTTGCTGGCCAACCTGAAGAACTCGCCCTTGAAGCTAAATGAAAAGGGCTTGTGTCTTTGTCCTTAAGTTTCAATTTCTGCCTTTGTTCTTTGTTCGGAGGGGTTGGGAAAGCCTGGTGCTCCCTCACCCCGAGTCCCCATGTCCAGGGAGAGTTGATGGCTTCCTCCGTTGCTTTCCCTGCCTAAATGCACTTAGAATCATCACCTTGCATATGGAAAAACCTCTTCCTGTGGCCCAACAACCAGCAGGTGATGTCTGCAGTTCTTCTTCTTTTATTTTTTTCTTTTAAGCCACAGTGAGACGCGCTGTGTTCTCAGGTCAAGCTATTGCAGAAAGGCTGAAAGCAGCAGCCATTTTGGTTCACAGTGTTCTGGAAACTACCCACAGGCCATGCCCTGCTATTCTGGCCTGTTAATGTCCTTGCTTCAATCCGGTTGATTATTCTAGACTTCATCAGACCTGATTCCCTGCTTGATAAAACCCCGGCCGACCGTTAAGGGGAAGTAAGCGTTTGTCATCTCGGCACCTGGTTTCAGGAACAAAGTTCTTGCCTAGCAGCTCTGCAAGCCATTGCAAAATCACCTTTGCTCAGGGATCTCTGGCGACCAAGTGCAGTGGGGACTATCCTAGGAGCTGGCTGAGTAGGCTGGGTAGGCGGTGGTGGGAAGTTCAGGTGATCAGGACTTCCAGGTTGCCATGGAGATTATCAATCATCTGAGGAAACCTGCTGGGAGGGGTGGGAGGTGAGAAACCCCGGAACAAGTCATCTGCCTTTTACCAATGTCTTGGCACCTGGTGTACATAGCCTGGAACCTGGCTGTCCTTAGTCTTTGTTGGTGGCTACTTGGGCACTGGATTCTGGGAACAAAAGGGAAGCTAAGCACTGTGACTTCTCTTAGGAAATGTACCAAATTCAGGCTTCCGGGTTCTCTCACAATTCTTCAGGGGCCCACAGAACCCAAGGGTGACTTTTGTGGGTGTCCAGGAAGGGGAAGGTGCCTCTTGCCATATTCAGTCAGTGGGGCCCAACTACCAAGTTGCCCTGAGAACCCTCAGAATTTCTAGTCACTCACTCCAGAATCATGCCAGCTCTCCATTATTAACGGCTGTGAGGATCAATATTGATTACCAACTTGAGAGGAGGTACACCCCAAATGTGACTGGTACCATCCCATAGGCTGGGGTCCTGGGGCTGAAGAAGACTGAGCTGAACACCAGCATGCATTTCTCATCCCAACGGCAGATGCTGTGTGGTCATGCCCTCGCTGCGGGGCTTTCTCTGCATCACGCCATGAGCTGGAAGAAACCTGGTCTTCTTTAACCTGCTTCTGTCAGGCAGTTTGGCACAACCCTGAGAGAAGGAACCGGTACAATCAGGAAAAGCTTTGGCTGCATTGTCTCCTGAGTTAAGGGAGAGCAGAAGTTCAAGGTCATAGAGTTTGCAATGGTCAGAGCATTGGCCATCTTTCCCTGTCACAGTGCTTGCTCAGAGGTGTGCCAAAGGGCCACCCCCCTCGCTTTTCCCCTTGGGTGGGCATTGGGTTTTGTTTCCGCAGCAGCTCCCATGGTTCCTTGGGGCTGACCTGGTCCCCTCCTTGTCCCAGTTTTCTGTAGCTTTTGTATTTTGCTGCATTTCCACTTCCTTAAAGGGACCAGCCAGGCCCGTTTCACCTAGAAACACCTGGTCAGGAAGCTCAGGTGTTGGCCACCTGGGCACTGCCAAGGGCCAAGTCCATGTGATTAGCCAACTGAGCCTGGGGTTGGGGAAAAGCTGGCCTGGACCATGAGGCTCTGTATCCAACTGAGCCTGGGGTTTGGGGAAGAGCTGGCCTGGACTGCTAGGCCCTGACTCTAGACTGTCTTTCAATGGAGAAGGGCGGCACTCGGGTTGCTTTTCTGGATGCCGGAGATTTAGAATATGGGGAGGAAGGCGCTGCCCTTACAGTGCATTTGGGAGCAGTATTCACAGCCCTGGGGACGGGATGCTGGCTGCCATGGTCACTGCCAACTGAACTTAGATTCCTTTGTCCTGAAGGGAAGGCCCACTGACAGGTTGAGAGACAGTCGTACTTCTGAGAATTGTTACATGACAGAAGGAGGCAAAGCCAGGGGCCTCTCTGCAGTACCCGTGGGCTTTGGCAAAGGAGTCCCGAGAAAGCATGCTCCTTCTTCCAGAGTCACAAAGGACACGCTAAGAGAGGACTGTGGGATGGCAGTGTGCCAGACAGCCCTGGTTCTCCCAGAGTAGGGATGGAAAGCATTTACACCCCAGCCTTAGTCTTTGCAGGAAAAAAAGGGAAGGAAGGAAAGAAAGAAAATGTATTACATTTATGAAGTCTTTGAGAGTTTTATAGATGTCCCAACTTCATGACCGCCCCCCCCCAACAGTGTTGAATTTTTGCTATCCATGTACTCATGGATGTATTCTACTGGGCTGAGTTTGGTTTACTGGGGGCCACACCCTTTTGCCAACTGCCAATAATTCTTTAGCTACAGGCAGGGGCTCCTGAGTGCTGTAGAATGTCTTACACCCGGGACCCATGCAGGAATGGCAGCTGCCTTGGTCTTGTGCGGGTCTCCTGCAGACACCCTTGGCCGCTGTGAGCTCTTGACTGCAGCTGTCCATCATGACCAGAAGCCAGATGGTCCTCTCTGACCTCTGGCTCTTAGATTTCTGCTCCCTCTTCCACAAAGGTCCCGAGCCTTAGTGTGTGTGTGTGTGTGTGTGTGTGTGTGTGTGTGTGTGTGNAGGGGGGGGGGGAGGGAGGGAGAGAGGAAGAGAGATTTCATAAATGGAACTGTGCTCCCTGGAGTTTGGCTACTTTTGAGTTTCTGCATTAACCTCTTTCTACTGCATGAAGTAACCTTTCTACTGAGGTCTGGGAGCCCGGCCTCATTCTTTATGTCTGCCAAAAGGAGAGTGAGAAGGCCTATATTCCCAGAGTAAAGAACAGCATGCCTTCTAGAATCCCCGCAGAGCAGAAACTCCATTGGCATTGTAGTTGCTGTTATCAGGCTACCATAACCCCCATTCCCTCTACTGCCCCAGGTCCCCCTGAGCTCCTGACACCTGGGTGGGCTCTGCTTTGGTGTTTCCTTCCTCAGCCAGGAAGCAGTCCTGTCTCTCTGTCTCTGAAGTACTTTGCCTGTCTGGCCACAGAATCTATGACCCACCTTGTAAAAGAGAAGGCTCTCATTTGACTATGAAATTGAGGCTGACAGAGGTCAAGAGCTGCAGACAATGAGCTGGGATCCAAACAGTGACCCGTGTCCCTTTATCCCAGAAAAATGGGAAAAAGAGTGTCAGGTGCTAGTTTAGGGTTCTCCCCCACTTGACAGTCTGTTCTCTTGAGGTAGAAACCGAGGGTCTGTACAGTCTATCTCATACTGCACCAGGGGGAGAGGGGGACACAAGACAGGTCCTACATCCCCAGAACACTTCATGTTTTATAGAGAACCCACTGACTTGGCTAGTTTTCCAGTTAGCGTAGACATCAGTGTTTGGAAAGCTCCCCGAGATGCAAGGGTCAAACCTGCAGCTAGCCCTGTATATAGGGGAAGTATTCAGAAGATGCTGGGCCCACAGGAAGTGGGAACTGTTTCTGCCATAAAGGACATGGCTCAAGACCAGGTCTGAGAAATGAAAGTTGAAAAGGGAGAAGAAGTGGGACCTTGAGGTGGCTCTGAAAACACGGAAGTGGCTTTGTTGGCAAAGGTAGGCAGGACAGCAGCAGAGTGGAGGTCTAGGGTGAATGCGGCCGCCATCTTCCTTCTAGTGAGGGATTCCTGTGAAAGGTGCTGGAGCCTGGAGATTGGCCATTGGCTATGGAGTTTCTCAGGGTATCTTCACAGAGACTACTCCCGAGGAGAAATGTAACTTGTAATATGTCTCACTCATAAAGATGATGATGGAAATAGAGCCTCACAACTACAGAGGGATGACTTCCAAGGAGCTATGTAGAACCACTGTACAGTATCATAGCAACCTTAAGATAGTTTGTATCTCATTGGATTAAGATTTTCCCTATGTTTCTGCTAAGTTTGTTAATGATTTTATCCTATGCTCCAACAGTACTTAAAAATGTTCCTGTCTAGAGAACCATAGGCTATCAGTGGTGAAAGGGGATTCAGAGGCCATATACCCCCTGATTACAGATAGGGAAACAGGATCAGAGTGAAGTTACCCCCACAGACTCAAGGTTGTCTGTTCAGTGCATGGTAGAGTTGGTGTCTTGATTTTTTTTCTAGGACTCAGTTCACAGGGACGTATCTGCCCCACAAGGACTCAAGAAGTAAGTGTTAAGTAGACATCACATATTTTTCCCTGTGCTCTCAGGCCCTGCAAGGCAGGATGCCTTTTCCTAGTGGGCAGGGATGGAGGCTTTGACACTGTGTTTGGCAGGAAGGGATACTTGACGGTGAAAGCAAAGGACTCTGGTTGGGACCATAGGTCGGGTGGATCTCTGCCTCTGGGGATGGACCAGAAATAAAGGTCATCAGCCACTGTGATGGTCGGTGTTGTCAATTTGAGGGGATCAAGAGTGACTTGGGAGACGGGCCTCTAGGCATGACTGTAGGGGGTTATCTTGGTTAAGACAATGGAAATGATAAGATTCACCTACTGTGGGTGGCACCATTCCCCGTGGGATGCTGGGCTCTCTGTGAATGGAGGAAGGGAAACAGCAAGCATTCATCTCTCTGCCTCTGCCTCCTGGCTGTGGAAGTCACGTGGCCAGCTGCTCCAAGCTCCTGTCATTTGGTGGTTCTGTATCTCTGAGCTGTGAGTCAGACTAAACCCTCTCCCCCTTCAGCCGCTTTTGTTAGGGTATTTTATCATGGCGGCAGGGAAAGAAATGGAGGCATCAGCCTTAGGACTCTGATGGGACGATTCATGGGGCAGGCAGGGGACGGAGACTCAGAAGAAAGCGGAACTAGAATGCAGGAAGCAGGCCCTGGAGGGAGACAGCAACTCTAAAACCAGAAAAGGATGCTGTGTGGACCTGTAGGCAACTTGACAGAGAAGGTAAACGGGAGTCTACATGTCCTGCAGAATAACCCCCTCACCCCAACCTGGGCACGTTACGACAGACTAGGCAAGCACGGTGGACGTTCTAAGAGCAGGAGCTGGTGTCTCCTTTTCAGGGCTCTTCACCTCACAGACCTATGGGGTTATATGCCAAACTCAAGCCACTTAACTCTTGACTCCTCCTCTTCTCGGTCACACTACAACCTGTCTTGCCATGGATATGGGAGAAGGGGCTGTCTTGGAAGCAGCAGGAAGGCAGTAAGGGTGTGGATTCATGGTTTGAACACTGAAAGGAAAAGTTTCCTGAATCAGGATAGGTCCCCTCCAGCTGTCCACAAAGCTCTTTTAGCATTTAAGGCCACCTGGTATCAGGACACATTTAGCTCAAACAGCCTCTCTGCTCTCTGAGGTCACCCAGCAAAAGCTGACTATACCTCAGCTTCCTGGCTAATCCACAGTTTGCCTTCACAGAGAGGATATTAGGCCATTGGAAATGGACTTGGCTATTGTGTTTTGTCTTGGCAGCCACTGGTGAAATTGACGGTCTGTCTGTCTTCTGCGCTTTGCTCTCCATTGGGGTGTTTAGCTGGAGTCAGCCAGGACTTCACCCGCATGCTCTCGGTCAAGAAGAGGGTTATCAGATCACCTGGAACCAGAGTGACAGGCATTGTGAGCCAATATGTGGGGTGCTGGGAACTGAACCCCAATCCTTTGCAAGAGCATCCAGTGATCGTGACTGCTCAGCCAAGCCTTCAGGCCCCAAAGCTCTGTCCTAGGAGAAGGAAATACAGCTACAGCCAGAACCAAGGGACCCACTGGCCTTGATTCATGCCCACGGATAAAGCGAATACCTGGCCATTCAAAGGAAGGCGACAGAAGTTACCAGGGTGAGGCTTGGGTCTGTGAAGCTGATAGAAGGATGCTGTTCTGGAAGTTCTAGGCCTGGAAATAACTCGTTTCTGTCGTGGTCAGGGGCATGCCAAGTGCTAATGAGGTGGTAATGGGGAGACCTTGACGTCATGGGAGAGAAGGCATGGGAGCACCACTTTCGGCGTAAACTGTTCATCTGAGCTCATGAGTTTACATGCAGGAGTGGAGGGTCAAACCCAAACCTTGAAAGGAAATGCATGGCATGGGATTTGTTCTGTGAGGAATAAAATGTATGGAAAAGCTGTGGCAGGGAAGACAGTGATGCTGGGCCAAGAATGCGAATGGATTAATCACAGGGATGGGTGCTTAGACACCAGCTCGCTAGGGCAGCTGGCCCCAGACAGGTAGGATTGTGAACCACTGGGAAATGTAGGGACTTGATCTTCAGTCATCTATCATATCAGAAAAAATGATTACATCAGAAACCCACCATACAGCACACACACACACACACACACACACACACACACACACACACACAGAGTCAATACAAATGAAGAAAAAAAGCAAGGAAAAGCACAGGAGCATGTCTTCCAACACTGGGCGAGGGAAGTAACCTAAGCAAGATGTACCAAACTACTGGACCTTGAGCTAGCATTCCAATCCTTGGGTCATAAACATGAACGCAGATATATAATGAGGGCATATTTATAGCAAATACAAAAAGCGAAGGACAAGCATTCAGAATGCCAACAAATCCCAAAGTTAGACATTCAGTCTATCATACAATTGCTCTAGGAACACACCTAAAAGACAGGAAGCAGAAGCTTGGGTAGATTTTTTTTTTAATGCCAGAGCTCACAGCACTGTTATTCATGAGAACCAAACAGTTGAAAACAACCCAGATGAACGAGCAGGCAAAACGGAGCATGGACACACAATGGTTCATGAGTCAGCCTTCTGGTACAGGGGCATTCTGCCCCATGCTCCAACACGAGTGAACCTTGAAGACACTGCCCCATGAGGACACAGAGTCACGAGAAGAATCGTCGCACGAGAATCTACTTCTGGTGCAGTTCATGGAGAGGAAAACCTGAAAGACCAGTCAAGATGGGAGGACATGTTCACCCCAGGGAGACAGATATGCAGCCAAGCAACAATGAGATCCTATCTCACACCTATCAGATTGCAGAAACCCAGGTCTCCTAATGCCTGCAGATTGGAGTGAAGCAATAAGATCTGTCACATGTCACGGGTGATGTGTGAAGAAACAACTCCCTACGGAGTATTTGGAGGACAATTTGGAAACATCTGGCAGATGTGGAGAGTAGCACACCTCTGTGTCAGCATCCCCTTCCAGAGCCATACCCTAGGGAATTTCTCACACCTGTGGTGAAATTATGCCCAGAATTACTGCGGTACCACGGTTCCTTATCAGGAAAGTTTGAAGCCACCCTAAAAGTCCAGTGCTGGGTTGAGGCATACACAAATTCTCATGCTGTTAAGTAGCTTACTATGCAGCCATTAAAATGTCCTGCATGTGGTCAGTGTTCCTGTGGACAGATCTTTCAAACCCAGTGCTTGGTAGAGAAAGCTGGCTTCTTCACAGGCAGGGGCTAGGAGGGACAGGGAGTTGGTGCTTAGGGGGGTAAGAGTTTCATGTTAGGAAAGAGATGGAGGGTGACAATGGCTACTCCAAAATGAGGACATGGCATGAACATGGGCAGCGCGGGCCGCAAGGTGAAAGACTGGTTGAGGTTCGGTGGGAAACCTGGAAACGCTCAGTACACTCTGCGTGCAGGAATCTAAAGCTATTCTGCTATCTAAAGCCTCTGTCCATTAGTTCAGACTACAGTGTAAACCTACCTGCTCCAGGGGCCCCATTAGCAGGGTTACCTACTCACTAGGAAGGTGCTTCTTGACCCCATGTGCACTGGCAACCTCTTTAGGGCAACTGTGGGATCTGAAGCCATACTCTCAGATGAAAGACTATATAACCCCAATCAACTCTCCTCTCCTAGAAACCCTGCAACCTGTACTGAAGCGGACAAGAGTGGATTTCCCACCAGGCTGAGCGGCATGACAGTCCTTAATTGCAAGTGCTAGAAAGAAAGAAAAACTCTGTTTGCCTCTTGCTGGTGCAATATTTTTCTCGTGGGCAAGGGGTAGGTGATTGCTAATGGAAAAGAGGGATGGGATCGATTTTTGGAGGGCGTTCTAAGAGTACACATACGTGTGCAAGTATGTGTGTGTGGTTTGTAGTTTTGTTATATGTGTGCTGTAAGATGTAGCGGACCCACTGATGGCCTGGCATATCTGGTCTTAAGAGCCCAGGAGGCCCAGGCAGAAGCCTGCAGCCACCTTCAGCCCCATCACTTGCTCCTTATCCCACTATGGAGGCAGGCAATGGCGAGTCTAGCTCAGCAGTTGAGATGCGGGCAGCAGATCGAGGGTGTCAGTTTAGCAGATGTGTGTCCTTGCTCCTCAAGTGACATCAGAGAACAGATACAACGTAGTGCAGAAGTGTGAAAATAGTGAGTTTAGCATGGAAGAGAAGAATAATGTGTTAACATGGATTTGCTGCATAAACTTCTCTTATCTGACTAACTATGGCTAGTGGAGGGCCATGTACATTTTTTGAGCATATGTTATATGTAGTATATATTATAGTATATATTACTTATAGAGTAATGAGAATGGAGGGAGTGAATAATGAGCTGGGATGTCAAGGATACATGAGGAACTTTTGCTTTTTTGTTCACTGAAAGTTGAGCCTCTTATCCATGATGTCTGTGATCCTGGCTAATCCCTAACACTCATTCTGGATTTAAATGAGAATCTATACTGACCATGTAGCACAGGCATCTAGAAAAATCCTCCTGAAGTAAAGACTGTTGGGAAAATAATGTCTATCAACCGGCCTTGTAGAGTCTTCGCAAAACCATCGGGACTACAGAAGTCTTAGTCTGGAGAATCAGGAATGGGGCCCTGAGCAGACTGCGCAGCAGCTAAGAGAGCTTGCTGGGCAAGCTTGAAGACCTGAGTTCTCTAGGATTCTGGCATTCACATAAAGTGCTGGGCATGGTCAAGCATGTGCTGAGGGACATCAGAGACTGGAGGATTGCTGGGCCTTGTTAGCTCCCAGCACAGCCCAGGAGACAGACTGTCTCAAAGGAGAAAGGTGAGAGCAATTGCAGGTGGAGGCTGCTTGGCTACCTGGACCGGAAATAATCACATGGAAACTATATTAATTGAAATGCTGCTTGGTCAATGACTCTAGTGTATTCGTATCTAGCTAGCTTTTACATCTTAAATCCATCCATTTCTATTAATCCGTGTATTGCCATGTGGTTGTGGCCTACTGGTAAGGTTCCGTTCAGTATCTGTGTCCTGAGGCAGCTACATGGCTTCCCTGACTCTACCTACTCTCTCTCTCTCTCTCTCTCTCTCTCTCTATATATATATATATATATATATATATA
>NW_026067922.1:13353187-13522881 GCF_014885135.2 Alexandromys fortis
GAGGGGTAGGTCTATCTGTGACTGCCTATGACGGGTGTGTACTGATGGAGGGGTAGGTCTATCTGTGACTGCCTATGGCGGGTGTGCACTGATGGAGGGGTAGGTCTATCTGTGACTGCCTATGGCGGGTGTGCACTGATGGAGGGGTAGGTCTATCTGTGACTGCCTATAGCAGGTATGCATTGATGGAGAGATGAATCCAGGGTGATAGAGGGTTTGAAGCAATAGCGGAGAACTCATGTTCTGTGTGGAGAGGCTCGCTTCAGGGAATAAAGGGAAGAGCAAGACTGATCCATGTTTGGCCCATTGCAGGTGCTAACCCCCCTCGGGTTGGGTGCTCTCCATCTTTCAAAGCTGGTAGGATTCATTGGCAGAGGAAGGATATTTCTCCCTTAAGAGAATAGACTGAATTTAAGTTATGCTGTGTTAGGGTTATGTCATGTGAGTGTGTGCCTCTCTCTACTCTGCTACTCAGAGCTGTCCAGCCCTCAGTTTTCATCTCTGCAGTTTTATCTTCTGTGAGAGAATGGTCCTCAAGGTGCAGTTCCTTTCAGATGAGTCAAAGACTGGTCAGCACAGCCAGCCTCATGCTTTTCCTCCATCATGAAACTGGAGCTTCAGGAAGTCTTTAAAGTCAGACTTTAAAGGGCAGCTTTGAGGGCCATCGCCATCACTCCAGGGCATAGCCTAAGCCTTGGCCTTAGTGATAGCCACTCTCCATACCCAGCACCTCCTGTGACTCAGAGCAGAGCATCGGACCTTGCAGTCACAAGAGCTCAGTTAATTGGCAAGTCACCCAAGCAAGGTGACAGAAGTTGAAGAGAGTTTAGTTGTATGTAATGCAATAGTTTGTTTAGGCTTACTCCGCTATCCAGACTTAGGCTCCCTCTGCTATCCAGACTTAAGATCATGGCAAGAGGTGTCTCCATTGTTGTTCTTACTGAGTTCACTTTCATGGTATTTTATATACTGTGAATCACACCCTTTCACCCTGAGAGCTGATACTTGGTAGTGACTGTAGTTCTGGGATCTTCTGTAGGATGGCGCACAGTGCTGATAACACCAGCATCTTGGATGCCATACAATAGTCATGGTTTCTGTGTGGGGTGGCACACAGCAGTCCCTGCCCCAACATCCTCTTTCACTTTCACCTTAAAAAAAACAAAATCAACTTTCCAGGGTGATTGATCCTACTGGGCTTTGCCTAGTTGGCATGACCTGGGTCCTAAGGCCACCCGTAGACCAGCTCTTCTGGTCTAGGCGATGGCATGAATGAACCACTAGCTTGGGTCTAATACAGAACAGCTGGTGGGTGAATCCCAAGGGCAAGGGTCATTCCTCAACAGAGAACGCAAGGCTTTAAATATCATAAGGCATGATAGTGGCTGGGGTAGAGCTAGCTCCTTCTAGAGCCCCGTGCACTGATCTATAGTCCATAGAGAACATCTCAGAAAGCATCAAAAATGCGGAGTCCCAGCCTCGGGCTTCGGGTAGGGTTCATATCACTTACTGAGAGCAGCTAGTGATATACAATGTCCTTGGTGATGCCCATGACCATATGGCACCTTGAGTTATGGAGGGTACCAGCGCTAGTGTCCCGCTGTTGGAGGAGGTTGGGGACACACGTGTTCTCCATCCAGCCCAACTGAGCCTATTCTTTAGACCTCCCCTGGGGATACTGCCCAGGGCTACTTTGAGACAGCATTTTCTTTTTCTCTGCACCCTTAGGCACTGGGTTTCTTTTCAGAGCTATGTACCCTGTACCGATGTATTTAGGGAGATGGTATAAGATGTTGTGACACAGCGTTGCCTACTTTGTCTCTCCTTGAACTTCCCAACAAGTGTCCCATGGGAAAGGGAAAGTGGTACTCCTCACCACGCTGCTGCAAAGGAGGGCAGGGTAATCCCTGTCAACTAGTGACAGCGTCTCACTTTTCTGCAGCTTCCCCTCTCTGCTCACAAAGGGAATGCCAGAGAGGTTGACCGTGGTTGGGAAGAGCTAAGCCACTGACTGGTGAGGGCTTAGCACTCCTCTGAGTGCCTCCTCCGAGTGCCTAGCACTACACCTGGTCCCCTTGGGCAGGACCCAGGAAAGAGAAAGCCATGAAGACATTGGCCCTGCCCACTACCATCCACTTAGGGAGACCAGAATAACCCATGTGCAACTGTAGGGGAACAGACAAGACAGGCTTATAATTAAAGGCTAATTTGAAGGCCTAGAAGTGAGGTTGGAATCCAAAGTGGAAGAAATTGGAGAAGGCTGGGAGAGGTGACAAAGGCTCTTTGGAGAACGTAGTACCTGATGGAAACTTTGAAAAGAGGGGCAGGAGTTAGAGGAAGGCAGTGGCACTGTAGGCCAGAGGAACGTCACCCCCATGTGCCTGCCTCTTGTCCAAGAGCTTCACTGTGACACTGTGGTGTTGGGGCATGTGATGGCATGGTAGGTAAGCTTCTCTGCTGCCAAAAAGGGACTAGTATTTACCGAGACTCCAAAACTGGTAACAGCGGTTACCAGAAATCTTCTTTGGATTAGCAATTAGGTTGAAGGTTTGGTTCTATTTTTCTTTTCCTTCTTTTTGTGTGGATGCGTGTTTGCCTGTATGTGGTGTGTGTGTGTGTGTGTGTGTGTGTGTGTGTGTGTTGTATATTTAATGGAAAAGGTTCTGCAGGTCAATAACACGATGGCTCACTGGCCTCCTGCTGGGGACAGGACTACGGAGGGGAAGGAATGAAGAGTCACTGTTGAGAAACAGACATGGGTGGGCTTGGAGTCCTCTTGGTCCTGCCTGTGTGGCAGGAAGCCTCAGGCAGGTAGCAGGTCTAGGTTGTTGGGTGAGGGGCTTTTTTTCTTTTCTGGGCTTCATGCAGAGTAGTCAGATAGGGCGAGAGAAAAGGGAAGGCTATTGTTGACATAGAAATCGCCAGCCAGGGGATGGCATGTGGAACAGCAGAGGGGGAGAAGCAAGGCCACGGTAGCTGTCGTGACCCAGTGGACTATGTCCCTGTGGTCACTGTGCCAGTATCAGTGCTTGAAAGAGTTCTCAGGGGTCCCTCTGAAAGAAGAAAGGTCATAAACAGTTATTTCCATCAAATGTATCCCGCCCCTGAAGCACCTTTTATCCTTTGATGCGATAGCAATGACAGCTGCTCAAATGTAGCTTCTCTTGACAAAAATTAAAGAGAGATGTTCTGGCTAGTCTTAGGTCAACTTGACACGCAAACTAGAGTCATCTGAGGGGAGGGAATCTCAAAAAAAATGTCTCCATAAAATCATGCTGTAAGGCATTTTCTCAATTAGTGGTTGATGGGGAGGAGTAGGTGGAGCCCTCCCTGGGCTCTATTTTAAAAAAAAGCAGACTGAGCAAGCCAGCAAGCAGCACCCCTCCATGGTCTCTGCATTAGCTCCTGCCCCCAGGTTCCTGCCCTGCGTGAGTTCCTGTCCTGAATTCCTTCAGTGATGAACAATGATACAGCAGTGTGAGTTAAATAAAGCCTTTCCTTCCCCATCTTGCGTTTTGGTTATGGTGTTTCATCACAGTAGGAGAAGCCCTGACTAAGACAGTAGAATTTATGTGAGTTAAAAAAAAATCAAGTAACCCACAAAGTTTAAAAACCTCTGGCCTGGGAACACAGAAAAACAAGGACAGCCAGGAAAGGGGACAATTGACAATCTCCACATTGATTCTTTCCTTTATACTTTGCTTCCTTGTTCACACGGCAAAAACTTTTGGGCCCTTCTTACTCAGTCTGGGCCAGGAAAGATTTTGAGGCCCTGAAGGGTGAACCCAGCTATTCTTTGAGCCCCTGTGTTGGTCCGAGGACTCTGGGTCAGTGCCCTCTGGTGTCCTCAGGGATTGGCTTTTCCATCTGTCAGAGGCCTGTCCTCATACATGGAACCTCTCCAGGATAAGCAAAGGTGTGGGGCACGAGAGAACCAGAAACCCAAGCTGACTTCCTAGCTTGGGACCTCCACACTGAGAAGCTGTAGAGAGAATCGGAGTAGAATCTGTCTGTGTCTGTGGTCAGAGGAATGGCTGCTGAGCTCCAAACATGAGCTGTGCACTGTGGATAGACAAAACCCAAGTGACTAAGGGAAGACACTCTTTCACCAAAACGAGGGCCAAATGACAATGAGAAGTGGCCCAAAGTCATGGCTCCTTATTTCCAAGGGCTGCAGGGACTAGCCAGTGAATTTGGTGTACCAGGTGCCTGTGTACCTGCAGGTGTGGCAAGGCACCTGTGCCCAGAAGGGGCAGGCAGCAACATTTCTAACAGAGAAGGGGCACATGGCCTTGAAAGAGCCAGAGAAAAGCCCGGGACTCACTGTGGCCTTTGAGAAGTCCATCTGTAGGAGTGGCATAGTCTATGGTCTGTGCCTCAGAGTCTACCTGGCTCTATCCATGTGGTTTGCAACCTGGGCTTGGGGATGAGGTGGGTGGGATTTCGTAACCAGCGGCTCTTGCCTGGAGGGTTGGGTTTGAATCTTGACACTGTTTCAGTCAGGGCTCCGTTATGCCAGCTTACAGAGGCCAAGCTGTTACAGGTAGGCCTGTGGCCAAGCAGAAGGGCTGGTGTAGGTGGGAAGCTAGGGCTGGCTTTCTGCTGGCCCTGCTCTAAGCACCTGAAAGCACAGGAGTCCTGCAGACTCGGGTCCTGCCCCCACACCGGGGTGTGTGTTGTAATGGCGCGAGTAAGGCAATCAGCCCTGTTTTAGTATGAAATACTCCAGGCAAATGAATGGCCAGTTAGCCTGCAATGTGACCCCATTAGAGCAGTTGCCCTTCCCACCCCGAGGAATAAATGCAGAGGAGGAGAAGGGAGAAAGTTTGCCCTGTGGGCTCTTCAAACCGCTCACACAGAACATTTAAAATGCATTCCTGCCCTCAGTTGGAAATTGAGATTCTCAAGTAAATACTACAAAACCTGATGTGGCAAGGGCTATAGCGGAGGGACAGGGTCTGCGAGTTCAAGGGAGCGGTACAGAAGGTGGCAGCAGACGCAAGGCACTTTCCCTGCCTTGGATCACAGCGCTTACCTTTTATGCTGATTACACAATTATTATTCCATGTTATTTAACACCTGGGAAGTTGATTTGACCTGTCCAGAGGGCAGACAGTGGGATGGGGGGGTGTCAGGATGGGTCACAGTCTTTAAAGGACTTTTCAAACGCTGCCTTAGATCAAGGAGGTCATAAGGGAGAACAAACACACAAACAAAACTAACCTAACCAACAGAAAGGGCCAGAGACTCAGTAGGCTCCTGCATTGAGTAGGCAATACAGTAGGCACCAAAGGATAAATATTCCTAGCGGGTAAAAGCCAAGAAGATAAGCACCAGGTAGGCTGCACCTGCGCCTATCTCTTAGCTAACCTCCCAAGAATGCAATAGCAGGTTCCTGTTTATACACACCTCCAGCCAGGAGCCCGCATTTCTGTGGGAGCCAGCAGTTCTGTGGGCAGGAGCTGCACTCCCTTATATGGGGCCTCGTCACTAAGCTCTGCAACCTTGATTTTACTTTCTGGTAATCTCTAGAGGCTGCTCAAACCCGAGCTATGGGTGCACACGGGGCAGCTTTTCTGTCACTTGTGACACTGAGAGGTACCCCTGTGACCTTGCTCATTTCTCAACCCACCGTCTTGCTTTATGAAAGGACTGAAGTCCAGCGAGCTAAGCCAGGCACAGAATAACAAATACCTGTGCTCTCTCTTTTGTGCCCTTCCTGGGCCCTCCGTTCTTGTTGCTAACCGTGTGTATGGGTGGGGGTAAATGTGGAGAAAGGCCAGGAAGCTGGAAAGGGACCCTTGAGATGGAAGCTGGGGGAGGGGCCTTTAAAGGAAGTGGTCGGAATGACAGTCTTGGGAGCCAGAGGGAAGGGGGGCGCTCGAGCGAGGGACACAGAAATGGGAGGGACGGGGATGAGAATCAACTATTAAAAAAAATGTTTGCAAACGCCGTCAGAGAGCCTGTTACTTGTAAGCTAATTAAATAAACAAACGAGTATACTCTGAAAATAAAAGAACGGCTGACTTCCTCGCACACCTGTAAGGCAGGTATATTTCTGTGTACTCTTTGTTGTCTTCAGAATGTTTGGTGACTGCATAGGATTGTGCTGGGTGCTCAGCCTCTCCCTGCCCCCCCCTCTCCCCACATCCCCCAACCCACCAGTCCCCACCTCCGCATCCGGCAGGAGCAGTCCTGTCCTAGGTCCCACCGCTGCACAGATGGGTGTGGGCGGGAGCCAGGCGCTGCTGGCAGGACGCGGGGTGTCTGAGGGAAGGGTGGGGGAGGGGAGGGCGCCCAGCTGCAAGGCAGGTGCTGCTGTAACCAGAGGCGTGGGTGCAGCCAGAAGACAGCCTTTCATGTCCCACCAAGGCCCCTTAACCCCAGGTCCCTACTCCCTTCCCTCTGTCACTGAGCCTCAGCCACCTCCCCAGGAGCGGCTTCCACTCCTGAAGTGTGTGCCAGGGCTGCGCCTGGACAAGAGCTGGGTGGACCCTTCCACTCCACCACGACGCCAGCGCTGCGCCAAGAGCTGTTGATACAGGTGACCAGCTCTAAGAGTCTTGTCGATTCAGAGCCCACATTCTAGGGCTTTGTTAACGCTGGCCTTTAAGCTCTGGACGGATGGGAAGCCCGCAATGCTGAATGGCGCAATCACACAGTGGGCCACGCTGCTGCAGGCAGCGCCTGGCAACAACATCCTGGAGTAACAGGTGTCCTTGGCTGGACACCATCTTCAGTCCTGCTGGACAGTGTCCACAAGGAATCTTAGCACGTAGGATTTTTTGAGCTCCCTCATGCCCTCTTTGGCCGTGGCAGGCAACTTGTGTAATGTTCATCTCCCAGCCAGATCTCCCCAGTAAGCAAGGGAACTGGGCCGGAGTTTGAACGCCTAGGATGAAATTTAGCTGCTTCACCCACTGTCTCAGAGGCGCTTCTATGTCACAACTGCCTGCCCGCAACACTCTCCCTTTTTTCCTGGGTGTCTGGTGGGTGGTGGATTGTCTGAAAGGCAGAGCCAAGAGGAAGCCATCCACTTGCCAGGGCGCCTTCATAGGGCTCCGCCAAGCCTTTGAAGGACTTGGGGCCCGGACCCGTTGGAGGAGCGTGGGCCTCGAGCCCCTGAGAGTGCGCGCAGGCTTCGCTTTCATTCTCTCGGTTGCCTTCATCAAGATACCTCATTCTTCGACATTTCCTGCTCAGAAATCTTTGAATCACGGTTCTTTGTCCCGGCAGCAGGTGCACGGAGCTCTAGGACAGCGCGCTTTTAGCCGTCCTTGGGTTACTCTGACCCAAACCACAGAAGATCGATATGCTCCTCCAGGGAGATCCAGTGGTGGGGGATGGAGAGATAGATTCAAGTCCAGAATGGCCCCTGGCATCACTGTGTTTTTGACTCGGACGTCTGTATTGTTCAGGAGCCAGGAAGCCAAGGCCCCAGCTGTCCTCATCACGCAGACACCAGCCCAAGTGCTGTCCCTAGCAGGGACTGCTAGAGCTGAGCACTTCCCCTGGTAGTCCCTGTTAGGAGGACTATTGTGGCCATTGTGCATTTGGGTTAAACTGGTGGCTGGGGATGGCGGGAGTGTAGGGTGGGTTCCCATCAACTTTACGAAATCTCCTTGACTGCTGTTAATGGACAGATCTTCCAAGAACAACCCCTTTTCTGTCTTGATACCCCTCCCCCCTTTGTGTGTTTTCAGACAGGAGGTGGTGGCTGGGGATGTCCGATTTGTCCAGGTTGGCAGAAATGAGGCACTGGATGGAGGGGGGGGGCATGCTTCCCTCTTGCTGGTAATGGCTCACAGCAAGGCATGTCCAAACTTTAGCCAGTTGCCTTTGGGCACTGGCCTGGAGATGCCCCTCTGCTGCCCACAGGATGTTTAGCTCAGCAGGCTTCATCCTGGAATTCTTCCAAGAGGACACTGGGCTCCAGGGTACCCTTCACTGGGAATGTCCCTCGGGGATATAAGCGCCACTAACTCCTGCGGTTTCCATAAAGGAAGTGCACTGTGGCCCCAGCAGCTCTGGATAAAGACATATTACAATCTCTGGGCATCTCCAGAGTGACCCATGTGACCTCTCACTGCATGTCCCCGGCACAGTGCCATATTGGATGGAGGAAAGACCGGGTCACAAACCTCAAGGACTGCAGTTCCATGTGATTTCATTCTTCTTGTGCCCCAGTTTCCCTCCTTTGCCAAGTGGGGTGAAGAAGAGCAGCAGCTACATAGCACAGTGTGAGAGAAGAAGTGAATGAGCAAATCCCGTCAGCATAGAGCCTGGAAGCAGTCACGTGGAAGTGGGGGCTCCAGGCTGCTCATACGTTCCCAGCGTTTGGTTGATCCACTGGTCCTAATCCAGCTATGGGTGCGAGTATAAGAGTTTTCTTTTCGAAAATCATATAGGCATCCTCCTGGACATTAACCTTCATCAGGCGATGAAAGGAGACAGAGACAGAGACCCACATTGGAGCACCGGACTGAAACCCCAAGGTCCAAATCAGGAGCAGAAGGAGAGAGAGCACGAGCAAGGAACTCAGGACCGTGAGGGGTGCACCCATACACTGAGACAATGGGGATGTTCTATCGGGAACTCACCAAGGCCAGCTGGACTGGGTCTGAATAAGCATGGGATAAAACCGGACTCGCTGAACATAGCAGACAATGAGGACTGCTGAGAAGTCAAGAACAATGGCACTGGGTTTTGATCCTACTGCACATACTGGCTTTGTGGGAGCCTAGGCTGTTTGGATGTTCACCTTATTAGACCTGGAAGGAAGTGGGAGGTCCTTGGACTCCCCCCAGGGCAGGGAACCCTGACTGCTCTTCGTGCTGATGAGAGAGGGGGAGTTGATTGGGGGAGGGGGAGGGAAATGGGAGGCGGTGGCGGGGAGGAGACAGAAATCTTTAATACATAAATAAATAATAAAAAAATAAAATTAAAAAAGAATTTTCTTTTCTTTAAAGAGATGGGAAGAGGGAGAAGACCGAAAGGGAGGGAGAGGGACAGTGGAAAGAGGTGGTGGAGAGGAAAACATAACGAATCTACCTCACTGCTAAGCCAAAGGGAAGTCATTGGCTCATATAGGCTCCGGGGTTCCCAGTTCCTTAGCTGGATCCATGCTGGAACGACCAGCTGCTTTCAGACAGTGTGATATGGTGAGACTGAAGTCTGGAGGCAACTGGATTGGCACGGGACTACTGTCAAGTTTTACCCTGGCACGAGCCTTACTGAGGGCACGGGATGGAGCTTAGTCACCACTTCTTGCTTCAATTTTATATAAAATGCACTTTCAGATTCGGACGAACTACCCCCTGAGCACCCAGGAATATTGAAAAATAATAAAACAAAAGTTACGCCTGTTTGTCTGCTCAGTCTGAGTATCTGAAAGTGGCCCGACTCAAAGGGAAACCTCTGGGACAGAGAGCTGAAGCCAGAGCTGCACAGAGGTTTGTGGAATGCCCTGACCAACATGGGTGCTGGCTGGCAAGTCAGGCTGGGATGCAGCCAGCAGGAAATGCGCGAGCAGCCCCGCGAGGCTGCACCTGCTCACCCTTGGACCGCCTCCTGCGGTTGAAGGCATTTCAGGTCAGATCCTTTCTGGCATTCCTCATCCTCCCACTCCCCCGAAACCCCCTGCTTATTCTTCTGAATGGAGGGTTCTAGGGAGCGGCCTTGGGACTGTGCTCTGGCTCTGTGTGGTGACTGGAAGGGGCTGTGCAAAGCTCCGGGCTGGGGAGCTTCTGTCTCCAGCTATAACTCACAACTGGGCTCCAGGCAGGTCCAGGTGAGGTGACATGGTCTGTGTTGTTTCTCTAAAGATGGAAATGGCACCTGCTGAGTCATTCAAACTCTTACCAGGTGGCTTTTGTTAGCAGCCATTCGTATTTCCTAGACACTTTTATAAGGGCCAGCCTTTGCTGTTTTTTGGTTTTTTGCTCTTTGCTCTTACTCTTTGGGGGGCTCTGCCACCCAGGTCCCAAATAAATCACACACGGGGGCTTATTTTTTTCTTATGACTGCCTGGCCTTTGCTTTCCTTGTTTCTAGCCAACTTTTCTTATCTCCATATATCCCATCTATATTTTGCCTCTGGGGTTTTTTTTTTTTTTATCTTTCTCTATTTCTGTAGACCTTTCTTTACTTTCTCCACGGTTTGCTGTGTAGCCGGGCCCTGATGTCCTCCTCTCCTTGTTCTATCTTGCCCCCCCCACTTCAGTCCCCAGAGTGACTCCTTCTCTTTGTACTCTTCCCCTGCCAGCCCCGCCCATCCTTTCTCCTGCCTCGCTATTGGCCGTCCAGCTCTTTATTAGAACCATCAGGTGTTTTAGACAGGCAAAGAATCGCAGCTTCACAGAGTTAAGCAGATGCAGCGTAAACAAAAGTCACACACCTTAAAATAATAGTCCCCAACAAGCCTTTCTTAGCCCTTCCTACTCCACCAAACCCATGTGGGCATCACCGTCTTGACTCAAGTCTCCCTCTGACACTGGGAAAGCATGAGAGCTGGCAACCTTGAAAGGTCAGGTGGCGTCTAGCAATTCTTCAGGGGCATTTGACAGTGCAACAAAGGGGACAGATTCAAAGGGTGGTGGCCATTTGTGCCATGACAGTTAGACCGGGTCCCCTGGAAGGGTGTCCTCTTCTGATCTGCCATCATCATAGCAACCTGTTAGTACACCTGCTGTGCTGCCCCGTGTAGATAAAAACCCAGGGAGAGAGGGGAGAAGGTCATTGCACCGCAGCTCAAGAGTGGAGGCAAATACTGACCTACAACTCGGGCCATTTCGCTCTTGTTCTTGTTGCTATTCCGTTTGTGAAACCCGGACTCAGTTGACCACAGGCTGGCCTGGTACTTTATAGGTTGTTGAAGGATGACCTCGAAACCCTGATTCTCCTGTCTCTAATGCCCAAGTTCTGGAATTACAGTCTTGCACCATCACGCCAGACATTTGTGGCCAGCGTTCTATGCATGATGGGTAATAGCTCTAATTCCTCCAAGCCCCTCGCTTGCCGCAATTTCCCCGTGAGATTTGCATTTGTGTCTGAGTTCGTCTGGGGCTGAGGGTGATCATGGAACATACCACGGTAAAGGAAGACAGGTACAGGCTCACGGAGGGATTTTCTTGATCTTGGTAAGATTGAATCATGCTTGCCCTGTCCCATTTTACAGGTGTGAGGTTGAGGATGGGGTGGGGAAGTGTAATAGACACAGCAAGGCAGAGGCTCAGCTCAGGCCTGGAGAACGGCTGGTTCTGAAGTGGGCTGTGCTTGTGGTTACATTTGGATTAAACAAACACAGAGAATCAGAGAGAGAGAGGTCTGAGGGTGTCCGGGGCTCTGTCTTCACACAGTACCCTTGTTTGGAGAGTCAAGGAAGGTTCCTACTGAAACCTCCCTGTGTCAAAGAAGCCGACCCAACTTTCGGTGTCTATGTGGCAGCCATGGAGTCATACGGCAGAAAACGAGTGGCCTGGTGTCCTGACTCCTATCCCTGGAACCAACGGGAATGTGGAAGGAAGAAACCAACTCCAGAAAGCTGGCCTCCGCCGTCCACATGTTAACCATTGCACATGTGCCCCTGGATACACACATGCATGCACATGCACAGGCGCACACACACAAGAATGCACACGTGTACGCATGCACACACACACACATCCACATGAACCCATACAACAGTAACAGTAATTTTAAAAATGAGAAAGGACTGCCAGTATGTAGAATTGTTGACTTGCACACAAGCTGAAGACCATAAAGGGAATTCGTAATGGGGGCCCACATTGTGAAAGTGGAGGGCGGTTTCTATCCATGAAAAGAGGCCAGTGTACAACCAGTGATGCTGGGTTTGGTTCACTGAGAATGGAGGCCGGGTTGTAAGAAAGGTGTCTAATGTTATAGAGCAGAGGTTCCCAAGCATGGCTGTATTCTAGAATCATCTGGGAGACCTAAAACCTTCCCGTCGCTCGGACTGTGTTTCAAATAGCATCTCCCTCAGGGAAGAAACTCCTTCTCAGTGGCTCCAATGAGTCCACAGGAGACACCAGTATTTATCTGTGGCATCTTGCCTTGCTTGGAAACATGAGAACTGGGTACTAAACCGCAAGAAGGAATTAACCCCCATTTCACCCCACCCCAACCCCTATGTAACAAGAACTTAGCTCAACACTTTATAAAAAGATATATTTTTTTAAAAGCTGTCAATCATAATTTTAAAAGTCATTTACATGAAGAACAGAGGGAAGACTGTGAGCCAGGGAGGCGGGTCGCTCGGTAAACTGTTCGCTGGGCAAGGGTGAGGACCTGGGTCTGATCCCCGGCACCCACATAAAAAAAATTGAAAAGCAGGCCATGGTGGTTTACATGTGTAACTCAGTGGTTCTCAGCCTCCCGAATGCTGTGCTCCCGTCACACAGTTCCTCAGGCTGTGCTGACTCCAACCATACAATTATGCCCTTGCTACTTCGTACCTGTAATTTTGCTATTCTTATGAATCGTAATGTAAATATCTGTGTTTTCTGATGGTCTTAAAGCTGTCATGACCCACAGGCTGGATTAAAACCAAGAATTGAGGAGGTGGATCCCTGGGACTTGCTAGGTTATTTGGCAAGTCCTAGTCAGAGAGAGAGAGAGAGAGAGAGAGAGAGAGAGAGAGAGAGAGAGAATATCTTACAAAGTCACGAGGATGGTGTCTGAGAAACAACATCTGAGGTGGGTCTCTGACCTCATGTCTACCTACACACACACACATTCTGATTCACACACAGCACGCATACACACACTAATACACACATTCAACACACAACCCCACACACTCATTCACATACATTCTCTCTCACACACATGCTCTCTCTCTGATACACATACATTCTCTCACACACATATATTCTCACACACAGGCTCTCTCTCATATACATACATTCTTTCTCACACATACGCATTCATACACACTCATACACATTCCGATCCACACATAGTGCTCACACACACTAATGTATACACATTCAACACACACTTTACACATTTATTCACACACATCCTCTCTTACACATCCTCTCTCTCACACAGACACAGACACACAAATGCAGACATACTCAGACACACATATCAGGGGTGGGGCAGAAGAGAAAGTTCCTCAGGACCAGTGTATTGTTGTCCATTGCTAAGGAAACCCAGTGTTTTGTACCCTACTCCGCTGGATTTCACGCCCCGCTGGAGCTGCTTCTGTGTTCAGGAGGGCAATGAATTTTACAGCAGGCGCTGCGGAGGTGGGTGCACCACTCACTCCGAAACCGTGTCAGATGCCACAGGTGTGGCAGGCCAAATCTTTTAATACCATTTCCACTCCTGGGAATTAAATTCATTCTGTGTGAACAGGGATTCATAAATCCTGGCCCTGCCTTCAGAACGGCAGTATGATTTCACCGGGGTGATAAATGGCTCCTATCAAAACAGACATCGAATCTCCCAGGGACATAATGGGCTCCCACGGTACAAAGTGTCACGTCTTAAGCACTTACGATCAAGACTGGTGGTGAGGAATTGAGTCTTGGGAAATCAGTGACAGTATTTTTTTTTCCTTCGAGCTTCTCTTAAGGTGTGAGAGGCACAGAAGAGCAGATGAAAAGGATGTGATTGATTTAAAAAAAAAAAAAAAAAACGATTGTAAAAATGTTCCTCAGAGCTGTGGGCTGGAGGGTGAGGCTGGGGTTTGCACGGTTGGGGGGTTAGCTTTTACAGTCTCCCTGGCTAAACGTGAAATGTTGGTCGGTGAGGAAGTGTGCTGTCAGGGGAGGTGATTTATGGTGGCCCTAGAGGCACTCCCTGACTGAAAACCCTGCCTGATGACCAACCTGGATTGCCTGCTGCTTCCCTAGAACTGAGGGGCACAGGTGGAGGCCCCAGGGACAGAAATGCAAATGTCACCCAAAAAGAGAGACTCGTTAAGCCATGGGCAGCTCTCAGCCATCTATCTTAAACCGTGTCCCCATAGCTGGCCTCCTGCACTGACCTACACATCAGTGGAAGAGTGGGTATCTTTGCGTTTTTTTTCTTCCTCAATTCTCCTGTCATTATCATTTAGACTCTTGACTTGGCCAAAAGTGACCCAGCCTCTCTCCCAAGTCATATTCAGATCTGTGGGCCACTTCTCTAGAACTCAACTGTCATGGCGGCTCCCCTGGCTCTCTTGGGAGCAGACGGCAATCGCTCTGGTGTGTGGAGGCCTAATATGCTTACACGCATTCAATCGCCGACCATTTATCAAGCTCTTACCACGTTCTAGGCACAGTGCCATGCATCTGGAATAGATGAGAGCCAAGGCAAGGTCTCATTCTAGGGGACACCCAGGTACCATTGCACCGTGAACCTCAGGGAACCAGGTTTCTGATGCTCATTTTCCGTGAGCCGTGGGGGAAGGCTTTAGAGTTAGGAGGTCGGCTCTCCTGTTTTGGGGTCTGGTATTCGCTCTTTATTGGTGGAGTGGAGATGCTGGGGTAGGTGATATTTCACGTTTTGAGAGTTGTAGGAATTGGGGTAATCTCCAGCAGCAAGCGGGGTTTCAGAAATACCCTTTGTATTTTAGAGCTCTTTATAAAAAGAAGGGAAAGGAGAGCATCATGGTTCTACCGTTTGGAGTAATCATCATTAATGTTGAACTTCGGTAATTAAATTTCTCTCGTGCATGCAGTCCCCAGACAGAACAGGAACAGCTTCTGTTTCCTTTCTCATCTAATTCCTGTAGGTTATGTAGTTTTCCCAAAAAGTCCATCTTCCTCTTCAGCCTAAATTTTATGCTTTAGAGTAATGACCGTGGTCATTATTGTTATTACTATTATTGCTACATATCATTTATCAAGTATTTACAAATTGCTGGGCGCTGGGCCAGGTAGTTTCGAGTGGAGCTCTTTAAATCCCGGCAGAACAGATGAGGTAGGTCCTGGGATTCCTGTGTTCAAACGCGGAGTCCGAAGCTGAAAACACTTAGACGAACGGCTGGAGAGCACACTCTTGAATGTCACTGTCCCTGCAGTGAACCCAGATGTCCAGGGATCCCACCGCAACCTGTGACTGTCCCCACTCCAGAATGGTCTCAGATTAGAATTCACGCTAAAAGTTTGCACATGCTCCGTTTTTGCTTTTGCGGGATTAAATCCTTTGAGGCAGAATCGTAATGTCAAGGACCCCAGTAACTTCTGTATCTATGTTGCCAGACCACTCTTCTGGCAACCGGAGGCCAGGACAGGAGTGTCCCTGGATGGTGTAGCTAAACAGGGGTGAAGTCACATAAAGGAAGAGAATCTGATGGATATGTTGGGAGGGGTGTGGGTGGGGAGAGGGGTAGGTATCAGGAGGCAGGTCGTGAAGAATGGCTCCATTCCTGAAGTGCCAGCCAGTCCCGAGCAGGTCCTCAGCCCATGAGGCCCTGATATGTATGTAGCAGGCAGAAAGGACAACCTCTGTGCTGTAAAACTCAAGAGTTAGTCATGTTAGACAAACGCTTACCTTCCATTACCCTCGGGTGGCGGGGGGGGGGGGCACTCACAAAAACATGCCTCCTTTGTCTTCCTCTGCTTAGCCCCGGCTAAGGCTCGTGCCAACTTTTCCCATGTAGAAGTGTTAGATGAAATTCCAGTGCCATCAAACGAGACCTTTATTCGCCCACCTGCACATTATGACTCTAATAAACTCGTTATCAGCTCGTGAAAAATGATGGCAAACAGCTGACTGGAGGATTTGATAAGTCAGCAGCAAAGATTAGCGCTTCTGTTCGGAGAAAGCCGTGAAGAGGGTTCCCTATTTAAAACAATTGTAGCAGGCGAATTCATGGCACTTAAATCATTATCGGCAATTAGTCCTTGTCAAAAAGGTTGCAGCTGGCTCCAATTACAGGTAAGATTTTTATAATTTGAAGTTAGTAGTGCGTCTGAGAAGTCGGACTTGGAGGAACACTTTCAAGGGAGGTTTGCAAATTGAGGAAACTTCGAGGCTTTTCAGAATTTAAATGTTCATTGTTTCCAGGGCCACGCTTTGTTACTGACATCTATCAATAAGCTTCTAGAACACTTTCCACACACACCATCCTTCAGTTGTTTCTTTCCTAACAGGAAAATTGATGCTAATTTAAATTTTTTTATTTAAAATAATATGCATTAAAAAAGAGAAGGGTACCAGATAAAAGCAAGCGGACGTCCTGTTCTCAGTGTCCGCAAAGAGAAGCACGTTTGCTTTAGCGTCTCCCAGGAGATAGCATCACTTCACCTAAAATTAGTCTTGGTTTGCAGTCTTCTGTGTTTGAAATCTTCTTTGGGAATGGTGAAGAATCTCGTGTCTGAACTGGGCGTCATGGCGCACACCTTTAATCCTAGCACGGGGGAGGCAGAGGCAGGTGGATCTCTGAGTCCTAGGCCAGCCTGGTCTACAGAGAGAGTTCCTGGGCAGTCAGAACTACACAGAGAAACCCTGTCTTGAAAAACAAAACAGAAGTGTCTACCTGCCCTGTTCCCTCTCTTTTGCATGTGGTGATTATTGCTGACTATATATATATAAATTTTGTCTGTAGCCTTTCATATTTAAGTAATAGTTTTTGATCCAGTGATTTAAAATCTGCTGTAAGGTCAAACATTCTCCTCCCCAAGTTGCTTTTGGTTATGGTGTTTCATCACAGCAACAGACACCCTGACTAAGACACTAACTCACCATTTATAGAAGAGATAATGCATTTTTAGTTTTAGACCAGTGATTCTCAGCCTTCCTTACGCCGTGACCCTTTAATACAGTTCCTCGTGTTGTGGTGACCCCCAACCATAAAATTATTTTCATTGCTATTTAATATCTGCAATTCTGCTACTGTTACGAACTGTAATGTAAATCTCTGTGTTTTCGGATGGTCTCAGGCGACCCCTGTGAAAGGGTCGTTGGAAAGCTGCTGTTCTAGACTTTCTAGCTCGGTCACACAGTGCATGTTTCTGTCTTGGAGACATTCTTCGGCAGCCCTCAGCTTCACTTCGACTCTCTGCAGAGCTGGCAGCCTCAGATCTCTATGATCAGCCTCATGCTCGGCTCACAGTGAGCTCAACCTTACAAAGACGCTGGTCTCTCCCTGAACCTGGAGCTCACCGATTCCATTAGACTCCATGTCCATCAAGGCTCTAGGTATCTGATATTCTCTTCTGGGATATGCTGGTGTTTCGATTTCCTATCTTGATGCACGTCTGTCTCATTGCTGTGGCAAAAATACCTATCTGAAATGACTTGGGCTTGGGTTTACTTTGAGACACAGTCGGTCCTGGTGGGGAGGGCATGGCAACAGGAGCATGAGGAAGCTGGACCCATGGCATGCAAGACGGGAAGCAGAGAGAGAGAGGGAAGCCGGAGACGTTTAAGGTGGCTTTTCCCACCTCAGTTAATCCAAGTTAGAAGCTCCCTCAGAAATAAGGTGATCCTAGATTCTGTCAAGTTGACAATCAGTATCACCTACCACAGTGTGTGTGTGTGTGTGTGTGTGTGTGTGTGTATCTTTGTTCGCCATGGGGGCAGTGGGGGTGGAGCCATTGGAGTGTGGGAGGGGCATTGAGGGAGCATTGGGGGTGGAGCCACGGGGATGGTGGGGTATTAGGGGCCACTGGGGGTGGAGCCATTGGGGTGTGGGAGGGGCATTGAGGGAGCCATGGAGGCGGAGCCATGGGGGTCCGTGGGGATATTAGGGGCTAGTAGGGGTGGAGCCATGGGGCTGTGGGTGTTGGAGGGAGCTTTTCAGAGGCTTAATCTTTTCCACTTGGCCCCTTCTGATCACCTCCTCCAAGGCCTCAGTGTTTCCATTCTGACATATCCCCAAGTCCTGTTGAGTCACACATTTGGGGCTGAGGGAATGTCCACTGTGGGTCTGTGGACCAAGGGGAGACACTCTTAGCCAGACTTAGCCACTTCTTTCTTTAAACCATTCTCCCCCTTACCAGAGGACTCAGTCATCAGTGATGTCCCTCAATGCCTCAGATCTCCAGCTATCCGGGTTGTCTCAGATCTTTTACTGGGCAGTCCGCAGACTGTCTACACCATCACATTCTTCAGTAGGCCATCGCCTGACATCATAACTGTGGGTGTTTGTGGAAGAACTATGGAAACCACTGATAGATACCCTGCCTGTAGTCTATGGGATTGGTCCCCTGGGGACTCTTCCCTAATCAGTGGATTCTTGCTCCAAGAACTGCCTGGGTTAGACAGCAGCTCCAGAGATGACATTTAACTTTTTATTGGGAAGATTCTTTCAGCCTCCTGATCATTTTTCCCCTTGAAAAAAAAGTATTTGGGGGGTATGTATATTTGAACTGATTTGGGGGTATGTATATTTGAACTGATTTGGGGGTATGTAGCTTTGCCTCCTCGGGCTGCCCAGATCATACTCCTGGGTTGCTTGCTGTGTTGTCCTTCCTTGGAGGGTTTTCTGGCTACCACCCAGGCTCCATGCACATTGTAATGGTACCTACCTCACTTCTAAGTAAAAGTGACCCTGGCTTCCATTAGGGAGTCTGCTTCTATAATGCAGGATGGCCACCACTGGTCCATTCAGCTGTGTTCCTTTGAACAATGGCTTCTTCATCAGCTTCACAAGTGGAGTGGTTTGGGGCTAATATTGAAGGATGCTCTTCATGTCTGGAAAAATGGACCAGAATGTGATATGCATCATGTCAGTGTTGGGTAAGTAGTGTTTGCCTGTGATTTTCAGGCTGATAAGCTAAGGCGGGGGTGGGGGGCAATCCCTGGAATTTGATGGCCGGCTGGGGTAACCAAGTCATTGAGATCCAGGTTCAGTGAGAAACCTGAACTCGAAAAAAAAGGTGAAGCGTGATCGAGGAAGACATCTGAGGTCAAACTCTGGGTTCCACACATATGTCCATACCCCCCCCACACATGTAGGCACCCCATCCCCATACACAAAGAATACACTTGGTTTTCTGACCCGCACTTTCCACCTAACATGGACGTGTGCTTTGGAGTATCGTGAGCCTAGGCGTTTCCTGCCTCTTCACTCTCTGGATAACATCCTGGTTTTCCACGTTGTCCACTGGGCATCATTGCCTTCAGCACTGCTCTAGTTCTTTGTCAGAATTAAATGCCCAGTGTCACAGGAGCAGACGTGTGCGTTAATCAAGTCTCCCTCCTTCAGCCCTGTGATCATCCCGTCTTGAACCAATGTCCTCTGAGACCTGATCTGTTCTGGATGCTGCTCATCTTCTTAGGCCTTGAAGCTTGTTCTGTATCTCTCTCTCCTTGCAGGAGGCCCAGAGTCGACATGTGTTCACCCTAATTTGGTGGTTAGGAACTCTTGGTCTTTCTTTATCTTTTTCTGGGAGATGGCCCACTCAGCGACCTTCTGATTCCCCTGTCTTTAGAAGGACCTCTTCCCAGCACTCCTGGTGTCCCAGGGTCTGGTTCTCAACAATGTGTCTATTTCCTTCTGTCTCTGGGCTCTGCTCGTTCCACCGCTAGGGAGAGCTAGCAGCCGCCCTCTGTAGTCTGATGAGGGCTTCCAGCATAGCACCTATTCCAGCTCTGGGTCCTCTTCTGGCCTTGCCCTACATGCAGCGCAACCAAAATGGCCATTTCTAGTTGTCCTCTAAGGAGTAGGTATGATAGTTTGAATGTGATTGCTCCCTGCGCCCCCACAAGCTCAAAGGAAGTGACACTATTAGGAGGTGTGGCCTTGTTGGAGTAGGCATGGCCTTGTTGGAGTAAGTGTGTCACTCTGGAGGCAGAGTTTGAGGTCTCATGTATGCTCAAGATACCATCCAGTGTCTCACTTCACTTCCTGTTGCCTTAAAGATGTTAGATTCTCAGCTACTTCCCCAGTACTATGTCTGCCGGCAAACCACCATGCTTCCAGCCATGCTGATAATGGATTGACCCTCTGAACTGTAAGCGAGCCACCTCAGTTAAATGTTTTCCTTTATGAGAGTTGCTGTGGTCATGGTGTCTCCTCACAGCAATGGAAACCCTACCTGAGACAGTAGGGCTGGATATCTGAGGGTGGTGAGAAAGAGACCCCTGCTCAGACCTGTTCTGATGAAGAGTGCACGACACACGGGCGTTTTGCTCTCCGACACCGCCGTGAATCCCACGTGTCTGTGGAGGGGCGGGGATGTCACTTGCTTGCCGTGTTGAAGCGAGGACTGGCCTGGGATGTGGCAGCTGTGGAGAGAAGAGGCTTGCTGAGCAGGGAGCCAGGAGAAAGGGTCTTCTTGGGAGCTGGGATCCTAAGATTCAAACTCACCGTTTGAAAAGACGAAAGCGGCTAACCAGTTAAACGGAGATGAAGACACAGTCTGGAGAATCTGCTAAGCGATGTAGCGTCCTTGTTTCTTAGACGTTGACGTTTCTCCCCCAAGAGATTTTTTAGAAATTATACAACCCTTTATTTCTCACCAACAAATTAAGGAATAAATAAAGCCATGTTTCTAACTGCTGGGCTGTACAGCAATGTCTTCATATCCTAACAAGATAAGCCATGCTCTGCTTCACCCCATATCAACCATTTTACCCCTCCCTCCCTCCCTCCCTCCCTCCCTCCCTCCCTCCCTCCCTCCCTCTTTTCTTCCCTCCCTACCTCCCTTTTTCTCTTCTTCAGTATTTGCTCATCCCCACCCCATGGCAGGCTTTAGTTTGGGACGCACAAATGGGAAGGTTCTATTTAATCTCTTCAGTGTGGAGTTTCCTTGAAGAGGCTGGGATTTCCAGGTTTGCCCTGTGACTCAGCCTCTCTGTACCTCCAGGTTTCTTCAGGGGTCTCCCTGCAGGTGTGGAAGACAGCCAGGCTCCAAGGACTCTGGTCGCTGGTTCTGAGATGTGTGTCTATAGACAGCTTTGTTACATTGAAAGCATCACAGAGTACACGTTTGTAAACCAAGACCCCGTGACCGTGGTTCTCAACCAGTGGGCCATGACCCCTTTGGGGGTTTGAATGACCTTTTCACAGGGGTCGCCTAAGATCATCGGAAAACACAGACATCTACATTAGGATTCATAACATAAGCAAAATTACAGTTATGAAGTACCAATGAGAATAATTTTATGATTGGGGGTCACCTCAACATGAGGAACTGTATTAAAGGGTCTCAGTATTAGGAATGTTGAGAACCACTGCCCTCTGAGGTCATAGATGGTCTAATCTCATGGGCCCACCTTGGGGGTGTGTGATCCATCTTTAAGATGTCCTTGTGTCATGCACGACACGCCCATTTACATCCATTTTTAAGAACACTAGTTAGTATTTTAAGTGTGCTGTTGAACAAGTAGAGTGTAAATGGTAGGAAATGTTGCCAACTGCATGTGTTTCTTCACATTAAAAAAAAAAGTACTTCACCATGAAAAACTCATGCTTTTAGCTTTAGCTCTTTGGCGGGAAATCACAGAGAAGCAGGCAGGCCTGGGATCTGTTTCTATGCAGAAGTCAGTGCATATAGTAATTAATCTTTTGTTTGCTGGAAACTTGCACATTCCCAATGTTTAATTTCCACATCCACACTCCCGCTCTTTTGTCACTGAACAGTGGCGCTGCCATAGTGAATTAGGCATGCAAGTTTGGGAGGCAGTCTGGCTGGCCCCTTCCTTGAGAAGTGTTCCCTGGAAGTGGAATCCCTGTTTCCACTTGTTTCGGCCTCACCGTGGTGGGGGCTGGATCTCAGTCTTTGCCTTCCTTCAACCTCAGTCCTGTATCTAGACACTCCGGTGTCACCACGAGTCCTGCAGGATGCCTGAGGTCAGGATTGACACGTGTGGACAGCCCTTTAGGGCTAGATTTTTAAAATGACAACGACAAACAGCAACAACAGAAGCGGTAGAGAAAGGGCCTCTCCTGGGAGTAGCTGTCTGGTCGTACAGTTTGCATTGATGCAGGGCAATGTCCGAAGCTTTCTTCTTTCCCATGTGTCTCCTGCAGATTTCCCTTGGAGCATATTCCTTTAATTACGTTTGCCCACTCTGAGAAACAGACAAGCTTGATTTCCATCCTTGGGAAGTGATGACCCAAGCCAAGCCTTCCCATAGTGTGTGAGTCATGGAAGGGGTGGGAGGTTTACACCTTAGTGTTTGATGGTCAATGCGCTTTTGGGGCTCTCTCTTGCAAACTCAAAACAACAGCAACAGCAGCAGCAGCGGCAACAACAACAACAACAACAACAACAAACAACCAAAACAAAAAGGAAAGGCAGTTCAAAGAGAGGATGAGTGAAAACAGGTGTACTTGACTTCTACTGCTCCAGCACTGAGGCATGATGGGAGTCTTTTTCTAACTCTCATCCTTTGGGCTGGGATTTTAATCAGATCTGACTGATTTCCCCATATGAACTATAGTCCTTGCCCAAGGACGTGGTCTGCTTTGGTATTAGTGCCATTGGCCCAGTTAGACACGAGAGCAGACACTTACCCATAGCTTGTTAAGGATGGCATGTAGCTTGATCAGTAGAACAGTTCGCTAACATGAGGAAAGTCCTAGAGCAGCAGTTCTCAGCCTTCCTAATGCTGCGGACCTTTAATACAGTTCCTCATGCTGTGTATTAAAACCATAAAGTTATTTTCATTGCCACTTCATAGCTGCTGTTATGAATCATGCTGTAAATGTCTGAGTTTTCCAGTGGTCTTAGGTGATCCTTGTGAAAGGATCCTTTTACTCCACTCCCAAAGGGGTTGTTGCCCACAGGTTGAGAACCACCGTCCTAGAGTCAAAGTTAAGCACCCTCAAAACTGGACATAGTGGACCATTATGGTGATGGCAGCAACCGGGAGGTAGAGAGGCTGGAAGATGACCACGAACTCATCCTCCACTACTTAGACACTTTGAGGCCAGCCTGGGTTACATGAAACCCTGTCTAAAGACTTGTTAAGTTCCCATTGCTGTCTTGATAAACCACCCATCTTGGTGGCTAATGGTTATTTTGTCTCAGTTCTAAACATCAAAGGTCCGGAGCAAGGACCAGGAGACCCGAAGTCAGGGTATCAAGAGCTGAATGCTCTCAGGGCACTCTTGATGGGACGCCTTCCCAGACTCTACTGCCTTCTGGTGGCAGCTGTTGTTCCTTGGCTTGTGGCTGGGTTGTCCAGGCTTCTTCCCCTACAACCACATTATTTCTCCCTGGCCTCCCCTGCCCTCCTGCCCCCTTTCAGATGGACATCCAAGGGAGCATTTAGGGCCCCTACGGACAACCCAGAATGACTGCCTATTGTCAGGATCCTTAGTCACTCCTGCCAGGTCCCATAGACGGTGATACTTGTAGGGTCTGGGAATTGGATGTAGATTTTATTTTGGGGGTGGGGCATTATTCCCACTACTGAAAATTACTCGTCCTGTTGGTCTTGGCTGCCAATCAAGAGTGATGAGGTGCTTATGGTCCTTATTACTGTTAATGCTTTTCTTCTGGTAGATATTGACCCTAAATCAGGGTCATGGGCAGGGATCCTCCTTGCTGGGTCTGTGGGAAGAGAAGCATTGGTTGAATCCATTGTTGCAGACCTGGGCTTGGGTGACTGGCAGCTCTGGCAGGCAGAAATAGGAAATTGTCTATCCTACAGCCATGTGTTGATGGCTGGTCTTGCACGCAGCCTGTCTCTGGGTCTCTCTCTCTCTCCCTGCTTTCCACATCTTTGGACCATGGGTTATGCCAGCTGTTCTGCTTCTTTACCACTTCCAGGGCTTCAGAAAGTTGGAAGGAGTGAAGGCTAGTCCCATTTTGGGAGCTCTTAGCTTTGCGTCAACATTTTCCGCAGGCTGTTTTAGTGTCCATCCGTCTGGGAGCTTCCTGCCAGTCCTCTGGGCTTCTCTACTAGTTGGGCTCTCTCCACGAAGGTCCTTAAGGTCGAAGTTTTCCTGATTCTGCTGTCTCCCTCCCCAGCTTCTTCTTACTTATGGAATCTATGAAGTCTGTTTATTCCCATGTACCTGTGCTTTTAAACCATCCTCCGTTCCACAAGATACCAAAGTACGTTTTCACGTAAAAAACACAAGATCTTGCTCCTTTCTTCCCTTCTGCCTTCCTGAGGGGGTTAGTCCTGCTGGGAGACTTGCTGGTCTCAACATCTAGCTACTTGAATGGGGAGAGTCATGTGAGGAATGCTGTTGGAAGCCACTGTGGTTAAACAGAGGTCGCCCTGGCCACCTGGTTGACCTTGACTGTGTGCTTCATGATTCCCAATGTGACCTCTCCTAAGGTGCCTGAGCGCACTATCTCCTATTGAATGCCCATACCCAAGACACTCAGGCCAAGTGATGTATGAAAATCCTGCTCACACAAACACATATCTGGGAATTCACTTTTTTATGCATATATATATGTGTGTGTGTATGTGTGTATAGTATTAGGGAAAAGCAAACCTTTTCCTAATAAAACACTCACCAGACTGAAAACCACACATTTTGTGATGCTTCTTGAGGAATTTGGCTCTTGTGGGTTGGGTGACTCTGCTCTCCAGCATGATTCTTTCTATTGAGGTTTTATGGAGCTCGTATTCAGTCACAGAGTATTCTGTGATATACCTGGCCATTCTCCTAGCTCACCAATACATGGCATTACCCTCGTTCTTTTCCGATTCAGTGCCTATGAAGACAGAACTATGCAGACCCAGTGAGGCAGACACAGGGGACAGCCAAAAAGGAGACTTTTTTTTTTGTCTCATCTGGTCCCACAGCCACTTTTAAAATAACCACTCAGAGGCTTAATATTAATTACAAACTGTTTGGCCTGTTGTTCAGGCTTATTGCTAACTAGCTTTTACAGTTTAAGTTGACCCATTTCTATTAATCTATATTTTGCCACGTGACTTCATGATGTTACCCATTTTCTAGCATATCTTACTGCTCCAGGTGGCTCTCTGGCATCTATCCTGGCTCCGCCCTTCTCCCTGTTTCTCTGCTTGGATTTCCCACCTGGCTCTAGCCTGCCTTGCTATTGTCCAAAGCAGCTTCTTTATTAACCAATGGTAATAACACATATTCACAGCAAACAAAAGGGTTATCCCACAGCAGGACAGAGTGGTGAAACTGGCCAGGTCATTAGGACATGAGGGACAGGGTCCTCATAGTGGAAGCAGGTGATCTTGGGGTTCTCAGACCCACCCCCAGTGGAGACATCCTGGGGCCCATCATAGTGAGCACCAAGCTCCAGCTGTGACTCGTGCTCCAGGCCACGTCCCACTTCCTTGCCACTTTGCTCCATACGGACATCTCTCACCATGGCTTCTGACCCGTGTTATGGCCACAGCTTTGTGTCCCTGTTCACACTGGTTTCTCCTTCCAGGGTAGGCTGCCTCTTGTTCCTCTTGGTGCTGCTGGAATGTTCTCACCCTTTGGAGGCACCAGCTCTACGCTTAGTTCTTTCTATTCTGGCGATGGCTGTGAATGCCTGCTGGGAGCTGTCTGTCTCATTCCCCATGTAGCATCCCTCCAAGAGGATGCTTGTTCACAACCCCCCATGGTGCCCGGCACTGTTTGGACACACACAGAACAGCATTCCCTTCAAAACTGTTTGATTTCCATCGTGGGTCACCATGCAATTGGAGAGATACCACATAGGGTCTGGGCTTAGGGGCTGTTGCCTCCATGTCTGTGGACTGACTGCCATAAAACCTTAACCACACCAACATGGTGGGGAATACCCATCACTGTGGGTGGAGGCATATTCTGGCACAGGTTCTGTGTGTTTGTATGTTGGTATGTGTTTGCATGTGAGAGTATGTGTTGTGAACTTGTATACATGTGAGCATATTTTGCATGTAGTTCTCTGCATGCTTGTGTGATTTTTATTATATTTCCTAGATTTGTAAGTATGCATGAAAGTATTTGTGTGTTGGTTTGCAAACATATCTGTATATTTGTATGTGTTTGTGTATGTATTATGTGTGTGTTAGGTTATGTTTGTGAGTGTATTTTGTGTGTGTGTGTGTGTTAGTTTCAGAGGTTGCAGTAGTAGTGGACATTGTACCTACAGGAAGTAATTGTCTCCAATTATCCGCTTTTCCTTCTCATATTTTCTTCTCTTCCCCTCCCGACTTGTCAGGCTAGTGATAAATATGAGGGGAAGAACGATGCTCTTAGGGCTGGGGGATAGTCTAATCTGTGGTGCTATTTACAATGTATTTCAGGGCGAGTTATTTTAGGACACAGTCCTTTGATGTAAGATGCCCTAATCACACCCTCGGGCATTCAGACCTCATCTCTCCAAAGCACCTCTCTTGTCTAGTGGTGTGATTATATCTCCCCACTATTCATAACCCTCAGGAGGGGTTTCTTCTTTCTTTCTTTCTTTCTTTCTTTCTTTCTTTCTTTCTTTCTTTCTTTCTCCCCTTTTTTCAGTATTGGTGTAAGGAAATCAATTATTTAAGGTGATTGCTTTGATCATCAGCTGTGGGGTTTTGATGGAAAAAAAAAAACCCTCAGCTGTGCAGACCCCTGCCCGCCTCTGCCTTCTCAGCATGGAAGCAGCTCTTCTGAGGGCCACCTCGGTGCCACTGCATTCTGTCACCTTCCTGTCACGCGCAGCAGTCAGCCAAGCTCCTCGCCGAACACAGCCTACGGTGGCTGTGGAATTCCCACAGACCCTTTCATCTGACAGGGCTGCCCGGGTCTCTGTTAAGTGGCCACTCAGCCCTGAGTGAAGTCTCTTATCTCGACCTCTTCAAACAGGCTGGGCAGGGGAACTGCTTCCCGTCTGTCTGGCTGCACGGGCATCTACTAGTGGTGTTTCCTAATAGACTGCTTTCCTTGGCTGGGCAGAAAGAGTCAGAGGTCACCGTAAGGGATCTCTGTAAATTTGCATTTATGTCATATTAATGAGGTGCTAATTGCTCTTGCAACCTTTTAAATGCAAATGACTCTAGTCTGGTTGCATTGTCCTGGACCCGGCCTCTAGCTTCTCTACTGTTGTCAAAGTAATTATCAGTGTCCCCGTTAATAAAGAACAAATTTCGCGTCTGGGCAATTCACTACCACCTGCGTGATGTCTTGTGAGGGTCACAAGGTCACCTCTACACCATTAAGGTCATTTAAAACTCACAATGTCTCCCATTTGCAAAGTGTGTTGTAGCTAAGAGCTGCTTGCTGAGGAAGTGTGGAAGGGGTTAACCCACAGGAAGCTATGAATTCGCTAATGCCTTCTAATGTTCTCTGTGCTCAGCTTCCGGTCTCCTTTCTACAATAGCAAAGTGATACCAGGTAGAGGTTGGAGCTGCATGCTGGGGTCCAAGGCCAAAGGAAGAACCACATACTTCATGTGTGCTTGTCAAAATGCTCCTAATGTTTTGGCTCAAAATGGAAAAAAAGAACAGAAATTCTGTAATAAAGTAGCTATGAAGTCCAGCACTGTCCATGGTCACGGCTGCGAAAGACATTTAGAATGGACACCAAGGCCACGGGGCCTTGCTGATTGAAACCTTGGGTCATAACACTGGGTTAGCAAAGAAGTAAACTTCACTGTGTTAGTCTCTATGGAAATCAATAGTTTTTCCCCCCTGGATTTTTTGCATTATGCTTTATTTTTAAAACATAATTTTTCTTGATTATTGATAGCATGGGTTCTTCCTTAGGTTTTATCTTGCTGGCATCACCATTCCTAACCCTGAGCTGTCTGGTGGGTGGGAGGGTTTTAATCTTGTTGGAGACGGTCCTGCTATAGGAGTTGGGTCTTTGTGTCTCTCTTGGACTTGATAAGAACCACAGCACCCTCACTGTCTCTGGAAGGTCTCTCTGGGCAGCTGGTGTCTGTGGGTTTGTGTGTGTGGCTGTTTCAGGTTTTCTCAGACATAGGTGGGACATTGTGAATAACAGAAATAATTGTGCTGTTGGAAGTGGACTTACTTGAGGAGATGCCAAGCCAAAGATGGATGGGACTCTGGTGTCAGAAAGTATATGGTGTTCTCCTGTTTTCACTTGTGTGTGTCTCTTTGTGTGTGTTGGCATGTGCGTGTGTCAGTACATGTATGTGTGTGCACATGCATATGGAGGCCCAAGGTTGATGTTGAAACTCATCCTTCATAATTCTTTCACCTTTCCCCTGAGGCAAGGTCACTCAATCAAACCCAGAGCTTACCCGCTGGCTAGTCTTAGTGAGCTGGAACTCAACATTTACATGAGTGCTGGATGTCTAAACTCCCTTCTTGATGCTTGCCCAGCTAGGGTTTACCCCCCAGTCATCTTCCCAGCCTGTGTGTAGGTTCTAATTGGGCTGTTTCATTTTTCAAGCTTGGTGTTCTTCAATCAAAATTTCAAATTCCTTAGTCTCTGTTTTTTCAGCAGCTGGTGCCAACGAGGTATATTTGGAAGGGGTCACAACGGTGACAGAAGCGGTATGTGCGGAGAGTCATGGTCACATGGGGAACCTACCCTTCGGCAGTTTTCCTCTTCTTGGGAGGGAAAACCTGATTTTCATAAACATTTCCTCTATTCAATGTTCCCCAAGTTGAAGAACCGACATTTGCCAAGTGTGGTTTTGAATAAACTTGAATGTAAGAAGGTTAGAGTTAGTGACCTGTGAGTGTGCAAGAATGATGTGGGGGTGTGGGCATATGTACCACGGTGCATGTGTGGCAGTCAGAGGACAAGTCTGTGGGGTCAGTTCTCTCCTGCCACCTTCATGGGATTCTGGGAGCAGACTCAGAGGTGGCCAGGCAAACGCTTTTGCGGGGTGAGCCATCTCATTTTGTTGGCCCAAGTTTGAAATTTTATTTGGTCTCTTTCTATTTAAAAATTTTAAGTATTTTAAAGATATTTTTGAGGTACCATATAATCATATCATTTTCCACTTTCTTCCTCTAAATCTTCACATGTACCCCACTTACGCCTTTTCAAATTCAGAGCCTCTTTTGCTTTAATTGCTGTTACATATATGTGTATATACACACACATATATTCCTAAATATACACATACAATCTGCTCAGTCCATTTAATGTTACTCGTAGGTGCATGTTTTCAGGGCTGATCATTAGTTATCAGATACTCAGTTGATGCATTCTTCCCCAGGGAAACGGTTTCTCCTACTCTCAGCCTTCCTTAGTTGCCCGTAGTTTTTTGCATCGAGGTGGGGTCTCCTGAGGTTTTTCCTTTTCATGCCAGCATGTCTATTGGTGTCATCCATGTTTGGGTCATGTTTAGGCAGTCATTTTGGTGAGACTTCATGGGTATGTTTTCTGACCTTTCTAGGAGATATAATTTTACAGTAAACTCCCTGTTCCTCTGACACGTAAAATCTTTCTGAGTTCTCTTCTGTGATGATCCCTCCACCTTAGGCGTGGGAGTGGTTTTGTAGAGGTATCAGTGAGACTGGGCTCCACTGCTTTGCAATTTTGGTAGGTTGTAGTTTTCTGTGATGCTTTCTTTCTATCTGTTGCAAAGAGAAGATTTCTTGATGAGATGGGCACTGTCAGGAACTTTTTCCTAACGCGCTAGTTCTCTGCCGATGCAAAATTCCCAATCAAGCCAAATCACAACAAGCCAAATTAAAAAAATATCCAGGTTTAATGGGATTCCTGCCCTCTAGGGTGGCACCGAGGGGGAACCGGGAGGCCACTAACATGACCATGGGGGTGGGTGGGGTGGGGAGAGGGTGGGGGGTGGGGGGAATGAGACCACATGTTTCTCCTTTGGGACCTCACTTAAATACCCTGTGGGAATGGTCCTGACCCCCACCCCCCCCAGGGAGGGGTCAGGACTTGGCACACTAGGATTTGGAGTCCAGACAACTCTCAGGCCTGGGGGCTATGCTCCCAACTTAACAGACACAAGTATAAATAATTAGGATGCAGTCAGAGATTATGCTGGGTTAGTAAAGCAGCTACTGTAGGGTCTCCTCCAGGATCCAATGCTTTGCTAGCCCCCAGAGGGTTGTCTACGCGTCTAATACCAAGCATGATTTCCTTCCCCTTGAGTAACCCTAATTAGAGAACTGTTGGTTACTGCCTAAGTATGTGTGCTACTCTGGTTCCCTTTAGGATTCTCGGACCGCGCTGGTCCTGGTTGCCGTTCTCATAGCACAGTAGCTAGGTAGAGCCCCTCATTGCTCCCGCCCCGTTTGCAGAGCTCATCAACAGACTTTCCTTTGCCACCTCTCTCTGATTTCTGCCCACAGGGTAGAAGCTTCCATCTTAGCTTGCCTGGCTAATGCCTGGCTCACTTCATACCTGTCTTGCATTGACGCCTCTCCTCTGCTGAGTAAGACATGGCTGTCTCGACGCCTATATTTTCTGTGTGACACTTTATACGCCTCTCCCACCCTCAGGCATTTTGCAGAAAATGCCTCTGATGTGGAAGACGCCTTCATTGTGTTTCTTTGTGTTGGACAAGACTATCCTCCAAGACACTACCTTCTGGAGTTCAGCTGGAGTTGCTACAGATGTGACCACCGTAGCTGGGCTTGTTAACTTTCCCTCCTGGAAGGAGATGTTAGCGAGGGGCATGGGAATTTTACCTCAGTATCCAGCAACCGCTCTCAGCTAGTTGCATGCAATTCTGCCCTGGTTTCACTTGGCCTCTGGGTCTCTGGGAAGATCTAGAGTATATAGTTTGTATATAGAGTATATAGTGCAGAGTTGGAAAAAGAGTAGGGGATGGGGCTTCATCTATTCAATTATATTGTATAAAGTCATAATCACCTATACAGTCATAACCCACATGGGTATGCACCTTACAGTATGGTTGCTTTAAGGTTATAGTTTCTCCCGCCTGTAGCCCCTCATCCATTGCTCTATAAGTAGCCCAATAATATCATTGGTTTCCCAGAATAAACTGGCGCAGTTGCACCTTAGTTTACTGTTGGGACCATTGAAAGAGGGTGGGCTTGCTATGTCTTCTCCATGTAGATGCTTCGGCAACGCTTTCCCGCACGGATGTAGGTGGGCACTTTGATTTCCCAGCCTTTCCAAACGAAAGATTTCACTTGGACTCTAGCTGTCTCTTGTTTTGAACTCAGGTGTGTATGTAACCACACTCTACCTCCACACTGCCCAGACAACAGGTCACCACTCTTGCTGGGTACAGTGTGGTGTTGAAGTGTGAAGCCCCTGGAGAGCACCTGACTGTCAGCCAATGGTTACCGTGGCAATCCACTGTCCCTGCCTGTCTCTGGCCCCATAGCTTCCTTGTATACCCTGTCACACAGGCATAAGGGCAACCCACCAGGCTGGTCTCCAAACCCCTTCCTGCGTTTGACTGCAATTTTTTTTAAAGATTTATTTATTTATTATGTATACAACATTCTGCCTCCATGTATGCCTGCACACCAGAGGAGGGCACCAGATCTCATAAGAGCCCTGGCTATTCTTCCAGAGATCCTGAGTTCAAGTCCCTGCGATTGTTTTTGTAAGAAGAAAGCAGCTATATGGAGGTTTCAAAACAGCCCCAGAAATCTTGGTACGGAAAGAAAATGAAAAGTTCATAATTTTGCCCATCAGTGTCTTGCATTCATCAGAATCCCTTTGAGATGACAGCAAGTCGGAACTAAGTATGAATTTAACAACAGGGATTCATCAGCACTCAATAAATCCCCTCTCGGATGGGTAATGAATTAGGAGAGGTATCTACTTCCAAGAACTGATAATTGGTTAAAGATATAGCTAGATAAAAAGAGAAAATATAGGGTTATCTACATAGTGGGTTGTGTGCTAGGCCCTGGGGACATGTTGTGAGATCTTCATCTTTGCATACACACATTCCTGTGGGATAGATGTTTGCTGTTGTTATTGTTATTATTGCTCTTTTACACCCGAATAACTGATACTGTTGTTGGTTGGCACTCCATCTCCCAAGTCCCACAGCCAGCAGTTAGGAAATCCAGAATTCAAAGTCACGTTGGATGCAGTGAACTCAATGCCTCTTACCATACACAGGTACCTTGTCTTCCCCCATTTCCCTGCTCAGCTTTCTCATCTCTAAGGTGAGTCCAAGATTTGGATTTGATCAAGGGCCTGTTGGAGAGACAGTGGTCACCACGGACATTTGGTGGCCATCAGAGCCTCTTCGTTTCAGCTGGCATTCCGGTCTTTTTTGTGTTTGGGGCTCTAGGGAGGGGAGCCGGTGGTGGGAGCATGAGACCAGTCATCTCTTGGTGGTGGCAGCACCACACACCATGGACAGAACCTGGTCCCGCTCCCTGCATGTCCAGAATGCACCCTGGTGGGTTTTCAAGGACATGTTTTCTTGTCACATAGGTCAGAATCAACTTGAGTCAGAATATAGGAAGTTAGGATTTATTCAAGATTAAGAAGCGGACCAAACCTTGGAAATGAAATGGCACAGGAAGCCGTAGAGGTTAAAAGTCCACTCGTTCATCAATAAAACACGATATTCAGATTGGTGTACGGATGGATCAGTGAGAGTAACAATAAAGAAACAGATGTCAGAGAAGAAGGAGGTCCAGCCAGTGAAGTGGGTCAGACAAAGAAAAACAGCAGGGGGAGAGAGAGAGAGAGAGAGAGAGAGAGAGAGAGAGAGAGAGAGAGAGAAGGAGGAGGAGGAAGACGAGAACGAGGAGGACGGGGAGGACGAAGAGGAGGAGGAAGGAGGAGGAGGGAGTGCTTCCTTGTATGTGCCTGCCCCACTCATTTGGAGTGGCTAAAAATTCATGCAGTGTCTCGAAGGGTTCTGATGGATTCTCACCCCAAGAACAACAGCAACACCAGTGATTTTTTTCTGCCCTTGTTATTGACAAAATTAAGAATTTTCCTTCTAGAAGACAAATGTAGTCCCGTAGGAAACACAGTCATAGAGAGTCCGGGTAGATAGCTTAAAGACAAGGTGTCGGTTGAGAGCACAGGGTGCACTTCTGTGTGCTACGCTGTGACAGAGAGCTTGTCCATAGCATCCCAGAACCAAACGCTTTCTCATTCATTCAGGGACGAACCTGCCGCTTTGGGAGAACAGAAACACTTGGCAGCCTCTTGGTGATGCTGGTATCTGACAGTGATGCCCACACTCACCGAGGTTATACACTCAGAGATAGGATGGACTGGTTATTTGAAAGCTGGGCGGGCTTCACAAAGAGGAAGGAATTAATATGGGAATGAATACGGGACTCGGTCTGTCCATTTGTCCCCTCATTCATTCATTCATTCATTCATTCACTCACACATTCACACATTCATTCCTCAAATCTCTGTCAAGAGCTTATTTTGTGCCCAGTTCCTCGCAAGCTGCTGGCAGCTTCCAGAAGTATAGGCTGGGCATCTGCCCTCAAGATGTGTACAGTTTAGGAGCATAGGATTATGGGAAGAGCCCTGTGTCATGGCACAGGGGAACCGCGACCAGGTAGGGGGCAGGGGTGCTGATGCTATGTTGGAATATGAAAAGGAGACTGAAGTGGCCGCAGGAAGCAGAGGGAGGCAGGCAGGGCCATCAGGTCCAGCAAAACCATGTCTTTAGAGTCCTGGGAGGGGGCTGGGTCTGAAGCAGTCTGCTGAGCTCAGGTTTCCTTTGGCCTCTTCCTTGCCTCTGAGCTTTTGTTCACCTGGATTCTGTGCTGCTCTAATAGAAGCCCAGAGAATGGGACATCTCTAACACAAAGCAGTGTATTTGAACTGCCATTCAGGAGGCTGTGAAGTCCAAGTCGGGAACCACATCTGGTGAGGTTTACTCATGCCTGGGCAGATGGTGGTGGACAGGAGGGAGTCCACATTGCTATTCTGTTAGACACACTAACAAATTGGTTTACTTACGAATGACAAAGGCATTCTGCTGCTAACTGGGGCAGAGACTTTTCACCTGATCATTTCTTGGAGATCCCAACCGACCTCTCACACCCAACAGGTCCCGTGACATTGAAGGTTAAGTCACCAACACATGAGCCCTAGGGGCACACACAGAGCATGGCATACTCTGGAGTGAGGACTCAGTCATTCTGTGTGGTAGTCCTTGCTTCCCTCCCTTCCTCTTGAAGCTCCTCCATTCTGTAGAGCGTGGATGGGCCATGGAGGAAACATGACTGGAAGCCGTTTAGTTCCTGCAGCGGAAGTAGCTCCAGCCACCCTCCTTCTTGCTGAGGGCTCACAGAAAACAGCTTAAAATTCAATTTTTAATGTTTACGAGACAGAGGACTTTTCCAGCTTCAGATAGAACGAGGTGACTCCCATTTGCAATAACTCAGGGAACCACTCATCTCTGAAGGGAGTATTAGACAGTAACTGAGTCACAAGGAACACAAGCATGTGAGAAACGGTGTCTATAGGGAGCTATAGTTACTACATAGTCAACAATGGCTATTTCCTGTAATAATCTTCAAGTGAGTGCCAGGGTTGTGTCTAAGTGATGTCTGATGTACCTGAATGAATGCTCCCCACTATACTGGCTCGTTTTGTCAGCTTGATACAATCTAGCATCTGGGAAGTGCCATGCCCTCTCCATTGAGGAATTGCCTCCATCAGACTGGCCTTTGGGCATGCCCGTCGGGACGTTTCCTTAATTAAGTATTAATACAGAAAGGCTTAGTTCACCATGGGCGATGCCATGCCTGGGCAGGTGATCCTGGCTTATATAAGAGAGGTGGATGAGGGAGCCATAGTGAGCAAGCCAGCAAGCAGGTCCCCGCTACAGTTCTGGCTTCTAGGTTTCTGCCTCGACTTCTCTTAATGACGAATTAGAAACTGTAAACTGAAATAAACTTTCCTTCCTAAGCTTTGTTTGGCCACAGTTGCCTATCACAACAGAGACTGAACTGGGACTCCCACTGATGCTGTGGTCAGTTTCAATTGCTGCATCGGGGGAAGGTTTGCTGGGTAAAAGTCAGCCTAGTGTGAAATATTCCAAAGCAGTGTTTTTCAGGGTTGATACAATGTTGCGGTCCTTCCTTCTGACAGGGTCTCTCTGTCAAATGGGAACTGTGTGTGGGGAAGGCAATCTTTTAGGGACTAAAGGACTCTGGACTTCGTGGGGACAGTGAGTGGAAACGGAATTAGGGAACTCATGTCTCCTTTACTGGCCACACATCTAGGTGCACATTCTGAAAGCAGGCGGGCCTGGCTGCTTCCAACAACCTGCTCTTTGCTTGGTGTCTCTGTCTGAGGACTTTGATTCAGCTGGACCAGGGATTTATTTGTCTCTACTTCCCCAGCGCTAGTATTACAAGCGTGCCTCGTTTTGTGTGGGTATTGGGGATTCAGGACCCCACACTTGCGTGACAAACCTTTACCCACAGAGCCATCTCCCTGACTTCACTGTCTTCCTCTTTTAGGTTTTCAGGCACACACACACACACACACACACACACACACACACACACACACACACGTTTCCTTTGGATACAGGAGGAGGGAAAATTTGGTCCCAGAAGAGAAGTTGTTGCAGGAAACATTTTAGTTTGTTTTCCTCTGGTGCTATTTATTGAATCTGTTTGTTTTTTAAATGTTGCCCACACTGATTTCTGATTCCTCAGGGAGGTTTTATCTGGCCACCACACCAGAGAAGTCCTGTAGACCCTGACGACAATTCTCAGCAGAGTGGATGCATTTTGTTCTCTTTCTGGTCGCTCCTTCAGAAACCACCCCAGCAGGACTTATATGACTTTAGTCACACAGTAACCTTTGGGCTTCACTTTCCTGGTCTCTGTTTCAAGGGTGGAAAATGGGGCGCAGCAGGTCTGATGTGGGAGGTGCTTTTGAGTAGCCTAGCTGCACCCACAGGCAGCGAGCATGCTGCTCGCTGAAAGTTTCCTGTTTGCAGAGCGTGCTGGCGTGTTGAAAGAGTTTCACAAGTGCTCTGGCCCGCTTCTCTGGCGGTTCCTTCCCCTTGCCATCGATTGCTCTGGCTGATAGCGAACATCCGTGTGAGGAACTGGGCGTGGTGGCGCATGGTTGTGACCTGACCACTGGGAAGCACTCAGGAGGCAAAAGGCAAGAGGATTAGGGATTCAAGGCCAGCCCCAGCTACAGCTTGAGGCCAGTCAGCACTATGTGAGACCCTATATTAAGCGAGCAAGCCAGCAGCCATGGGAGTCTCTGTGACAAGGACTGGGAAAAGTCTAAGAATTATTGTGGGGAGGGCAATGTCTGACAAAGTCTTGGTATTTATAACTTCTAGACTCTTCCCACATAATCTGCTTCTCCCCACAAGGTGCCTCCCTTACCTAGAGTCTGGCAGTGTGATATGCACTGGGCTGTCCAGATATTATTAATAACAACTTGTTTCTCACCATATGGCTGGGTTGGACCAGACCTTATGTGGTCATCTACATAGGGCTCACCCCTGACGCCTTTGCTCAGAAATGTTCTGAAAAGCTGGAGCTTTTGTCCCTGCTTTGCACACAGTGGCTGCTTGTTACTGCTGGTCCTGGGAGAGGAAGCATCCTATTAACTCCAAAGTCATTTGTGGTAGAGCGACCAAAGCCTTAGCCCATGGCTCATAAATGTACACACACACACACATGCATATGTATACACGAAAATGCACATATGCACATGCACATACACACATACACAATTACATGAATATACATGTACATATGCATATAATACACATAGATGTATACATACACACAAACATTTATATGCACATACATGTACACATACACATATATAGGCACATAGATGTGCACGCATATATACATAGATGTACATATACACATCCATTTACATACTCATAGATGTATATCTGCACACACATATGTGTAATACACATTTATATGCACATACAAGCACACATATTTACATATGCATTCACGTAAACACATTTACATATAAACATGTACACAATATATGCATACCCATAGATGCACACACATATATGTACACATATACATATACAAGTGTAGCCATGGTAGTCAGTGACTGAATCTAAAATCAGCTAAGAGACACCCTGCTGGACAGCCTGCAAGGACTTTTCTTGATCACGCTCTTTGAAGTGGATGGCCCACCCTAAGTATGGGCGACCTCTCATTGCCAGCCTAGAGAGAGAGAGGTCCTGTAGAAAACGTTCTGATTTTGGCTTCATTGCCATAATATCTTGCTGGTGAGTTCATCTACCCTGTCGCCACCGTTGCTGCCACTGTTGCCATTGCTGTGGGCAGCAGTGACATCTCTTCACTGATGTCAGAACTAAATCCATTGCTTTTCTCATGTGGGCTGAAAACCAGGGCTCTCCAGGAATCTCCCAGCCCTTCAGTTCAGGTTGGGACAACCGAGTCATCCAGTTTATGGGCCGAGCAGCTACTGAGTTCTCAGAGTCTTGTCCAGTATGCAGACAGCTACTGTTATAGCCAAGACCATACCATGTAAGTCAATCTGCAACCTCCATGTAGAGTGTTTATTCATGCTACCTGTTCTGTTCCTATAGAGACCCCTAATGTGTGCTCATGACTATACATGTATGTGTACATGTGAGTATACACACTCATACAGTTTCTGTTTCCTCTTGATTTTTGGCTGCAAACTTAGAGTAGGAAGTATATTTTCTCAACTTCATCGTTTGTCCCCACTTACAAAAGTGGTTTTTTTTTTTTTCATTTTTATGTTTCATTTTGAAGTATGGTCTCACCGTGTAGCTCGAGCTGGCCTTGAATGCAGAAATGTGCCTGTCTTTGCCTCTTGGGTGCTGGGGTAAAAGATAAAATGCTTGTGCCAGTGTCTAAACATGGTTTTTCTAAAGCGTGGGTTGAGTGGTATAGCAGCACTCTGGGTTTGGATGTATTCCAAAGGCCCGTTAGCTTGCCTTCAGGCCCTGTCTAACCAGCTCTCTCCTTGGTTTCTGGGCTCCCAAGACCTCCTCAGGTAAAATGGGCGCCCCTCTGTGCCTTTGAGATGGACCAGGCCTGTCTGCCATGTGGGAAAATCTCCCACACAGGGATTATTCCTGGATCTCCTGAAGCCAGGGACCTCACTGCAGTTGTCCCAGGGTCTCCCATGCGTCACCTGCTCTGATGCAGGCATTGGGATGTAGTAACCTTTGGAGGGATGGGCAAAGGCCAAGTCCACCAATCTCTCAGGAGCCCTGGAACATGACTGACCCTCATGGTCACACGCCTGTGCCACTGTGAAGTGACTGTGGGCTTGTTGCTTTAGATTGTCGTCTCTTGCAGGTTGATGATGCAATTTCCCCAGACCCGGACAGGAAGGTCTCATTCCGTACCACTCTGGTAGTGCAGGGGTGTTCTGTGTCTGTGTCCCCTGTGTTCACCACTCAATGCTTAATCAACTTTGTTTGGCTATTCTCACTGCCAGCACCGAAATTCTCTTAGTGGAATATTGGTTGCCTTTCTCCGTGTGAAACCAGACTGTTTGTTCAGTGGCAGTTATGGTCCTGAATCACCAGGAGAAATAGAAATGAAAGGGAACCTTCCAAAGGCCTGTTTATGAGTCCAAGTACGAAGTTAGTCTGGTGTGAGGGGAAGCCAGCAAGCAAGGCCTGGTTACTCCTTACAAGCCAGCAGGTGGTATGTGCTGGGAAGTCCTGTGGAAACAAAACCCAAGGGGGAGAAGGTGACAGTGTGCTGTCCCCGTTGCTGCGGGCATTGTTTATACTCCCCGACTGGCACTTAGCCCATCCTCTCACAGGTTAATTTATTGTTAACAGATACTGACATCAGGAGTCTCTGGGACAAGTAGGAAGCCATCGCTGGCCACAGCGGACCCTGGCGTTCACAGGAAGACGGCGTCAAGTCACAGAGAGAAGCAGAGATGGGATTTATGTAATGTGGCTGCTTTGAAAAGAAGAGCAAAGACGTCCAGTGACCCCCGCCCCCTACTGAACTTTGGTCCATCTTTGGGGTCCTCAGATGAGGTTCGTGTTTAAGTGGAACAAGGGTTAGGTGTATGTCACCGAGCAGTCCTGGTCAAGGCGTGTTTCCGCCTATCATCAGCACCTCCACTTCAGTCTCTCTTACAGGGCCCTGTGATGAGCTGTCAGAATGGAATGGAATCTCTTTCTCAGAGACAGGTTCCCCCTCTGGCTAGGACAGAGCATAGACTCCTTTCCTTCCCCAGTGTGAAACTTCTAAGGAAATCTAGTTTCTGGGGGGGACGAAGATTTTAGTAGTCTGATGGCTAAAGACACATGTACTTCTCCATGAGGAGCTTCCTTCCTGCCAGGTGGCTACACCAGCAGAGCGAGGGCACTGCATCTCAAGGTGACCCATCTGTCCTAAGGGGGCCCTAGATGGCGCCCCAGATGTGCCGCCTGCAAGCTGCAAGCTCCCCCACTCCTCTTCAGGCCTGCTGCCAAAGGCAGAAAGCTGGGCACCTGCCTGAGCTACCTTGTCCAGCTCCCAAGGCTTCTGTCAGGAGCCCCCTCCTATCTTGGCACGTTGAAGTCCTTGCTCACCTTGAAGGCTCCTTGAGGATTTCAGTTTCCCTGGGAACATCTCCTATTGTGGGATGCATAGACATAGGTTTTCCCTTGCGCCTCGGAGTTCTAGACGGTGCGAACTACATGTATCTACTTGGATCCAAATAAGGAGAATAAGGTTGTCGATACCTTTGTCTTCTAGTCTTCCCTTCAGAGGGAGCCGGCCTCTCTGCAGCCTGTCTGTGCTCCTAAGGTTCTTTTTCTCCTGCCCGATCACACCGTCACATCTGTCTGCCGGACATTATGTGAAATAGCTAGCTCCCCGTGTCTGTCTCCCACTGGACCCCAAGTCCTTGTGTGCTGGGCTCCGTCTCTGAGAGCCAAGTCCAGTACCTGGTACATAGTCAAGGCTAATGAGAGGCAGCAGGTGGGGTGCAGTTTGAGCCCCCTTGGGAACACCTCTAGCCTCCTTCCCCTGTCCCCACCGAACCTCCTCTTCTCCTTGGGCCAATCAGCTGTGCCATTTCATCTCATGTTAATGAGGGGAGCAGGTGGCCCAACCGTCCTCCTTGTCCCCTCTTGGTCCTCCCAGCCTCCTCTGATCCAGACTCCCAGGATCACACATGACGTTTAGGACGATATGGGCTTTGGCTATGATCAAAGCTGGGAGCTGCAGCTGAGACCTGAACCAGAGGATAAATTAGCAGTCTTCTTTCAGCCATTTGGGCCAGATTCTGCAAATGTGTGGGGCCAGAAGCCCGTGCCACAGTTCAGAGGCAGAGCCTTCTTAGCATTAACGAGAACCACGTATCAGGAGAAGGCTGTGGTGGCTCAGATGTGGGGTGCTCTCTGAAGGGCTCCCCGTCATCCATAGAGGCGAAGTGGCATCTGCCACTGCTGACATCCCTCCAGCGTATTCCCGTTCTTAATAAAAGGTAGAAGATGAGTCTATAAAACAATAACTGGGGGAGGGGGGAGACTGCATGTTTTTGTTACTCATTTTCAGTGTAAATATGACCGGCAAGCTCACGAGGGCAATATTTTCAGTGGAAAGATGCATTTCTCCTGGACACAATGCAAGAATTTTTTTTTCTCTTATGGAATTTTCACTTAACAATAGAGGGAAAAAATTGCTTGCACGCGGGCAATTTGGGTTCCAGATATGGCTTTGACAAGTGTTTTCCCCAAGGCCACCAGGACTGGAGACTCCAGCTGCTGTGGAAATTTTCAAGCTCCCCAAAGAGCCCCTACTGCATCAGAGATCACCAAGCTGCAGGTACGGACTGTGCTTCCTGTCACCACCGCAGCATCTGCGTACTGCAATCCCAGGACCTCGGAGACTCTGTGTGAGAAACCTTGAAGAATTTTTAAGTTGCTGGACTTTTTGTCCTTTCACTTACCGTCAGGGCGGCAGGCGAGCTGCCTGTGCAGTGAGTTTCACATCCTGGTCACTATGAGTCTTACTTTCTCATCCCTTCTCATGTTAGTGTTTGGGTTTTCAGAGCAGAAAGAAAAGGTTGAACAGGAACCTCACGCATCCCCCATGCCATTGCTATTGAAGTCACGGCACCTGTCGCCTAGCATTTGCTAAGAGCCAAACGCTGTTCCTTTCCCTCCTTTCTGCGATGACTTCTGGTTACTCTAGTGAGGTCGCGGCAAGGTATATCACTGAGACCACAAGGCTGAGCTCTCCACTCTGTGTGGCAGCATCGCCAACTCACCTGAGGTCACGGCAATGCATGTCATCAAACTCAGAAGGTTACACTTTCCGCTCTGCGTGGCGGCCTCACCTGAGTGACACTGGCCACTACAAGACAGGGGTGTGGCTGGCTGGTTATAGGATAGGAGGTCACATGGACTGTGACTTTGCTAGGAGACTTTCAAGGACCTGAAACTGGGCAAACAGTTGAGTCAGAACCACCTCACTTTCTCATGGCTGTGTCTTTAAAGTGTTTTCTCTTCAGTCTGCTTTGATACTGATTCTCTCTCTGGGTTCATATTCAATCTTCTTATTTTCTTCAAAAGGAGAAGCATTGCTCCATATGAAATTAGCTTGTGTGTTATAGACTGTAGACGGCCACTGCTTGTTTGTTTCCTGGTCTCCCAAACCAGAAATAATCACACAGAAATTATATTAATTAAAACACTGTTTGGTCAATAGTTTAAGCACGTTTCTAACTAGCTCTTACATCTTAAATTATCCCATTTCTTTTCATGTGTTTTACAATGAGATTCGTGATGACCAGCAAGATTCCAGGGTGTTCTGTCTCCTTCCGCAGTTACATGGCATCTCTTTGACTCTGCCTACTCTCTCCTCTATTTCTGCTTGGAATTCCCGCCTTGCTCTATTCTGCCCTGCCATAGGCCAAAATAGCTTTATTCACTAGCCAATGGTAATAAAACATATTCACAGCATACAAAGGGGAATCCCACATCAGAAGACTTCTTTTTTGGTTGCTTTTAAGTGACTTTCTCTTATCACATTTTATTAAGATCTAGCAGGACAGGGCCATGCTAACACCCCAGAATCTGCTGTCTTGAATCTGCAGTATCCCCCCAAGGCCTCATATGACAAAGGCTTGGTGCTGTGGGGAGGTGGGGGAACCTTTAAAAGGCAGCTTCCACCAAATAGTTACTATTAAAAACAAAACTCTGAATCCGGGAGAGCTAACTTGAAATGTTCTAACAAATGGATACAAAGTATGCAGCCAGGAGAGAGGAGCCTCTCTCCCTGAGCATCACCATCCTCTCTTCTGCTGGGCTCATTCAATCGACTGCCTCCTGCTTTGGGGCTTAGGGTCCTCAACAAACTTTTGTTAATATTTATGAAGAAGATGTAAGGCCCCTTCGGTGTCAAAAAAAAATCTAAATGAGCATCGTTAACAGAGTGGAGCTGTAGCTACCCAGGCATAAGCTCTGTTTGGGGGTTGGCAGAGTTTGCAAAAATAAATCTTATCCAATGCCACAGGCTGGTGGCACTGTTTATCTCGGACACCCTGCGCTATTGGAATTCTTGATGCTGTGGCGCTGACTTCAGCAAACAAATTTCACAGCTTAAAACCAAATGGTTTCGCAGAGATGCTGCACTCCGTCTTGTGATAGCGGAACAGAATTAGGAAGGCAGACAATAAAAACCCTGTGGAGGGTAGCACCGCACACATCCCGCTGAACAGTAACGCAATAATGCCAGCCTAAGTGGCAGTTGGGGATGAGGGGGGCTTAAAATTTGGGGCTCCTTTGGCTCAGCGCTCCTCTGAGCTAGAGCACGGGTCATTTCAATTTCCTGTTCTATTGCAAAGCTGTGGAGGGACATGTGTTTAATGGGCCGTTCTTACCCTGAAAGAACTCTAACAAGAGCCATACCGATGGAAGGAAGCTGATGGGCTGTTTTGGAAATGGGAGTGCATGTTCCAAGAAGATAGCAAAGATGGGTTCCTTTCTTGGGAAAGCTGTTCACACCAAGATGGAACTGGGACGTTCGGGTGTTGGCAGCTGGGACATTGGGCTCCTGAGGTTCCGAGTTGCTGCTGAGGCTGCCTTCTCTTCTCCCTTTTCCAGAGCAGCGTGAAGAAGTCTGTCCCTTGGGTAAATGAACTTGTAGTGTCTACTGGCTCTGTCTGGCAGTTTTGGTCTTAGCATGTGACCAGTGGGGTGGCTTCTTTTTATACTGGGATCCTGGAGAGTGTGCTATAGGATTCTGCAGACTGAAGGGAGGAGATACAGAAGGAGGAAGAGAGAGGGGAATAGAAAAAGGGGCAGAGGGAGAGGGCTGGTGTTTGCAAACCTTTGCTTCTGAAGGTGGCTTCCTGTCCACAGCTTCTGAGGGACTCCTGAGATATCTGCTGGTCCTTTAGGGGAAAGCTGCTCTTGAGGGTGTGTCACCCAGAACAGCAAGACCATCACACAAGCTCACCATGGCCTTGCGGATGCCACTACAGCACACACACAAGGCTTTTGCAAAGGAAGCATTTACTGGCATTTCCAAATTTTCTCATTTTGGTTATGAGCCAACTCAATGATTCTGTTTGGTGAGTATAGATTTCTTGTAGAGAAATGATCAACTTGTTGGGTTCCTTCTCGGTTCTTCAGGATGTCAAATAGCTATACTAAACCAACCAATCCTTTTTGGGCATCTCCTACAGGCTGCCGATCATTTGTAGGTAAGATGTAGTCTTATTGTCATGAATTTCTACTTTAGAAGAAAATCTAAGTAGCAGCCCCCACCCCCCTGTGTAAATCAGTGGACAAGGTTCTTCCTCCCAGGAGGTAATGGGGACCTCAGATCCGTTAAATGGGGTCTATGATAGGGTTTACCCGTGCTGTGTGTGGATTAAGAGAGTTAATGTATGCCAGTTTGGAATAGTACCCATGTCATGCGAGGCCCGTAGATGCTGTAATTTACATCCTGTTCACAGCCCCATAAAATGCGACTTGGATCAGTGAGGAAACCGAGTCCCCAGGCACGATGTCTTGCTTACCTGTGACAAGTCTCAGCCTTGTACTTTGAGCCATGTCTGCCTTACAGCCCTTTTCTGTGTAGGCTTACCCAGGGAGAGGGCACCCTCCAAGAGAGCCCTCCGCACACACCAGTCATGTGTCACTAGCCCCTGCTCTCTTCGGGGTCTAACATATTCCATTCTATTACTGGCTGCAAAGTCAATGTCAAGGTGTATACCAACAGTGGGGACTTCCAATTCCAGACCTACTTTGCGGAGAACTTTTTCTCTTCTATATTCTCTCCTTCAAATCAGCAGAATGCTGTTTTCCCTAACTAAAAATTTCATCTATCGTCTTCCCCAAATATACCCTTATAGCCTACATTAATGTCCTAGCTCCAGAAACGATTATGCCATGGGCCATGAAAGCATAACCTCCAAGACAGGGGAAGGGGAAGAGGACCAATAGGCAGGGCTTTAAATGACCCTCCCTCCAGGTTGCACCTTTGCTCCTCACTCCTTAGGATTGCTGTCTCCCCAAGGCATGGCTTTAAGTCTGGAATTGCTCTGAGGTCTGCCCGCTTTGGCCTTCTCACCTGTGAAAGGGGGGCTGGCAAAGCTAAGCTCAGCAGCAAGGATCCAAGCATCAGCTACTGGGGCACAAGCAGAATTCATGACAGTCGCTGTTTTGTGGCCGCGGGGCTGTGGACAGGGATGCACCTGGGGCTCTAACATCCTGGAGTCTGAGCAGAATCTGGGGCCTCTGCCTACTTGAGACTCCCTCACGCCCATCCTCACTGCTCCATTCTAGGACAGTGGATCGATTGAGTCAGGTAAAGGGGTCAAGTTGCAATGACTTCCTTCTTCATCAATTTTTGCCCCTTTGGAACAGCCTCCCCTCCAAGTCCTATGCCTTCTCATCTTAGCAGTTGTATGAGGGAAAATGTAAGATTTTGTAGGATTGTATTTCAGATCCTCCTTTTTCCTGAGAATTCGGAAAGGTTAGGTTGTCGATCCTTGGATGGCTGTGAGGGTGGCAAGGGATCAAGTTACATGTCTTTGGAACACCCCACTTCTGTCTATAACACAGCTGTGCCTCCCCTTCCCTTCACTAATGTCTCCATCCACCTAGGGAAAGCAGTTCCTCCATTCTGCTGCCCTGCTGTCTCCCCGAGACCTTTTTTCTCTTGCATCTCCTCCTGCCCATCTCTCCTGATAATTCTGTGAAGGGTTTTTCTCGCCGGCAAACATTTATAAGGGCATCTTCACAGAACATCTGTTTGGATAGATTTATGACAGATAAAGATCTACAACTCTTTACTCTAGACAAGGACCTAAGGGAAAAATTTAAATTTTAGCGTATGAGGTGTTGTCGTTGATGTGTGACTCTGTTTCTTTTCTTTCTACGGACCTCAAAAAAACTTGGATCCTTTTGTTTTTGCGACAGGGTCTCCCAGAATAGTCAAGACTGGACTTGAACTCATGATCCTCCTGTTTTAGCTTCCCATCTAACTGCTGGAATTATAGACATATGCCAATAATCCTAAGTTCTTTTTAAAAATTACATTTATTTATGTGTGTGTTGATATGTGTATGTATGGACATGAGAAGACAGTTTGCGGAAGTTTGTACTTTTCTTCTACTATCTGATTCTTGGGGGATGGAACTCAGGTCGTCGGGTTTGGCAGCAATCACCTTTTCCCACAGAGCCATCCCACTAACCCCTAAATTCTTTGAAAGTAAAGAAGATGCCGGCCTCCTGATTGAACCGGTGAGTCCTGGACTCTCTTCTGTTGTAGAGAGCTGGAGGCCAGCTAGCCCTTGGGTAGGCTCCTGAGAAAACAGAAGGAACTTGGCCCTGGAGTCAGCATGAACCAGGTGACCGCGTGGGGAAGAACCCGTTGCTTTCAGCCAGTTTCACTCTGGCTGCTGGCTGCTCTGGAACTTCCTCTATGAACCTGACTGCGGTCGCAGGTGGCCCCAGAATGGACAGAGAAGCTTGAGCTCCAGGCCACCACGGTGGGCCCCTTCCAATAACCACCGGGCCCACCTGGAACTGCAACTCCAGGTCTAGTGGAAGTGAAAGCTGCCCTGGGTGCCACCCACGTCTATTTTGGGGGTTCTGCCTGAGTTCCTCTCTCACCTATCTGAAGGGCTGGCTTAATGCGGTTTCCTTTCTACCTTTATAGAAATTGGCAAAGGTTTCTTCACGCTCTTACCATTTGGCCCCAGAAGCTCTGTGGACACTGGGAACCTTCAGCATCGCTAGCCTGAACTGGTATGCTGCTTCCTGTTTTAGGGGTCACAGTTAGAATGTCACTGAGTCCTGTCTTACTACCTGGGTGTGGCCTGAGTTTCAGGCTCCGGGGAGTTTCAGAGACCAGGAGTTCTGACCTGATAGGCTCTGCTCCTGGACCAAATCTTCCCTGCTTCTTAGTCTTCCCTGGTAATTAATTACTGCCCCCTTTGTCTCCTCTGTCCTTCAGGAAGGGCAAAGCTACAGCTAAAGCAGCTGGAAGGTGATTGGAATATTTAATGTGGCTGCTATTTCTGGCTTTCTAACTTTTCTTGCCTGAGGTACAGTGAGAATGTAATACAAAATTTGATTAGAGGAAAACTAGTGTAACCGGTTCAGCCACTTGAGATAAAAATGTGGTAATATTACTTTTATGTTTCTAATAAATGCATTCCACTCACGTCTGCCCTTGCAGAAGCACCCTCCTGAAGGTCTTCTATGATGTGAACGCACACTTGTGCAGTGGCATTGGTCACTCAGCACAAAAGTCCAGCGTTTTTAAGTTTCAGCCATAGCACGAAAGTAGCTCGGTGCCCCTCTGTTACGGTGGTACTTTGCTCCTTCTGAGTGTCACTCTTGGAGATAGACGGTCCTGCAAAGCTCCATGGTGGCCCGTGTACTGGTGGTTGAGGTCCCATGTTCTCTGTCCCTGCAGAGACAGATGGTGGCCCATGGTGACTACTCAGAGATACGGTTCTCTCAGGTCCCACAGATGGGCTTCCTGAGTTTTCCCGGGAACAGGGCTCAGTACTGGGCTACATTCAGAGGAGGTACCTGAGTAAACTATGCCTATAGCAGTCCAACCCAGGAATGTGTGGGTGCTGCCGCGGTGAGCATCAGGCTTTGGAATGAATCCAAGTCAACACATGACCCTCAGTGAGTGCCTGCTGACTTGCTAGCTGGGCTTCTAGTCCTTCTGACGGACCCCCATTCTCCACGTCTGCATCCGTCTTCCTCCAGCTTCGCTTATGGTGTGAGTAGCTCTCTTTCAATGACCACTTTCTCACCACGGGGAGAGGCAGTTTGCTTACATTCAATGCAAAATGTTCCTTGGGTCTGGGAGGGCCCCCCAGAGATTCTCCACTGAACAAAGAAGGGGTGTTTGACAGGATGGGGTGCCTCTACCCTGACAAAGTGTTGGCTCTGACTGCAGATAGGGGGATAGGTGGCAACCAGTGTTAGGCATACAGTTCTGGGAACTTCAGTGCCCATAGATTGAGATTTGCATGCCACATTGGTCTTGCTCTTTCTGCACACCATCAAGGCCAAAGCTGCTCAGTCTTCATTTGCTGGCAAATTGACTTACATCTCTAAAGCTCCAAAGCTGGTCTCTGGCATTGAAGTCACTCCTTTCCAAAACGATTCAAAACTTGAAGGAATATTTTAAAATTATATTTGAAATTTAATAATTAAAGACTGACATACTTAGGTTAAAGTCAGTTTTTGAAAGATTATAAAGTCATGATCCATATAAATACAAAAGAATGCCTGTAAATAAAAATGAAGTTTTAGTTCAGCTTATTAATCAAAGAACCAGTAAGAGGCGGCAACCAATTCAAAAAAGAATCCAACACACACATAGACACACACAGAGAGAATCAGAGACAGTTGTTATTCTTAGGAGCATCTTGTGTGTGCTCTGTTCCTCATTTTTGGTACAGAGTGGCAGAAAGAGCCCGGCCCTAAGAACAGGCTGTGTCCTCAGTATGCGACTGACTTAGGAAGCTTTTGCAGAGTGTCTCCCGTATCATCTTCAGCTCTCCCTGAAAATGCAGGCCGCATGTCATGGCCTGCAGCAAATCTCTGCATGGGTTAAAGGAGATCGCTCCTGGTTGGCAGGAAGCCCCATGTCTGCAAATCCGTCTTCCACTTCAGAGTTAACAGGACCTCACCGTGTTCCTCTGAAATGCTAGCCCCACCGCACTCACGCATGTCCCGGCTCCACCGTCTATTGGGAGCCTTCACCCAGAGGCCCAGGCCTCAAGATTGCCCTTATCCTCCACACCAGCTATAACCACAGCTCTTATTAACTTCACTTCCAACATGTCTGCGCAGCTCAGCATTCTCAGAGTTTCCAATGTCACTACCCTGGGCCATGCCACTGCAGCTCTTTCTTGGCTTGTTCTGTGTCTCTTGTGCTCAGGCCATCTTCCTATATCCAGTCTTGGCCTCCAAACTTTCTTCAGAAATATTCAGAGTGACCTTTGGGGGAAAAAATGCACGTCAGAGCGTAATATCCCTTGATTCAAAATCTTCAATGATTTTGCACTGTAATAATAAAAAACTCAACATCTCTCTGTGCCCTGAAATGGCTGTGTGATGTGAGTGGCTTCCCTTTCCAACTCTGTGCCCGCCAGCTTGCTGCCCGCCACACCACCCCTGACCCCTGTTGCTTGTCTGTTCCTGAAGAGACCATGCTCACGCCTACTGTGCAGACACTGGACTTGTGCCCCCAGTCTAGAGTGTTCTTTCTGGAGGGTCACAGTTCAACTCAAAGGTCACCTTTTCAGAGGCCTCCCTTGACCTCTGTGGGAGTTTATCCTACTTTCTCTCACTGCCTTCAATCAATCTATCTATCTATCTATCTATCTATCTATCTATCTATCTATCATCTATCTATCTATCTATCTATCTATCTATCTATTTATTTTTGGTTTTTCGAGACAAGGTTTTTCTATGTTGCTTTGAAGCCAGTCCTGGAACTAGCTCTTGTAGACCAGGCTGGCCTCAAACTCACAGAGATCCCCTGCCTCTGCCTTCTGAGTGCTGGGCTTAAAGGCGTGCTCCACCACTGCCTGGCTATGGTGATTTTTAAGTCATGTTTTACGTCACCATCTCTGAAGCGTCTCTTTTGTTTATTTCCCACACCTTAGCCCTTTCTCTTCTCTGCCCATGGTCTCATCTGCTTTTCCTGTTTTCTTTTTTTCTATGTAGCAGACCACACAACACATCCATCCAACAGGGCCTGCCTACTGCTTGCGTCTTTTACTGAGATAATTCCGTATGCCCACCCTTGATTCCAAAGGCCATGGGCAAGCTTATTTGTAGATCTGTTTATCTCTATAAAGACACACATGTCCAGCCAAGGTGAACTGATGTCAATATGCTCACAGCTCTTGCCACATGCATCCACAAGCCCATGGTTCCCAGGAGAAGGATGAGGGCGAAGAAACCCTTTGAGTGCACTAGATCCATACTTTGTTTTCACCCTTAAATCAAGACACCCGACTGCTGATCTCTGTGTTAGAGAGACAGGATAGCTGTGTCTCTAAGAACGAGCTGTAACTCGAGAGTTCTTCCATGTGGCCTACTTCCCTTTGTTCGTATCCACGCTGACACGTTTTCTTCTATAGCTTTTTATCTTCTCCCCTAGGAGGATAAAACAGCCCTTCGTGATCCATATTAATTTTAGAACCATTAAGTGATTAGGAAAAGCAGGTGGGCTAAATATAGAAGTCATTAAAAAGTTCACGGACTAGTTTGTCTTTGGGAGAACTTTGTACTTAAAATGTTCCATTCTCACCATGAACAGTGCCCTGGATCCAGGTGACAGAAAAGGAAAATGGGCGGTTAAGGAAGGTGGAAGAGGCACCCCTACTGGAATGACACAAGCTCCAGGCTTAGTTTCCACTGCGGGGTGTCATGCTTTAGCTGTGGAATGTCCCCCATGGGCTCCGGTGTTTAGCCTGGTTCCCAACGGCTACTGTTTAGGCAGGTTATGGAACCTGTGGGAAGTGGAGCCTAGCTGGAGGAAGTGGCTTTCTGGGAGGTGGGCCTTGAGGTCTATAGCTGAGCTCACTTCCTGTCCTGCTGGGCTTCCGGCTCTGTGGATATGCAGTGACCAGCTTCAGGTTCCTGATATCAAGGCTTCTTCACTGGTATGGACTGAGCCCTCAAACAACGAGAGAAACCAAGATGGCTTCTATAGCAGATGGATTTCCTTTTAAGACTACATCAGAGGTCGAGGGCGGGTGGGGTGGGGAGGTAGAATCGCACCAGCTGTGCCATTTGAGAACTGCTGGAGCCTAAACCATTGGCCGTGATTTAGGCCAAAGATCACATAGTTACCCTCCAGTCTGGATTGGCCCTCAGGGGTGTGCTGTCTGCCTCTGGCCACTCTTGTGTTCCCCGCTCCCTCTCAAATCCACAGGACCAGTCTTAAATTTGCAGGAGAGAAGTGTAGAGACAGTGGCCGGGTAGTCAGGGGCCATCTGCCTGTCAATCAAAGTCCACAGAGCCGAGATTTTGTAATCTTGCTCGTGCCGTTTGGAAGCCTCAGCCAAAGGGGATAATCCCAAGGGATGTGGAGTGGGCTTTCACGTGGATTACATTAGAGAACGCACAGGCATGCCCGACACAAATGAGGTGGAGGGCAGAGGGTCTGACTGATGAAATGTTTTCTCATTTTCTTAGCAAATACTGTACTTATTCATTAGACAATTCAAGACTATTTATTAACTGGAGCCTCCTGGTAACCAGAGGCTTCTCCAGTTAGGATTATACAGTTGGAAGTGATATCCTATGCCAGCCTTTTTGTGAATGGCAGGATGCTTTTGAGTTGTTCAGTCTTCTGTCCCTGTTGCATGGATACCCTGAGGATGCCCAGGTGGAGAGCCGCTCTTGACAGGACCAGCTTCTGGTGCCTGTTCAGAGTGCTTCTTTGGGAAGGATCTGTTTATGGCATGAATGTGATTTATAAATTCTTCCGAATGTTGTTAAGAGTGAGTAGATCATGTGACCTGGAGGCTCAACAGATCTGTGTGGATTTCTTGCCGAGTTGGTAAAATAATCCAATTCTACCTCAAGCCATCTTCCACCTCACTTCCAGATTTTCCTCAGAATGTCAGCCGGAAGCGAATTCCCACAGAGGAGGGCCTGTGGGATGCTCTGTGAATGATGATGTTATAATTAAACCATTCATGGAAAACAAACTTCCTTTCCCAGCCCCATCCCTAAAGGACCACAGTGCACTGAAGGGCAGGGAGGATGCAGAATCGCCAGATTCAGGTTGGCTACCTCGTGCGGACCTAGGGTGCAGGGAATGCTAATGTTTGTTTAGTTTGCATCTGTGTCATTTGCTGACAAGGAGCACACTGATTCTTTGTAAGCTCAAACCTTAATAGAAATATTCAAACAAGAAGTCTTGCAAAAGCTCTGAGAGTTCTAGCCTTAGATACTTAGCAGACATCCCCCACCACCACCAACCGCCCAACCCATGTCTGACTCAAAAGAGGGAAGCGGCTTTGTAGAGGAAAGCGTTCCCTAATGGATTCCAGCATCAGACTACGTAACTCTCAGAAGAACTTATCTGCAGGGCTAGAAGGGAAGTAAACAATGGCCCCTATGTCCTAGAGCTGGAAAGTACTTCTTTTTTAAAATTTATTTTTTATATGTGTTCACTGGTGTTTTGCCATGGCTGTTGGATCCCCTGGAACAGACAGTTGTGAGCTGCCTTGTGGGTGCTGGGACTTGAACCCAGTTCTCTGGAAGAGCAGTCAGTGTTCTTAACCACTGAACCATCTTTCCAGTCCTATATAAGGTACTTCTTAAAGACTCAGAGTGCCTTGCCTCATAGAGCACAACTCTATAGGGATAGAGACCTTTTCTTCCCTCCCTCCTTCCTTCTTCCCCTCCCTTCTTTTCTTCCTTCCAGGGTCTTGAGCATTGTAAGTTAGGCAGGTCCCTGGAGATGACTTGCCTACACCATCCACTTGGCTTGACTTTGAGCTTCTGTGCAATGAACAGCATCAAAACTAAGCTAGCAGGAAGCATGCCCCCAGTGCACTTTTGAAGAATGTAGCCAGATCTCATCCAGTCACAACAGCTGGGCTTCCATCAATCACAGTAGTCAACCCTTGGGATGATGCTTTACACTAAGGTCAGTCCAGAGCTTGGACCAATCAAGCCCCCTCCAAATTTCCCTCTCTTTCCTGTACAGGTTTCCAGCCCCTAGATACAGCTTGCCTAAGTCACTGAGCTGAGTGTCTTATCTATTGTTCTTGTTCTATGTGTGGCCTGTTTCCTGACTCTTATTTTATTGAGTTTAGCTCTTAAATTGATCTTTTGTGCAGATTTTACTAAAACTGCTCCCAAGATAACATTCACCATTAACGACAGGTGTTGTGTGCTGCTGGTACACGTTAGGAAGTAAAAGTTCTCCTTTGTGGTGTGCAAGGTGAATGGTAGGCTGCATCACAAACAGTTGGTCCTTTGGAAAGAAGATGAATCTTCAAGCCTACGCTCAGGGATACACTGCCATAACTTAGGCTTCGAGTACATGGCACTATCCTTTCTTTTGAAGGCCTCTTCTCTTAGGGAAGGATGTGGCCTTTGGGAGTTGACCTGCATCTTGGTCCTCATGAATGCAGGCTGTTACTTCTAGATACCCTCTGCCTATTTTCTGATGGCCTACGCAGATAACGTGGGAAATGAGTGACCTTGAGCTTCTCTCCCAGAATTACCTATGGAGCCAGCCTTTCCGACACAGTGCAGAGTCCGCTGTTATTCTGTGCCTCTGGCCCTTCTGATTTCACGCATGATTCGGGTCGGTTACTTACTGGTGTAGGGGAGGGTCACAGGTGACACATCTATATTCCCAGAGGGAGCAAAATATGATAGGGAGAGAAGCTCAACACTTAAATTTGGACATTTTCTTAATTTACAAAATAAAAACAAGCCAGACACACAAATTGCCATGCTTGCAAGAAAGTAGGCGGGAAGTCCCCTCGGGAATGGCCAGGAGGAATTGTGGAGGATGACTATGCTACCTTCTATATGAAACGTGGTCACCTTAGGTCATCTATGAAGGGTGAATGCTGTCACAGGCCACAAGGCTGTAGTACCATGCGGCAGGATAATTGATAGTGACGAGTGTGGCGGGAAATCAGCCTCCGTTGTCTTAAGGAGTTGTTTCCATGCAGCAGATTAATTTACATGCCACTGGAATTAGGAAAAATTGCAGTGTATCGTAATGCACGCAATATCACAGAATTAGATTTCACATTGGAACAAAGGGTTTTTACTGACAGTTTGCACACTACTGCATGCTGAGGGCCCTTGTGTGGAGCCCTTTGTGGGAGGCAGAGACAAGAGTGGGTGGCTGGATCTTGAGGTCAATGAGAAGGCCAACTGAAAGACCCCAGATGAAGGGCTTCATAGCTGCGAAGCAAGGAATTAACGATGCCTTTGTGACTAGATGCCCAGAGCTCAGGGAGCCAAAAATATTTGTTGGTCATTGTTGTTCCTACCATATTTGGTCTTTGGAGCTTTGGGCCCTCAGCGAGAGCACATCTGGAAGGGAGGCTAGAGGCTGGGTGTGAGAGAAGTTCTGACTCAGATACACTGAGGGTACTGGAGTTTCTAGCATTTGCTGTCATTGCTCATTTGATGATGTCTGTCTCAGTCACTCCCGGCCATTTCATGCATGTCAACCTGTGTAGGTTGACGACCTTCTGAGCACAGAGTTGAAATCTCTTATGTTTCTTCTTGGCTCCTGGCACATTGTTTGGTAACAGCAAAGACTCAGAATGCACTCATCAACTCTTATCAGGGAACAGGGGGATCCGTGGAAGGGGTACTCAAAACAGTGGGTTTCCCTAAAACCCTCTTCTCAGTGATTAAGTTTAGTTAATCACTTGCCAACTTGATGGGATCTAGGCTTGGTGGAAAGCAAACCTCTAGTCACCTAGACTAGGTTAGCTAAGGTGGGGAGACCCACTCTAAAGGTAGGTGGTACCATCCTGTGGTAGTTTCAAAGAGAATGGTCCCCAAAGGGAGTGATATTATTAAGAGGTATGGTCTTGTTGGAGGAAGTGTGACTCTGGGGGGTGGGCTTTGAGGTCTCCTATGCTCAAGCTACACTCAGTGAGTCAGTTCACTTCTGGTTGCCTGCGGATCAAGATGTATCAACTCTCTGCTCCTTCTCCAGCACTCTGTCTGCCTGCATACCACCATGACCCACCATGAAGAGGATGGACCAAACCATTAGTTTAGTGAAACTAAACACCACTGTTGGTTGGTGTCACTGTAACAACCTAACACTGTGACTCCTCTCACTTTTTTCCCTCCTTCCCTCCCTCCCTCCCTTCCTCCCTTCCTCCCTTCCTCCCTTCCTCCCTTCCTCCCTTCCTCCCTTCCTCCCTTCCTCCCTCCCTCCCTTCCTCCCTCCCTCCCTCCCTCCTTCCCCTCCTCCTCCTTCTTCTTCCCTTTTCCCCTCTTTTCATCCCCATTCTCTTCCTCTTCCTTCCTTCCCTCTTTCATCCTCCTCCTCCTCCTCTCCCTCTGAAACCGTAAGCCACCCAATGAAATGTTTTCCTTCATGGGAGTTGCTGTGGTCATGGTGTCTCTTCTCCGCAACAGCAACCCCATCTGAGACGCATTCCATGGGCTGGAGTCCTGGACTAAATCTAAAGGAAAAGTGAGCTGAGCAGCAGCGCCTCTCTGCTTCCTGCCTGCAGATGCCTCAAGCTCTTGACACCATGACTTTCCTTCTGGAAGGGATTGTACCCTGGAACTATGAGGTCAAACAAGCCCTTGCTTCTTCCAGTTGCTTTAGTGGGCATCTTATTCAAACTAAATGGGGACATCAGCTAATCTTTTCTTTTCCCTTAAGCCTTTTATTAAAAATACTGCTAGAATAAAAGAGTAGGAAGCTAGTGCTAATGAGATCCTCCTGCCTCCAGCACTGAAAGGGGGTGTGCTTAGCACAGGGCAGAGGGAAGGGACAAAGGGCTTCAAGCCAGGGGCCAAGTCTAGGGTGATGCCGGGACAGACGCCTCCTTCTCTTGAAAGCAGGCTCAGAGTCTACCAACCACAGCAGCTTCTTCCGGGGTTTACCCAGGGTGGGGGCTCACCTCTGCCATTTGCATATGTGGCTTCTCAGACGCACACATCAGGGTTTCAGGTTAAGTTTAAGAGTCCACCCTAGAAAGGACAGAAGGGGATTCCAAAGGGCAAGCTGACAGGAAACTCCAGGGCCAGGGACTAGGGAAGCCATCTGCATTCATTGCTGTAGATTCGGGTGTTTGGGAGAAATTTCCACCTCCTTCCCCCAGTGGTCCTTCAGATGAATGCAGATGTTCTGATTCTAGTAGAATCATGGAGCGAGCTAGGACCTTGGCTACCTGCCAACTGGTAATGCACACTAGGTCTACAGGCTACCTGTCAATTGGTAACACACACTAGATCTCCAGGCTACCTCCAATTGGTAACACACACTAGGTCTCCAGGTTTTTGCTGACAGAACCTAGACTGCTAGACCACAGATGATGCCATGTGCTTTGCGGGTGATAAACACTGTACCTCCCAGAGGAGAAAGAGCCTGCGCTGTATCCAGGGAATGACGGAAACTTCTGGAGCTTCTCAAACATGTCTTCATCGGGCTCTTAGAAGTGCCTGTTGTGACAGGACCATGCAGTGGCACTCTCAGTGGCCTGGGGCACCCTCACGGCAGAGAAAATCTCGAGATTGTTCTGGGCGGTGGAGAGGACCCTCCAGGACTGGGCTCTGCACTGGCTCACCTTGGAACAGGGTGGGAAGGCTCTGAGGAAAGAGCATGGCCTGCTTTAGACTGACTTGTCCTTTTTGTCAGGAAAGTAGGGAACACGTTAGCCCTGTGTAGATAGATTGTATAGAAGATATCTGAGTGACACGCACTTTCTAAAATGTAAATAAGATGCAAATTAACCTGTTTGATTTACTGACTTCAAAAGTCAATTAGTGGAACCCTGGGGGAAGCTCTGGGCTGTGAGTTGTGTGGAGGAGTGAGCTCTGACCCCCTTTTTGTGTTACTTCGTCGTGAGCACCGTCACCTGGCACAGAGACGAAGCTAACTTTGTGTTTGGGGAAGAATCATCGTACCTCAGGCTTTTCTTCTTTGACCCTCCTGAACAGCGAGCAGTCGATAGGATTAGAAAGGAATGTGACAGGTCTGTAATCGGATGACTGAACTCGGACGAGAGAAGGAGGATGAGAGGAGAATGGAGGCCAAAGTGACCCAATTTCATTATACAGATATATGTAACTACCCAACAACGCAAACAGTGCCACTGAGAACGTTTGCTGTCTGCATTGTGGGCACAGGGCCCTGGGATTCCTTTTGCTGTGGTCACTGCTGCTCTGCGGACTCAAGGGAAAGCAGCTGCAGTTTCTGTATTGGAGAATGAGTGAAGACCTTGGATGCAGCCCGAAGCTGCGAGGATTCCATTGTGCTACGCTCGGACATAGACACTGGTGTTTTGCCTTTGTCTCCTCTTACTTTGTGGGGACTCAGGGTGGCCACAGTCAAGCAGAGACAGTGTACCCAGCTAAGATGAAGTGCATGGTAGACACGGGCACACATGCTTAGCTCACACAAACAGAGCTTATATTTCGGGATGCACCGAGGAATCACACGTCTGGTCCCGTGTCCAAGAAGATTTGGGATTAGATCAAAACTCAGTCGATAGTGATTACTTGCCTTGGATACATGGAGCCCTGGGTTGAATGTCCCCCACCACAGAAACTGTGAAATGGGCCTGAAATCTCAACACTGGGGAAATGGAGGCAGGAAGATCCGGAGTCTAAGGCCATCCTTGGCTAATCAAAGCCTGTCTGTCTCCAAAAGTATTAAAAATGAATGTTGACCTATGAAGTGCCTTGCCATGATATATAAAGATTATAATTTGATTTTTTCCCTTTTGATGCAGTGAGACCTTCTATCCTGGAAGAATCTTGGCAGTTCTACTTTTCCTCCACTTATGTGGGAGTGTGTCCTGGTGTTCTTAAGAATTGCTCTGCTCATTCCTCCTCCCCACAGACTCACAAGGTGGGTGACGATGGTCTGCTGTCCTGAGTGAGGACTAGGCAACAGGAGGAGGTTAATGCATTTGGTAGTCGGTGTCAGCTGAGCATGGCCTCTCAGATGACCTCCTGGGAGTCTGTCTGGTCACTGCCGACAAGGGTTGTGTTCTAACCATTGCCCTGTCCTGCCCGTACGCCATAGACAGCAAGTCGCTATCCCTTCCCAACAACTCTTCCTCCCTCTCCCTTCTTCTCCTTTCCCTTTCCCCCTCCCCTTCTCCTTTTCTTCCTCCTCCTTTTGCTCCTCCTCCTCTTTGCTTCTTTCCTTCCTCGAGTGTTTTAGATGCCTAGCTAATCTCAGGAGTAGTCGAGTCTGCCGTGGTATGTGGTCAGCCTACCAGGCACACATAATTAAATAAAACTCATCTTTTCTCTCCCAACGGCTCACAAATGCCAGTAGGTCCTCAGAGCGGTGGGATTGTGTGCCCGCCTTTCCTGCTCCATGCTGGGATTTTGTCAGGCCATAGCTTGCTCCGGTTTTGTGCATGTTATACTTCTAAATCCTCCATCTATGCCTATATTTAGGGATTTTTTTAAATTAAAATTGTTACTAATATGTAAAATGGCTGCATCATATATGGAAATTATCATTTCATTTCTAATTTTAACATATCTGTATAATGCTCTATGTCAATGGATTGAATAATATTTAACTTTGCTTATATTTTGAGATTACTATAATAAATATATGTAATGTATTATATATAGTAATATGTTATCTAGTATATTATAGTATATACTATAACACAGTAGTATAATATATTATAGTAATCAACATACAATTTAAGAAATTTTAAAACAAAGTCTTATTAGATCCTCGGCCTTGCGCTGAACTCACTCTGTAGCCCAGGCTGGTTTTGAACTTGTGTCCTCCAGCCTCAGTCCCATGAGGAGCTGAGGTTGCAGGTCTGTGATAGTAGAACTGATGACGTAGTGTTCTTTTAATTATTTTGTTAAGGGTTTTGCACTCTTACCATGCATGGAGTTTCCTTTTTCATGCTCTGACAAAGTCGAGAGCCTTCCCGCAATCTACAGAGACTTGCAGGAACGCAGGAGACACGGACTTTGTGAAGATTTGCTAGAATTCTATCAAATCATGTAAACACACTGATTCCAGGGGAGGTGTTGCTTTTGGGTCACACTTTAACAGTGTCTTCTCTTTCTTGAACAGCAATTGGTCAGCACTGAACTCCCATTCTTACGGGAGTTTTGATGATTCCTGTTTGCCAGGAACCAGTCCCCTCTGCTTAGATTCTCATGGCTGCAGGAAGCTCAGGAATGTGGCCTCATGATTTTCCAAATGTCCCTCTCCACATTTCTTATGATGTTTATGGGTGGTTTTGTATTTCTAAAAATTGAATTAGATAATAGTTGTTCTCTATATTTATACATCCAGTTATTCATAGCTTTTTGATTTATCATGGCGATTCTTTTCAATTTTCTAAATCTCTAAATGATTAATTTTATATTTCATGTTGATTTGAGCCAATGCAGTTACTCTTTGCCTTATTCCATCCATCTTATGTCATCTTTTGATGAGCTATTCACATATTTTTCAGTTATTAATGCATATGCTTATTGGCTATTCATTTCTTCTCTGATCTAAGCTATAAATATGAACAATCAATCAGTTCCACCAAGGGACCTTTTAGTTATTGCTATTTCCTATTCGCAATACAATTCCAGTTTGTATTTCTCATCTGACTATGAATTGAGAAAGAGCCTGTAAGTTTCCCGCTGGTAGGATTTTAGTTCTCATCATTACTTTCCTTATCAATTTCTAATCCTGTTCTGTCAAACTTCCCCGGGGCTTATATTTTGCTTCTGTAAATGAAAACCTTTCATTTCTGAAAGATTTCTTACGTTCTCTGTCTGTTTCTGTGGGTCTGTCTCCATCTATCATTCTGTCTCCATCTTTCTCTGTCTCTCTGTTTCTCTGCATCTCTTTGTCTCTGTACTTCTGTGTCCATATCTCCCTATCTCTGACTCCCTGTCTCTCTCTTTAGCTCTCTCTTTCCATCTCCTTCTTTGTGTGTGTCTCCCGCTGCCTCTCTGCCTCTCTGTCTCTCTATCTTCCTATCTCTCCCTGTGTGTCTCACTGTCTTTTATCCATCTCTGTGCTCCGAGTATCAATAAACATGGGCACACCAACAGGACCCAGGCTGAGTCCGGTGTCAGTCTCTCTGACTTCCTCTTTATCCCTCTGTGACCCTCTGCACATGCCATTTTCTTTGTGCTTCTCACTTCCCATCACTACCTCCTCTGCCACTTCCTGCAGGTCATCTGCATCCCGAGAACTGACGTCTGTGGTCCTCCTCTTTGGATGATCCTGCTTTTCTCTTCACGTCTTTCCTAGGTGCTACTGCTTGTCAGCCTCCTGTGGTTGCTGGGCCACGGCTTCCTGAGCCCATTCCACTTAGAGATCTTGTCATATCAATATCTGAATTCTTGCAACCACACGATGTTGTGTTAAAGACAATTTCATGACTTTTTCTTTTTTTTTTCTTAAAAAAAGATGTATTATTCTGTGTTCTTTGGTTTTTTGACCTGCATGTATGTCTGTGTGAAGGTGTCGGTTCCCCTGGAACCGGAGTTACAGATGGTTGTGAGCTGCCGTAAGGGTGTTAGAAATTGAACCTGGGCCCTCCGGAAGAGCAGTCAGTGCTCTCAACTGCTGAGCCTTCTCTCCAGCTCTGATAGTGTGTTTTTTTTTTTTTTCTGTGATAGCAATTTTTAAAATTTTTTTCTCAAGCTTAAGCCCTTTATTCTGTGGTATAGTTTATTGACTGATATGAGAGCTACCTTATTTTGGGCCACTGGTTACATATGACCAAGGTAAATTTTTTTCTGCTCTAGTTTGGTGTGAAGTGACCCAATGGTGGGAAGGCTGGGAATGAGCGAGCAGGATTTCTTCCTGTGTTACAGGCCATTTTTGGGAATGTTCCGTCCATCCCTGACATCCAAAGTCTGTCGAGATGCTCAGCTGTTGCTCTAGCCCGAAGCCTAAGGTCTCCCCTGCTCCTGTCTCATCATGGACCGCTTCTGGCAGATGCCTCTCGTGGCTTTTCTGCCTCCTTTGTGTGCCTCGGCTGGTACAACCTGGACCTTTCCATCCGCTCTTTACCTGTGCCCAGCAAGGGAATCTGGCTGGCCCTCAGGATATCAGTCCCTCTGGGCTCTTTGTCTTTTTATCTGCTCGAGATCCTCCGCTACAACCGTCTCCTCCTTCGAGAGCACTGTGCTAGGCTCTATGTCCCGAGAGGCTGTCAGTGCCTTACCTCTGAGGATCCCTGAAACTTTAAGGTGGCTTTACGAGGTGACTGGTATCTCTCCTTCACTTGTCCGTGTTAAAACTTAAACTATTCTCTATGTCTTTTATCTTTATTTTACTTTTAGGGACTTTGTTTTTCTTGCGCTTCATGCACCAGGCAAAGCGCTCTGTTGTTGAACTATATCCCGAATTCTCATCGCCCTCTACAATGTGCGCATTTTAAATATAGAAAGGTTCAAGTTTGGGGAAGAATTCTGGCACCGAAGAGTATGTGTGGTGTTTACATATTCTCTTGGCATATGTTACTTCACAATTCAAGAATTTTGTTAATTATATAAATCGCATATGGCTTATCAGTTATTTATTCCTTAGGTTATCAAGTCAAAGAAGGCATTTTGTTATAAAGAAAATATGTGATTTATGAATTTCCTAACAATTTTATGTTTTTTTTTATTTATTTACCTATTGCGTGTATGTGTGGGTCAGAGGACAGCTTGCAGGAGCTGGCTGTTCCCTTCTACCGCATGGGATGGAACCGAGGTCCGTAGGCTTGGCAGCAGGCGCCTTTACCTTCGGAGCCATCTGTCTTCGTCCATCGAGCCATCTTGCAGGGCATAATCTCTGAGTTCTTAAACTCAGGTAATTAGGTTTTATTTTCTATCTAAGTAGTTTCGGTTGATTTACATGAAAATATGCTTGGAAAATTTCAGTGATAAGAAAATCAATGGTTCTTTCTGAAATCCTCAGTATGGCTTCTTCTGTACACAATTACACTGACTTAAAAAAAATTCTGTTGTTTCTTTTCTAGGATTCAAATATCGGGGCTCATTCTCATCTCTCACTTGTACCATGAGGTGGTGCTAAATATGCCGTCATTCTTATGATAAAAATTTCTAGAACGCTCTCTCTGTTATACGTAGTGGAATTAGGAACTTTGATGTGGTTGAGATGATTAATTAACAAGAATTAAAAATAGCATTATGGGGCTGAAGAGATAGCCCAGGAGTTCAGAACACACACTACGCATGCAGAGGACCTGAGTTCTGTTCCTAGTACCCGTGCCAAGTAACTCACAACTGCCTGTGATTCCAGCTCTGGGAGGGTCCCTAACCTCTGGCCTCTGCTGGTGCCTGCACGGACGTGCATGGGCCTTTGCACATACACATAGTTAAAAACAATAAAACTGAAATCTTAAAATAGCATCATTGGAAAGTAATAATAGTCTCTTGTAAATATATACACTGTAGAGCTCTGTGAAACACCAGCAGTCTGTAAGGATCAAAGAAGACTATCATAGGCAGAGTGAGCCTTGCAGTACTGTAAAGGGCTGTTCAGGAGACTCAGGTTCTGCATCTAACAGAACAGAAGTATTGCTCTCTTGCACGTTGGTAAGGGTGGGGTGGCTTCCTATGTCTCCCTCTCATCTGCATCTCCGACATCTCCAAGTCCTGTTCGAGCTGGGCTTATTGCATTAATCTCCATTCTTGGAAGAAAGACGGTCCCTTTAATCTGCTTACCTGCGGACCCCAGATGAGGGGCTTCGCGTAACTGCCTTCCTCGACAATTTTTTCCTCTTTCATTTCCACTTCTGCTCATTACGGAGGGAGAAATGTAATAGACCTTCCGAAGGGGAGCAGGTGACTCTGCGTAGGTCCTGATTGAATTTCAGTGGTCACACGGTCCACCAAAGACTTTGATTTTAGCTGCGACATAATTATTAAATTTCTTTAGTAGGGGGAGGGGAAGAGAGGGCACACACTCTTGATTTGTAAATCCCCAAGGAGTGCTCACATTTATTCGATAGCATATTTCTGGAGAGGGATTTTCTCATGTAAACACTTATTTCACGTACTCCAAAATGACAGTATAGCTGACTGCAAACACTTGCTGAATTTTCATTTTAAATGGGTGTCTATTCAATTGTTAGAAAGCTACCGTAACCTTGTGGTCTAGCAGTCCTTGTGGTGGGCCGCAAGTTCACATGGTGAATGTTGGAAGTCGTAATAAAGTGTTAGACGGAGACCTGCAGGAGTTGTTGGGACAAGCAAAGGTGTGAACCATGACACTCAGTCCCGCCCTTCATACAGAATGGCTTACAAACCATTCCTTTCTCCTCTTCTAATTCCCATACCCTGAGCCACCCCTGCCTCTGCTTGCTGGGCATAGCTGGTAGCTCCCTGTTCCCATCCTCTGGGCCAGGACAAGCTTGTCTCCTTCCCTCTCCAGCTCACTATCCTGAGAAACCTGGAACATCACTGTACCCTGACCCTCAATGACCTACTGTCGGCGGTGGAAGCAGAGGGGGTACAGGCTGCCTTCAGTGCTGTGTGCAATGATTCCTGGGGGTGGGGAGGGGAGGGAAGGGGGAGCAGGGGTAGGGCCAAGGTCCACTGAGACCTAGCACTCCTCTCTATGATGTGTAACATGATGACACCTCTAATGGCATTTGGGTTTGGTGCATGCCTGCTCCAGGGGAAGCCCAGAGATGGGGACTCTGAGTCTATCCCGACTCTGTGATTAAGCAATGGAGTTTTTTTTTTTCCTTGCTCCAGTGTGCTGTGTCACCCTTAGGGAAAAGGTAGCACTGTGGCTTCCTGGCATCTTCTGAACCACACCCTGGGCAACTGCTTGCCCCTTGAGCAAATGTTCTGTTCCTCTGTGCGGTGAAATTTCACAATGGGTCAGTAGCTGGTGTGTGTGTGGGTCCTCCCACAGTATGTGATTACCTTTCTCTGAGATGGCTCAAACAAACTCGGTACTAGTTAGACTGACACCAACAAAATCAGTACTAGTTAGACTGACACCAACAAACTCGGTGCTGGTTAGACTGACATCAACAAACTCGGTACTAGTTAGACTGACACCAACAAACTCGGTACTGGTTAGACTGAGTGTTGTGCTTTCTTTTGCATCAGTGTTTTGGGAATTGCTTCTGAAGCAGTCAATGGAGGGACTGAGTGAGGTTCAGATTCTGTGTAGTCTGAGAAGAAATCCAGACAAGGGCTCAGCTTGGCTGTAGAGGAAAGCCAGGATGAGACTGGAGGAATGAGGGGGAAGCTCCCTCAGGCAAAGTTAGAGAGGGACTGAGAGGCAGAACACCGACCTCTAACGTTCCTGCCCCAGAGTGGGGGTGGCCCAGTGGATCTGGACAGGGCCAGAGGGTCTGGACTTGAAGGCCAAGGGGATGGTGGTGGAAATGTGAACGTGGAGAATGGACAGGGTTAGACTGGGGTAGAAGGACACACCAGTGACTGCTGGCAGAAACCAGAAAGGGACACCCTGGCTGGACTAGAGATGGGCAAGGAGCTGCTTAGGGAGGTTCGCTCCCCTTGTCCTTTGGGTGGGAGTCCATGGTTCTTCATTCATGTTCCTGTAGTAAGATATCTTGACAAAACAGCAACCTAAGGGAGAAAGCATTTGTTTCAGTTTACAACTCCAGAGGATAGACTGTCACTGCGGGCAAGTCCCAGTGGGAGGGGCTTCAAGAATCCAGTCACATGACACCCAGAGTCAAGAGCAGGGTGGGAACGCTTGATTGGTACACGGTTAGCTTTCACTACTCTCTTATATCCAGACCTGGCGGCAGTGCCACCCACTTTCATATCAATTAAGGCAATCAAGATGCTCCCTCATAACATGCCCACAGGATAACAAGCCCACAGGATAACACGCCCACAGGATAACATGCTCACAGGCTGACCTGACCTAGTCAGTCTCTCCTTGAGGCTCCACATTGTGTCAGCTTGGCAATTAAAAACTAGCGCCATCCCAGCCGCGGAGCCAGCGTTGTCACCAGAAGCCGAGGAGTGGGTCCAGATTGGAAGAAGGTCATTGTTCTCAGGACTGGTTCGTCTAGCAGGGGATTTTACTCACTTACAAACACAGAGGTATATTCTAGTGTGTGTGTGTGTGTGTGTGTGTGTGTGTGTGTGTGTGTGTGTGTATGTATGTGTTCACGTGTGTGGGTACACTGAGAGTAGGCCTGAGGTTGATATTAGGTGTTTTCCTTCATGCTTTCTACCTTATATACTGAGATGATCTCTTACAACACCCAAAGCTCTCAGAGCCACTCAGCCTGGCTAGTCAGCTTGCCCTGGGGCTTCCCCATCCCTGCCTCTCTGTCTCCTACATCCTGGGACTTAACCTATGCAGCATTTACATGGGTACCAGGGATCTGAACTCTGGTCTGTGTGTTTGCGCAGCAAGCCCTTTACCTGCTGAGCCATCTCCCCAACCCCTGAGATTACCTCTTCATAACACAGTTTTACAGTGTTATTTTCTTGTGAGCGCTATAGTAGCAATTAGCTTTCTCTTCTGGCCAAGCGGATGGAGCATCACCAGGCTTGGTGGTATTGAACAAAGGACTTTCAGCTACAGCCCCCTTCCCTGGGGTGGCACCTGTGCAGCCTGCCCCTGCAGCCTCCAGTGTGGTCAGATCTGGTCCTCAGCAATGACTGTGGAACACAGAGGCTTGTGGATCTCTTTAGGTGTGGTCCTCGGCAGATCAACTGAACACCCCCAAACCTACCCATTGCTGCTGGTGGTTTATCATTTAGATCGAACCATGATTACCCCAAGTGCACAGCCTACCCAAAATGACTATTTGGTCATATTCTTCACTTTAGGACAGTGGCAGGGTCTGGATGCTCAGTCAGGGCAGAAGGATGCAGGGATAGGCTATGTAGGGCCAGTACTGTAGGCTGAAGACTCCCCCATCATTGTAACTATCACTAGGGAGAAGGCCACTAAATTTGTTAGAACTGCACAGGCAGGGCCACAGAAGGAGCCTTCTAACTGGGGGTCCTTGCTGATCAATCTGTATACACTGATGGAAGTTTCTCATAAGGTAACCCATGGCTTTCGTGACCACTCCCCCTTGACAGACAAGATATAAGGGCTGTAGGGGTTCTTTCCCAAGCTTCAAACAGGACAACGGAAATAAGATGTTTTACCGTGTAACTTGGAGCCAGTGTCGTGGTAACTCTCCAAAGACTGGCAGCTGGTGCGGTTATTAGCGCATTGCCATCTGCTTCAGTCCTCCCCGCTGGGAGCTTCATCCGATCCTTTTAGTTTCAGGGAGCCTGCTCTCACCTGGGAGATGCCTCCAGGCTGAGGACTGGGTCCAGGGATGGCATTGCTCATTGCCACGGAGAACCCTCTGAGGGAGGACTTGGAAACCGGTGTGGGTCCCACCCTGTAGGTGTCGCGTGCAATACCCTACAACCACACTCTAAGGGTTTCCTCCTAATTGAGTTCATCCCTCCTGGAGCACTGAGCGTTGGCCACTGTAGGACACAGGGAAAGACCCGTGGCATTTCACCTAGTGTGTCAACTCAGAGTTGAGTAAATTTTGCATACGCTTCATGCAGGTCTTTTGATTATACATGACAGAGATACTGTTTTGATGGCAGGGAATTGGCTGACTCATGTCATTGCAAGGTTATACAGTAAGGCTAGTGGCTCGGGGCCACTGGTGGAAACATCCGGCTTGTGGCAAGGGGTGTTCGAGGGAGGTTGGGTCATGAACTGCAACTTGGAAGTTGAATTAACAGTGATGATTTTTCTGGAAACCCTGACAAGTGGCCCAGCCCAAACAGGTTTAGGATGAAGAGAGGAAGGGATAGGAGCTGTGCGCTAGCCGCTTACTGGGAGTCACCAGGGTGCTTTGGCAGGAAGGCAGTGTTGGCACGGTGTCCCTGAGACCTGGTACGGTGGTGTCAATGAGAATGGCCACCATAGGCTCATATGTTTGAATGCTTTGTCCCTAGGTCGTGGAAGTGTTTGGGAATGATTAGGAGGTGTGGCCTTGTGGGACGTGGGTTACTGGGGTCAGAATTGAGGTTTTAAAGTTCGGGCTGGTCCCAGCCTCACTGTCTCTGCCTGGGGTCTTCAGATCAGGATGTAAAGCTCTCATCTCATCATCAATGGTGCTACTGCTCCAGCACCACTCCTGTCTGCTTCCCATCATGATGGTCATGGACTAACCATCTAACAGAATAAGAAGGTGCCCCATTAAATACTTTATTAGCGCTGCCTTAGACATTGTCTTAGTCTGTGATCTAGTGCTGTGAAGAGACACCATGACCACGGCAACTTTCATCAAGGAAAACGTTTAATTGGGGCTGGCTTACAGTTTCAGAGGTTCAGTCAGGTCAGTCAATTATCATCACGTCAGGAAGCATGTCAGCCTGCAGGCAGATGTGATACTGGAGAAGTAGCTGGGAGTTCTACATCCATATCTACAGGCAGCAGGGGGAAAGAGAAATGGAGACAGAGAGAGACAGAGAGACACTGGGTCTAGCTTGGTCTCTAGAAACCCCAAAGCCACCCCCAGGGACACACAACAAGGTCATATATATCTACTCCAACAAGGCCACGCCTCCTAATCCTTCTCAACTAGTTTCACTTCCGGATGAGCAAGCAGCCAGACACATGAGCTTACAGGGACCATTCTTAGCCAAATTGTCTCATCACAGCAATAGAATCATATCTCAGCTTGCTGTCCTCATTGCCTCTGCTCTCCCAGATCATCCATCATTCCTGGGCAACTCCATGTCACCACAGCAACTCTGGGCTTGCATCCTCTTGGTTATGGTGGGAAGCAAGGGTCTCTTTTCAGATGGCTCCTAGGAATGGCCATGAACACTTCTGCTTGTGTCTAGCTCGCCTCACCCCTCATGGACCACCGGGCTCTGTGTCGATCTGGGTTGCAGACCCTGGGCATGGGGTTAAGGATGCACATTGAAAGGATGATTAAAGCGTGAATAAATGAGGGACCAGTGAGTGGGCTGCTAGGACCAATTTGGATTTTGAGACAGGTAAGACCGAGGGAGACAAATACACTTTTGGCTTCTGTGGATCTAAAATCCTCACATTTGACATCAGCCCATGGATACCCTGCCCACATGACCTCCAGTGCTGACACACTTACCGTCTGGTAGTGAATCCCAGACTTGGCCCTGTGTGTTAATGTTGTGGGAGCTGCGGGCCTGCTTTTCGTCCAGCCTGGCTCCCTCACGGCTTGCTTTACACCAGAAATAACACACAAATTGTATTCTTTTAAACACTGCCTTGCCCATTAGTTTCAGCCTCTTATTGGCTAGCTCTTACATATTAATCTAACCCATTTCTAATAATCTGTGTAGCCCACGAGGTGGCTTACCAGGGAAGATCTTAACCTGCGTCTGTCTGGAGTGGGAGAATCATGGCGACTCACTGACTCAGCTTCTTTCTCCCAGCATTCTGTTCTGTTTTCTCCGCCTACCTAAGGGTTGGCCTATCAAATGGGCTTAGGCAGTTTCTTTAATAAGAAATCACTCCCACATCATGTTAATTATTTGCCTAGGCCAGTGCAGCATCCACTATATCTTAAGCTTCTGGATCTCTCTTTTTCTTGCATGTCTCAGGCCAGGAGTGGGCTCAGGTGTATTGCAGAGGACGACTGGGGATATCAACAGGCAGAGCTATTAACCTTGGAGGTGGGAAAAGCCTGACCAGAGTCCCTATGAGATGGTTCAGATGTAAATTACCATGTGTTAACATCTAGCAGTTGGGGGCGCAGCACCATACAGGACATTAAAGCTGTGTCGATTCAATCGTGTTGCTTCAAGGGCTTGGTTCCCAGACCCTGGCTTATGGTTCTCTTCATCCCTGGTGGCACTGTGGCTCAGCCTTAAATGCCACCCTTACCATTATATGCACTTCTCTTCTGGCTCCGAATAGAAGATATTGTACCACAAGTGGTGTGACCCGTCCCATCCTGGCTACCATATCCGCCAAGCTGGGTAGGGTATGTCCCTGTGGCAGGCAGCCTCTTCTGACGTCAGCGAATGTGTGCTATTACCTGTTGTGGGGTATTTGTACTCTGCGCGAAGATATATTGTTGTGATTGGTTTAATAAAGAGCCAAATGGCCAATGGCTAGGCAGCAGAGATAGATGTGACTTCTGGGCAGAGAGAGGAAACTTGGAATGAATCTAGGCATGAGAGGAGATGCTAACAAGATATGGAGGGACTCAGGCATACAGAATGAAAGAAGGGTAAAGAGCCACTAGGCAAAATGAAGATTTATATAAATGGATTAATTTAAGTTATAAGACCTACTGGGACAAGCCTAAGCCAAGGGCAAGCTTTCATAATTGATAATAAGTCTTGCCATTATTTGGAGCAAAGACTCATTGCGGTAACCCGTTTGAGGAACTGGTCATGTGCACACACCCCCTTCTCTCCATCTCCCGCCTCCACTTTCCTTTCTTCTCTGTGGATCTTGAGTGGCAAGCCCCTGTTTCACACATGTCACCATGGAGTATTGAATTAAGATCTGAGTCACCAATTTATCATCTTGACATCAAGCACACAGGCTAAGAAGTTTGTGTAAGAGGACTCCCGTAATCACGCGTCAGCGTCTCAGATTGATCTCTATAGAATTTTTCTATTACTCAGCTGCCAAGCCAATACCTGGGAATTTCCCTCATGGCTGTCTTTCCTTCAAGTCCTAATCCATCAGCAAGTCTAATCAATTTCACATCCTTCGGGTCTCTTGAATTGCCTCTTGCTTGGGTTTCCTAGCCAAATTGCCTACTTTGTCTTTTCTGTCTTCTCTTTGCTTGCCTCCCATCCATTTTCCACGCTTGAGCCAGTAAGAGTCCACTAAACCCCAAACCTGACAGGGTGACATCTTTCGTGGGTTTTCACCCAGGACCTGCATCTTGCGTCTCTCCACACCCTGAGCATCCTTCTGAGCCTCTTTAGAAAGTCATTGCAGAGGAGGGGGTAGCTGACAGAGGGCCGCTAGGGTGGTTTTGATCTCGAAGCCTTTTGGATTTGTTCCTGCAAAGCATTGGAGACCTGGGCCGTGCTGGCCTCTGAAGCTGTCTGGTATTGGTTGCTTTGGGGAGGGGAAGGAGGAGGACCTGCGACTTCTAATCACCTAGGTCTGCATTGAGTTAGTTTCCAAGGTTTTCCCCCAAAAGGCCAGGCAGTGGCGTGACTCTCCTCTGGAGCCCCGCATGGGTCCTCTCTTCTTTATATCTTGTTTATCTTTGCAGATAAGCTCCACAAAGCTCTTGGCTCACCTCAGCGTTAGCTCCATGACTCTAGTAAGTATTCGCATTCATGTGTCTAACAAGGCGGGGATAACTGCATCCACACAGATTGCCCTCAGAACGTAGTGGGCAGGAAAAAAAAAACACTCAAAAGTTAGTTCTTAGTTGGGTATAGTATGATCACAGCTTTGGGAGGTTGAGACAGGAGGATTGCCCCAAGTTTAAGGCCGGTCTAAGATACATAGTGAGCTGCAGGCTCATCCCTCACTCACCACCACAATAAAAAAGACTTGGAACTTAGATCTTATTCTAGTTACAATTACTCAGTTAACCTTCCTATATGTCTCAGATGTGATGACCATATATTTTTTTGAAATCAGCAGTGAAGAAGCTCCCAGGCTGCTCCTGGTCTTCAAAATTCTCCCTTAGTGACACGATTAGATTTCAATTCTATTACTACAGTAACATGATAAAAAATAAACTAAAAAAGTGTTAGTAGGAATCCAGCTAGGGGAGGGACACACACATACACATACACACACAGAGACACACACAGACACAGACACACAGAGATACACACAGAGGCACAAACACACTCACAGACACACACAGAAACACACACACAGAGACACACACAGACGCAAACACACAGACACAGAAACACACACACACGCACACATACACACAGAAACACACACACAGACACAGACACAGAAACACACACACGCACACATACACACAGAAACACACACACAGACACAGACACAGAAACACACAGAGACACACAGAGACACACACACACATACACACGGATAGATGCCATGCTATGACAGACTGGGTGTCTTGAAAAGCACTATGTTCTTTGGTTTCCTAAGTTCAATCCCTTCTGCCCCTTGCAGATTGATAATCATATTCTTGGCAATTAGTATTCCCCAAGGATTAATGTTTGCCGCCAGCTTTAATGTTAGAATATTCATTATGTTAATAATGTTATAGCAGGCATCTGATGTATATTTATGCCCGAGAAGACATGGTAATTCCATGTGACTGGCTTGAGAGCAGGTAGGCCAGGCAGTTCGTGAAGCATTCTTTTCCTAATTGGCAGAGACAGGAAGGAGGAGGAGTTGGCATCCAGCAGAGAGAGAACATGCTGTGTGTCCACAGTGGTGCAAGTCGAAGCATGTATTCTGTGACTCCTGGAAGTCAAGTCTTCTTGTTCAGCTTTCATTTTTTTTTTTATTTAGGATTATACCAGGACCTTGTGCACACCACATAAACATTCTACCACTGAGTGAAACCCGAGCCCCTTAATTGCCTTTTTTTTAAAAAAAAAAAAAAAAGGTGTGTTTTGCGCGTGTCTGTGACTGTATGGTGTGTATGTGTGTGTGCACATTTGCATGTGTGTGTGAGTAGATGGGAGGGCTGAGCCATCCTCAGACCCTCCAGCTTCTCCTTGATGCCAGGGTCTCACTCCGTAAGCCAGGGTCTCTTTCGCGTGAATCGACAGCTTGAGCTCATGGCTTGCCTGGCTAGCTAGCCAGCTCTTCGGATCCCATCTCTGCTTTCCAAGTGCTAGAGTTGCAGGTGGGGTACCTTATCCACATGGACTTTCCACAGAAGCTGGGGATCTGAACCCAAGTCATCAAGCTTGCAAGGTGAGGAGTGCCTTATCTTCTGAGCCATCTCCTGTACTCCCACCCCTTTATTTTATTTTGGGACAGTGTCCTGTTAAGTTTACTCAGGCTGGCCAGGAGCTCAATCTGTAGCCCATGTCAACCTTGAACTTGTGATGCTTGGGCCTCAGCCTGCAGCCGTCTGGACCATCAGGTTTGACTAAGTCCCAGGGCTCGCACCAAGGCTCCTCCTGCAATGTGAGTCAAGCCCAAGGCTGCTCGAAGGCAGAAGAGGACCCGGGATAACCCATCTCTGCCCCTTCCCCGTTTTCATCCTTTTGGAGTTTAAAATGGAGCATCTAGTTGTCAGTTTTGCCATGAAATCGCAAGCTTTCATTAAGACAGAGGGTGAGGCGAGCACAGAGTCCCCCACATCTCTGTTTGCTCTTGGTGAAGGAGGAAGAGATGTCTTCCTCGGAACACAGACGAAGAAGACAGCTTCATTAGTGCAGCCAACTTCTCAGGAGCAGAACTGGGGCTCGGCTGTGGTGGTTTTGACAGGTTGGGAGCATATAGATTCTTCAAACCCCATGAACTTAGGGTGAAGGGAGAGATGGGGGAGCCAGGAGACTCCCTGAAGATCGTGGTAACATCTTCATGGAGTTACTCTGAAAAACAGCCCTCTGCCTCCTCAGGTTCTGAACAGGTGAGCTGCAGAGGTGGACCCAGCAGGGAGAGCCTTGACTGGGTGTTGGGAGCCCATGAACTCCTCCTCCCAATCCCGTGACCTGTAAAAAGAGGTGTGTGTCAGGTGCCAGTGATGGAAGCCCAGGGAATGGTGTTTAAGTTCCTCTCTGTTCTTCCCTGAAGAACAGCTTGCTCTCTCAGGGAGGAGCAGGGCAGCCGGACCTAATGGCTTCCCCACCCTAGCAAAGGACACAGCGGCGAGAGCTGTCCACTCTGAGTGTCCAGGCACGAGATTCTCAGGGAAGGGCCCGTTTACAACTGATCTGTAGCATGGACGGGAGAGAGTCTCGAACACTGGGTGGGTGAGAGTCGTCACTGAATCCAAGAGTTAGCCCAGGGACGTGTGCCATTTTTATCTGTTATATAAGTCTTTTCTTTCAACCAAGGTTTGCCTCTTTCCCTATATCCACCCCCGACTTTTTTTTTTTTCCAAAAAAAATATTTTCCTCATACTTGTGCCCTCTCTCAATGCTGCTTCTGACTTCTTCCCTTGGGTGGATGCAGACACTCGGTAGCTACAGGACTTTAATCAGAGGGCAGGGTGATCATCAGGGTTTAAAGGAGGCCTTTTCACACCACTGTCTAGGAGGAATACATTCGTTACTCCCCCAAAACACATGCTCAGGCGAAAAGAAATGCTATTTGAAACATTGCAATTCATTACATAATCGTTGACCATAATGAACCTGACCACTAACAGGTAGCCAGATAGGTGAGAGACACACAAACAGAAAAACAACAAGCCAGCCCCAACAACCGCTGTTGCTAACTCTAACAAAGATGAGACAGAAACAGAAGCTTCTGGGAATAAAGGAGGAAGTAGGTGGCAAAACAAAAAACGAGGGTGATAATTGTCATCACGGTTTTCCCTTCTCGTTCAGCGGTGGGGCTCTTGGCAGTGGAAGGAAAGCCAGGATACGTATGGACACGGAGAAATAAAGTTTATCATGAGAAAGAATGGTTTGCCTTCAGAGGTAGGCACAATTACAGTCACCCTTTCTGGGACCACATTCAGACTACATGTATGAGTTTTCCTATGACACTTTTAAAGAATTGGGTTCTATTCAGTATATATGAGGATGTCTGAGATTTTATATAAATACCTCAGGGGCTGGAGAGATGGTTCAGCGGTTAAGAGTACTTGCTGCTCTTCCAGAGCTCCTAAGCTCAGTTCCCTGCACCTGTAAGGGGCAGCTCATGACTGCCGATGCCTCTAGCTCCAGGGGATCCAATATCTTCTTCTAGCCTCCACTGGCCTTTGCATACACATGGGTTATAAACACATAGACACATACACATAAATGAAAATAAAATGAACCTAAAGAAAAATCTTAGAACTGTATAGGGGATCTATAGGGGACATATATAGAAGACATTTTCTTCAGCAAGAGACTACACATGACAGGTTTGAGTGACACCTACTGATAGGAAACAAGTTGTACCATCAGTGTCTGGCTCAAAAAGAACTTCTTGCCAGTCAAGCTCTGGTTCCAAACATAGACTTCATTGTGGGGGACCTGTGCGGGGAGGGGTCAATGGTTTGAGAAGATAAGATACCTTTGCCTGTATTTATGATAGTTGGGGTCTCTTTGGTCTAAGTTTTATGCTCTCGTCCGCCAGTGATTTCCCATCGCCAAGTGTGACAATAGGTCATGTTCCCCTCCTGAAATGCAATATGTCCTGATATCCTGCAAATATCACTTCCAGGGAGGCTTTGATCTCACCCAGGTTGGGAGCTCGTCTTCCATGCCCATGCCCGCCCCCCACCTTCAGAAGCCTCACCTGTCTGCACAAACCTTCTCACTCAGTAATCAAGTGTCTGACAGACAGGCCCAGTCTAAAGGCCCATGAACCTTACCAAACAGCGAATGGGTCTACTTAGGTCAATTCAGTGGGCTGACACGGGATCTTGAGTTTGATGGCATTTTTAGGGCAAGTGCAATTTCTATGGGAGTCTGAGGTCTTAACTTTTCAGGACTCTTATCATGTAATTATTTCACCTTTCATCCACAAAAACCTCAAATATTGGCGATGTTCAAAGTTCCCACCAGGAAGTCTGTGATGTTCCCGAATGTTTAGTAAGAGCATGAATAATTCTAGGTAAAGGGGATGCAGCCAAAAGACAAGCTTACCACTTCTGCAGGGTCCACCGTCCTTCGCAGGACCAAACAATAAGGTAAACTGAGCCAGCTATAAATAGTACCAGGACAGTGTTAGAACCCCAGGACCTTAGGAATAAGCCAGGCTGGGGACAAGAGTTCATATAAGTGTGAGGGCTGCGGAACTTGTTGCAGTAGGAGGGGCTTTGGCGTAGGAACGGTGAAGGAGAAGCAGCCGGAGCATTTTCTGTAGGACGTGTGTGTCCTCAGGACAGTCAGGAGGTAGGTGTGCATGATACAAAAGGAAGAGCAGTGTGGTCCCCGTGGGGAGAAGTCCAAGGGCACAAGAAGAGGGTGGTGAGCAGGAAGATCTCCTGCCTCCAGTTCATGCCGTGCCAGGAAGTCACTAGAAGACTTTAAGCAGAAGGACATTAGTCGCTGGGTAAAGAACACCTGGATAATATCAGCGGGAAGGATGGAGGCTGATGGAGGAGGGGAGGGTGGAAATGGCTGATGACTGCGAGAGCCAAGCCTTGAGGACCAGATGGGAGGTGGGGGTAGGGGAAGCAGAGTCCGTGACAAGACCTGTTGTTCCTCGGAGTCTGCCTCTGCAGGTGGGGCTTCTTCAGGAAGGAAAACGTAAAGGAAGAAACTTGGGTTGCCAGTCATGGCCTTCTAGGCAAGGAGATGAGCCGCTTGACGGATGTGATGGTTAATACTCTTAACTTGAAGGGATTTACTGTCACCATGGGAACACACCTCTGAGCGAGTCTACGAAGCTGTTTCCAGAAAGGTCTAACTGAAGAGGGAAGGCCCACTCTGAGTGGTGGGTGACATTAACAAGGGACTGAGGTCCTAGAGAGAGAAAGTGGGTGGGGCCACAGCATATCCTCCTCTTTGATGCTTCCCAACTACAGATGCCACGCCAGGCGCCAGGTGTCCGCTGCCATGTTTTCTCCTGACCTCTGGGGTGCCGAGATTACAGGCATATGCTAGCACACTCAGTTTGTGCGGTGCTGAGCTCCGAACCCAGGGGGTTAGTGTGTGCTGGGCAAACACTCTACCAGGCAAGCTACATGGCCAGTCCTGTCTCTTTTACTGCTTTTTTACTGACCTCCTAGCTCTGTTTTAAGTAACACGAAGAATTTGAGAATGGTAGCTATTAGCTCGATGTGGTAGTATGTACTTGTATATAGGTGTAATATCAGCATTTGTCAGTAGTCATGGAAGGATCTGGAGTTCTAGGTCATTCTTGGCTACATAAGAAGTTGAAGGCCAGCTTGGGCTGTGGGAGACCATCTTAATGAAATACCATCACTACCACCTTTGTGGCCACCGGAAAAAAAAATCAACCAAACAACAACAAAAACAAACCTAAACAAATTAGCAACAACAAACAAAAGAAAGGAATCTGGAAAGGAAATTGTGGCTTTGAAGCGGAGAGAAGCAGGGCATGAGGAAGTGGAGAGGGCACGGAGGAGACAGAGTATGAAAGAGCTGGTATATTCGGTGGCGGGTGCACAAAGAGCAGTGAGAATCCGAGGAGCAACAGCTTCAGGGTGGAGGTGATCCTGAGCTTTCTTAAAGAATGGGGGTTCGTAGAGCAGAGCCGGAGCCATGAATAGCCTAGGCCATGCTGGGAGAGCTGGGGACACCACGCTCAGGAATTTGAACTTCAGGAATTTGAACTTTGAGATATCAGTCAACCTTTCAAATGATAGCGGAAGGACACTATCTATAGAACAGCATTTGTCGCTGGCTCCCATGGTGACCAGCCTCGTGTCTGGTAAGAAATGCATGTGGGATAGAAGGTTCTGGAGCAATCTACCTCTTCAGTGTCTCCATCCTGTCATTGCTTGTGGTGGGAACATAGTTCTCGCCTTACCCCTATGTTACGTTGACTCTGGTTTCCAACATTATGGAGAGTAGAGTGTGAACTTGCCACTTGTGTGTGGCTTTCCGTGGTCAAAAATATTGAGGTCTTATCTGCTGGCATTAAAAAAAATTCACTTTTTATGCTGGTTAGCCCTCATTGGAGTAGGATATACAGTGTACACATTAACAATTTTTTATGTTGGTATTGTAGGTGTGTGCACTCTGTGTTGTATGGGTTGATTACTGAGACAGCCATAGCCCACTTGATCTAAAAGAATTCACATTAAAGTAGACAAAAAGGAGGCAGGAGAGATGGCTTAGCAGTTAAGAGCATGGGGTGCTCTTCCAGAGGACCCAGGTTCAATTCCTGCACCCACACAGAGGCTCACAACATCTTTAGCTACAGTCCCAGGAGATCTGATGTCCCTTTCTGATCCCTGAGGGCACCAAGCATTGCACATGGTGCACACACACAGATGTGTGCAGCAAATATCCAGACACATAGGACATAAATCTAAAAAAAATAATTGAAAACAAGGCAAACACTAAGTCAGAATGATCCACAGGCGAGGGGAAAAAATGTTTTTGTTTTCAGAGTGTTTCCAGACAGCTTGGACACTTCTAGAAGTGTGACCTGTGTCCTGAGCCTCAGATGGAGGGCAGCTCCACCATCAATATTTAGCACGATTGCATGAGAGTATTTATTGACAACACAGGCTTTATTTTAAAGGCTGCTGGGCTTATTGTGCCTCCCAACAACGAGCGTTAGCTGGAGGTTTTACCTTTCTGGGAAGGGTTCTGCAGCGGGCCTTCAGCGAGCTCTCACACCTACACGCCGCAGATGGCTTTGCTTTATATGAGATGAAACCGCATTTGGTGGAACTGATTAAATATAAAAACACCACCATCTGCCATTTATTCTAATATGAAATGGTTTGGGCAGATGCTGACATCTCTTGCCATGATTGATTCATCCCTGACAAGGGAAGATGCGCTGCAGGTTCCAGCTGCCCACCGCTCAGACAGCAACTGCTCCTCGGTGCCCGTGCCAACCCCAGCAGTTTGGTTTGGACATAACAGGTGAACTGAGAATTTTCCTAATGAGAAGTCTCCCAGTTCTTCCAGCAGCTCCTCTGCTCCCCTTGCTTCTGGCCTGCACGGAACTGGGAGACTATTTTACGCCAGGGTCTCCTGCTATCAAGTGGTTACATTGGGATGACTAGGGGAACAGAGTTTTTGGGAAACAGTGAAATGCATTCTTGAGAGCTTTCAGCTGCTTTTGCACATATGCTGCTGCTGGGTTTTTAATTATTTTAAAATTATTTTTTCTTGGTGGACAAGAGGGTTTCATTTAAAAAGCTGTTGTTTACCGAGAAACCACGGTACGTGTTACCCACTGGCTGAGAAACAGCTGAGTCCATGCTGCTTAAACTTCCATGGGTATTTTCATGCCCTTTCTGGACAGCGGTAGAGTGTGTCTTTTCTGTGGGGATAATTTGCTAACATTAAAAAAAGTTTAAGTAATTTGGGGAACAGAATATACAGATCAAGACACCTTCTTGGTGCTGTGTTTATAGCTCCCAATTCATGATGTGATTGCTAGAGGTGGTTCTTTGTTTGTTTGGTGTCTTTTCTTTTTGTTTTCTGTTTTATTTTTTATTGAATTAAAGGGAGAGGTGTATCTAACTTCTGTCCATCTTCCTCTTTGCAGTTCAAAATATTTCAGTTTATTCTGATTATCCAGTTAAAGTGTTTGTGACTATTTCTGGGGTGTGTGTGTGTGTGTGTGTGTGTGTGTGTGTGTGTGTGTATGTGCGCGTGTGCGTGTAAGCTGGAAGTTGCCGCTAGGAGTCCTTCTTGCCTGCTTTCCACCTTATGTTCTCTCATTGAAATAGAAGCTCATGGGTACAGAGAGGCTGCCTCGATCACAAGAGTCAGGGATCCTCCTGTATCAGCCACCATCATCCCAGTCCTGGGTTTTACTGCGTGTTGCCACCATTCCCGTCTTCTTATGCAGTTTCTGGGAATCTAAACCCAGGTTCTTGCGCTTGATTGACAGGCACTTTACTGACTGAGCCATGTCCCCAGCCCCTGAATATCATTTAAAATTAAATGCAGTAAAATTATGACTGTCAGGATGTCTTTGAGCCAGGATCACGCACATCCAGATATGTGTGCCAGTAACATGCCTATTGGTCTGTCTGTCTGTGCTTGTGGAGAACAATTCTGTTGACTCAGAGGCTGTTGCATGAGTTTTCTTCTTTATTTTACAGATGCTTTCTGGCCCAGTGATGCCGGCAGGGGATTCCGTTTTGCCATCTGTGATGGCTTCTTAGCAATGCCCTGTGAAGCTCCCAGGGTCTTTCCCCTTCTGCACCTCCCCTCCCCGCAGTGTGTGTGTGTGTGTGTGTGTGTGTGTGTGTGTGTGTTTTCCCATGGCACATATTTTTGGAGGTCAGAGGACAACTTTTGGGAGCCAGTTATCTCCTTCCACCACGTGGGTCCTGGGGATTGAACTCAGGTCCTTAGCCTTGGCGGCAAGAGATTTTATCCACAGAGTCTTATCCCACCATGTGCTATGTCCTCCCAAAGTTCCACCTTCCCTCTTGCGTAGCAATCGCCTCAGTCCTATTGCTCCCTGTCTTCTTGTTCTTCTGGATTAAGGGGAACAACAGGCGCTGCTCTCCCCAAATCATGGGCGGGTTTGATTGGTTCCTTCAACGCTTCATTGGATGTGTTTCACAGCCTATTTTCCAGATTCATCTTCTTGCTCTCTTTTGATTCCCAGACCCTGTCCTTCACTTCCCTTGGGTTCTTCAATCCCCACCTTTCCTCCATGGCTTCCTTTCCTCTTGTTTTCCCTTGCCTGGAACACCCGCTTGACAAGAGCTGGAAACACAGTGAGGAACGAGACGTTGCCACAGATTTAATTGTGCCTGCCTCCTCGACAGAAAAAGTCTAACTCCAGAGTCTCAGAGTGAGGCTGTTTGGAGACAGGGTTTTCAAGTAGCTAAAGTGGTGTGAGGTGGGCTGCAATCAGCATGGTGGGCATCCCTGATGAAGGGAGTGTTTGGACAGGGCTGTCCAGATAGGGATGCTGATGACCTGATGACCCACAGGGAGAGGACAGGCACCCTCAAGCCTAGCCTTAGTCCATCCTCACAGCTCTTAAAGCAACCATCCTGCCCATATAGTGATTTCATATTTGGGCTTCAGAACTGTGAGAAAGCCATTCTCTGTTAGACGCTCATCTCTGGCACTCTATTCCAACAGCCTAGGAATCTAATTCAGACTTCAGCCCTTAGGGTCCAGGTAGAAGAGGAATGAAGATACACACAGCACCTTGAAGACACTCATGGGTGTCACAAGGAAGCTGGGTATAAAAGGCAGAGTGTGGTATGGGCCGTCTGGAGAACTAGGGAAGGGGACACTGATGTCACAGCTTCTGTGATGACATTTTCGGGACATGTTTACAAACGAAAAGGGCTGGGTCTGCGTCTTAGTTGCTGTTTTACTGCTGTGAAGGGAGACACCATGACCAAGGCAGCTTCTAAAAGAAGCATTTGATTGGAGGTTTGATCACAGTTTCAGAGGGTTAGACAATAATGGCAGGCAGGCTCAGCACTGGAACAGTAGCTGAGAGCTTACATACTGATCCAAAGGCAGTGGGGGCGGGGAGAGAAAGAAAGAGAGGGGGCAGGCAGACAGACAATGCCTTTCTGGATAGAGACACTGTGAGCCTGGGGTGTGGTCTTTGGAAACCTCAAAGCCCACTCCTAGTGACACACCTTCTCCACAAGGCCACACCTCCTAATCCTTCCTAAAAGGACCCACCAACTCGAAACATTCAAATATAGGAGCCTGTGGGGGCATTGTCATTTAAACTAGCACAGTCTCAAGTGAGATGGCTCAGCGGTTCCAGGTGCTTGCTGCCAAACCTGGTGAGCTGAGGACAATCCCCAAGGATCCGCAGGGTCGAAGGAGAGAACTGACTCCCATGCTTTGTCCGCTGACCTCCACACATAACAAAGATGCAGTTAGTTCCGCCATCCAGACAGCACGAGGTAACTAAGAACACAGCCTCAGGTCACTTGGAGGTAGTGGTAGGTGTCAGGTTAGCAGGGTCTGCCCTTCCTGCATGCAGCCCCATCAGGTACTCCTCCAGGCCCTGTTTTCTGGTACCTGTTCCTCAGGCTCATATCTTTCTGGCCATAGTCACAGTGCTTGACTTGTACCGTTTTCCTTGTGACACTTTGTTTTTATCCCCCACCCCACCACTCTTGCAAGCAGATTTCTTCTGCTGTAGGCACATCGAGTCTGAACTGTGCACATTTTGTATACTTAGAAGGGAGTCTCTGGAGGCTCCATGTAGCCAAATGTCAAGTGACCCAGAAAATCATGTCAATGTGCTGGGAAGCTCTTGGTAACTTAGAAATTCTGTTCCTGATTAAAACTCATGCAAGCAAAAATTTGATTTTGTTTTTGTTTGTTGTTTCTTTGTACCTTGAGTAAGAATGTCCCAACTGTTCTTTAGAAGAACAGAACAGATAGAATGCACGCAAATCCGCAAGGGGATTTAATAGATTGGTTTACATGACAGGGATTGCCATCTATAGCTTGGGGACTCAGAACCTTGTAGCTGCTCAGCCTCTGAAGGTGGCTCCCTCAGCAGTCTCAGTGTGGCCCTGAAATCCTGGAGTGGCCTGTGTAGAATTCCTGTCAGCAGAGTGAAGAAGCCAGAGTCTACTGTGGAGACTCATAGCCAGAGTCATTTTCAGATAGCTATGGATGACACACTCTAGCCCACAGTTGGTAAAAGCAAGCTACATGAGACTATAGGCTGCCTGGTAGTCACCTATACCTTGCCTGATAGTCACTTACAGCCTGCCTGGTAGTACCTATAGCCTGCCTGGTAGTCACCTATAGCCTGCCTGATAGTCACCTATAGCTTGCCTGATAGTCACCTATAGCCTGCCTGGTAGTCTCCATTGCTATTTCCTTTTTCATCTGACCATCCGTACCCGCCCTCAGGATACCTGCCACCGTGAAGCCAGCTTCAAGTGCAAATCACCGATCCCGTTCTCTTCCCGTACAGCGTATCTGGAAGGTGTTGGCAGCACTTCTGCACACAGTTCTGTGCTCACCTGGTCACCCCAGGTGGGTCACAGCTGGTCTAGGCCTGGGCTCTGCCTCTCAGCAGGAGGAACCTCTCTCCCTTTCATCTCTGTGGACTGACCTGATGTATGAGACTCGGCCTGCAGCTGTTCACACGATCACATCTGTCAAGCAAGGCCCGTGTCCACTTCCGCTGTTACTGGCTTTGGCTCCGTGGGTGTGCTGGTGTGTTTTGGCTAGAGCCATCTGAAAGGAGTAGACCTCAACTGAGAAAAGGCCCCCATAAGATCCAGCTGTAAAGCATTTTCTCAATTAGTGACTGGTAGGGAGGCCCCCCCCCCCTACTGTGTGTAGAAGCACCCTTGGATAGATGTTCCTGGGTTCTATAAGAAAGCAGGCTGAGCAAGCCAGGAAGCAGCACCCCTCTATGGCCTCTGCATCAACTCCTGCCTCCAGGTTCCTGCCCTGTTTGAGTTCCTGCCCTGACTTCCTTTGATGATGAAAAGTGATTTGGAAGTGTGCGTGAAATGGACCCTTTCCTCCCCAAGTTGCTTTGGCCATGGTGTTTCATCGCAGCAATAGAAACCCTGACTAGGACAGTGGATAACCAACATCTCTCAGAGCCTTGGGCTTGCTGGCTAAAGAAAAGCAGGTTGAAGAGCACAGTGGGTAATTTCACTGCTGGGACCAAGAGAGTCTTCCATCACTCGCTGCTCACTGTTTATTTCTCCTCTCTCCCTCTCCTTCCCTTCAGAAAATTCATTTTATAGACCAGTACTTTGGGTCCGGTGTCAAACAGTTGATTCCAATTCTTTTCTCACTTAGAGACCATTTGCAGAGAAGAAAATTATTTCTTCAACGAAAATTACATCTTAGACATTTTGCCAGGGCGCTAGCTGTTAGAAATGGCACTATTAGAAAAATGTCTCCTGTAAATTATGCAACGGCAACATTCAAAGCCTATTAAAGTCACGCTTTACTAGGCAAAGCAATTTTTGGCTCCTGCGAACATGGGTTATTTGTTTTGTGTGACTGCACGGTTTCTGCCCTTGTGTGGTGGTCCCCAAAGAAGCCGCACGGTGAGACAGATGGAGTAAAACTGGACCATGAGCGAATACTTTAGAGACTCTGATTTCCAGGTATGATGTTAGGTTTCTCATGCCTGTCAGGAGGGAGGAAGGAGGCGAGAATCATTTCTAGAAGCTGGGCAGTGAGGGAATTCAGACAGGCTCAGAACTCCTCCATCTTTACTGTCTCCGTGAGTTACTTTGTCACTTTGTCTATGACAAACTCAAGTCTGTGCCTGAGTTTCCATGTCTGTACCTTGTCAGCCGAGCAATGAAACAAGGCATTCTATTTATTTATTTATTTATTTATTTATTTATTTATTTATTTATTTATTTAAGATTTCTGTCTCTTCTCCACCGTCGCCTCCCATCTCCCTCCCCCTTCCTCAATCAAGTCCCCCTCCCTCGTCAGCCCAAAGAGCAATCAGGGTTCCCTGCCCTGTGGGAAGTCCAAGGACCACCCACCTCCATCCAGGTCTAGTAAGGTGAGCATCCACGAAACTGCCTAGGCTCCCACAAAGCCAATAGGTGCAGTAGGATCAAAAACCCATTGCCATTGTTCTTGAGGTCTCAGTAGTCTTCATTGTCCGCTATGTTCAGCGAGACCGGTTTTATCCCAGGCTTTTTCAGACCCAGGCCAACTGGCCTGAAACAAGGCATTCTTATTTGTCTTTGAATGAGTACCTGTTGTACAGAAAGAACACAACAGTGGATCTCCTGACCCCTGTCATTTTCCTTAGCAACCCAGACACAAGTTGGGTCCTGCTCAAAGGTAACACTCAGCAGGACAGATTTCATGTCATCCTTCGCTTCTTTTGTCATCACAGGCCATCAGAGCTTGGGGTAGTGCTTGCAAAGGGCCAGGGCCAACAGTGAATGGTTCATTTATTAGATTTCCTTGCTGCCTGGATTAGAGTCACTAGCTGTAAAATCAGCCTGAAGCCAAAAACCCATTGGTTTTGGGATGCCCCAAATGACATGCCTTCTAACCACATATGAAAAATGGGGTCTTTGTAGAACTGCAGGTGCTTTTTTAAAAAATCATTTTATACAGAAGTCCCAGATTTTGTGATGTGAACCTTGCATGTCAGCCATTAGCTCAGTGCTACGAGGCACATGATGACATGTTTTGAGAGTGACACCCTTCACCCCTCCCATGGCCTGTGTGGAGTGTCTGGTGAACGTGGGACTACTCACTCATCCTCTACTTCCAGGGCTCATCCCACAATCTATGGAGCCTTTGAGGAGGTGCTGCTTCAGAGGGTAGAGATTGGTTCCCTGCTCCTCATTGCTTTGTCAGTGATGATTCTTTGACTCCACGCCTAAGGCCCACCTATTAAAGAACATGGTTATTATAACATTGCATTATACATATCAGAAAGAATTTGCCAGTGTGTCTTATACAAGGTACCTGGGAAGAGTAAACGTAGGGTTCATAAAGAGACTTGGTCAAGGTGGCAGCAAAGTTGAGAATTGCACAGGACCTGAGGCCAAAGCATTCTTCTCTGAGAAGATGAGGTAGCTTCCCGGAAGTTACACTTCACCAAGGTTGCTAACGAGTCTACCTCAGGACATGTGCCGGTTTCGTTTGCAGTCAGAACATGAGCAGGGGCTTTCTTGTACAACAAGGAGCCATGACTGAACACCCAAAGTGTAAAGTGTGCCCATACTCTGAAGAGAGTGCAGAAATGAAGGTTGGATACCTTCCACAGGACCAATACCTCCCACCATCTACTGCATCCACCTTCAGGCTCTGAGAAGAGGTCTGGGGAAAGGAGAGAAATGGTCTCTCTTTTCTTCAAGTCCAGGGCAAGCCAAGGGAACCTTCAGGGTAGGTGGGTACGTGCCAGCCCAGCCTGGTAGCTCATCCTCTGGTAATATCTGCAGGTCTCTTGGCCCATCTGATCCTTGTGTCGAGATGGAGCTCAGTGAGTTCTTGGAGGGGTGTGTCACAGACTGTTAAAGATGCGCTGGCCCTAGGGACTGGTGCCTGCTTGGGGACCAGGGGTTTCTGATGTTAGGAAGCAACGTGGGACCTGAGAGAAAGAGAGGGCCTTCTATGCTAGCTCTGCAAGGTCACTGTAGGACATAGAAGATTTCCTAGGGATCATGTCTCCATCTTGAGGAATATGGAAGTGAGTTGGTACTCGGAACCCTTGGTACCTAACTGTGCGGCCACACTGGCTCTCTGGCCACTTTTCCACCTGCATCCAATGCTTGTCCCTGGACTTCAGTCTAATAGACTAATATGTCACCTTCTTATACCTGTGTTCTCAGGCCATTTTACTTAGAGAGATGCTTTCATCCCCACCTGCATGGTGGTTTCTGCCTGACATTGTCAAGTGGTTATCAGTTCTCTGGGTTCCTCCTGATCCGGACACCAGTGAATAAGATCAAGAGCAGATGGTTTTGCTTTGATCACCGCTGTCCCCACCACTAAACAGAGACCACAGGGGCCTGTGAGTGTTCACAGGTGTGGCTCAATGGGGGAGCTTGTAAAAGCCAGGCTGGACCTAAAGGACTCGAAGATACCCGCCAAGCCTGTGTGGCAAGTCGTGGCAGATAGTTTTCCCTGGAGAGGTTTCTTTCATCTTCTCCACTGTTCTCTGGCCTTTTAGACACAACTCATGCCTTGGGCTAAGTAGTGGGAGGTGGGTTCAACTGAAAGAGGCAGCTGTGATACCATAGGGGAGTTCCCTGTAAGTCTGAGCATGGCCGGTTTGGGCCCTCTCTCCTCTGTTGCTTAGGATCTTAGCTGGGGTCATCCATGTGGATTACTGGGAATTTTTCTAGAGCCAGGTTTCTTGCTAACCCCATAATGGCTCCCTCAATCAAGATATCTCTTTCCTTGTTCTCATATCTGTCCTTCCTCCATCTCGACTATCCCATTCCCTCAAGTTCTCCTCACCCCTCCCCTTCTAACTGGCTTTGTCCTGTAGTCAGACTGATGATTATCTTAAATATCACCATAGAACCTTTGCCCAACAACAGATGGAAACAGAGGCAGATACCCACATTGGAGCACTGGACTGAGCTCCCAAGGTCTAGTTGAATAGTAGAAGGAATGAGAATATGAGCAAAGTGGTCAAGACCATGAAGGATTCATCCACTGAAACAGTTTACCTGAGCTAATGGGAGCTCACCAACTCCAGCTGGACTGGGAAGGAACAAACATAGGACCAAACTAGTCCCTCTGATTATGGTTGACAGTTGCATGGCTGGGGCAGACTGAAGGGCCACTGGCAGAGGCACTGGGATTTATCTCTACTGCATGTACTGGCTTTTTGGGATCCTAGTCTCTTTGGATGATACCTTGTTCAGCCTAGATGTAGTAAGGAGGGCCTTGGACTTTCCACAAAGCCAAGTGCCTTACCCTCTCTTAGTATTAGAGGGGGGTGGGGTTGGAGGATGTGTGGAGGGAATGGGAGGAGGGGAGAGAGTGGGAATTTGGATTGGTATTTTTTTAAAAAAAAAATCTAATAAAAAATGGGGAAAAAAAAGACCGAGCATGGCAGGGGTGTCCTTTCCTGAGGCTGCAGCATCCAGCATCTGCTGTATAAACCGACAGCACCCAATCAGAGGTTTTGGCATTAGATGTATAAGATGAGAACCTGGCCACTCCAAGGTATGGTTAAGGGGAAAGTTTTCATTGTCTACTGCCGTGCACCATGGCCCCGGTCTGTGCTCTATGCGCTAGACCTTGGTTCGCCAGCTTCAGGCAAGGGGCTAGAGGTTGAGAATACACATGCAGAGACAGACCAACATGCAGACCTTCAAACACTGATACCCAAAGCCCCTCTTTATTAGCACCATGTAGGCTTAAATACACTGCAGTCAATGGCCAACAGGTGACAACCCCATCCTCTGATCCTCTAAGCTAGGCACAGCTTCTAGTAACTCTAATTAGAAGGTTCTAGGAGGGAAGAGCAGCTGAAGGCCAGGACTCATTAGTCCCAACAGTCTACACGAGGGAGAGAGTTTGCGGAGGCATTTGGAAAAGTCCAGAATGGAGAAAGTGGGAGACTGAACTTGACCAGGAGAGGAGGTGGGGAGAGAGTGAGAGAGAGGGAAACAGAGAGAGGCCCAGGAGAGCAAAGAACCGAAATAGCACGGTTATAAGGAGGATGACCAGCGGGGAGGAGAAAAGCCTATCGTGGGCTGAGAAGTTTAGACTGGGAATGTGGTGGGAAGAGGTAGGGACTCAATAGTTGGTTGTTACTTGACATAAGCATTATAGCAAGGCTTGGTTTCTATTAAAAGTGCTGAGGGAGCCTGGAGGCCAGCATGCACTTTGGCACGCTAATAGACATCACGGAGAGCCCTTTGTCCCTTCTGCAGAAGATAAGGGAACTAGCTCCTCTGGTAGAGGGGACCAGCTTCACCAGTTCCTAAGGAGGGCTGGCTTTTATCTAAGGGTCAGAATTTGGGGAAAGGGAGTTTCCTTTGGACCTGGCATCTACCTTGTCTCCCTGGAGACATAGGACTGGTTTACTCAGCTGCTTATTTAGTCCTAGTGTGGGCTCCTCCCTACCTAGGTCAGTGGCTGAACTCTCTCTTCTTTAAGCTCTGCGGTAGCCTTGTTGAGTGTGGCCATCATTTCTGCAAGGATGCTGAACATCCCCCTCCCCCCAGCTGACCTTTAGAGCCTTGTCTGAAGAGCCATCCCAACCTGGATGCAATGCCTGATGCTTTGTGTACAGCTCAGACTGTTTGCTTGACCCCTTTGGTTCTAAGAAGATCCATGTACTGACTGGAGATGCAGAGGGGTGTGTGAGGGTGGACCCCTTACTGTGCAATATGGAACATCCCTTGTGTTGTATGTTTTTGCAGTTTGGGCTTTTTGAGGGGTCCACAACCCAACTCCCAAATACGTCACACACAGATAATTATTCTTTGTTATGAACGCCCAGCCTTAGCTTGAATTGTTTCTTACCAGCTTTTCTTAAATTATCCCAACTATCTTTTGCCTTTGGGATTTTAATCTCTTTCTATTTCTTTACACTTTTCTTTACTTCTTTCTCCATAGCTTGCTGTGTAGTTGGATGGCTGGTACCTGGAGTCCTCCTCTCTTTGTTCTGTCCTTGCTCCTTTCTCCCCTCAGCCTCGTTTCTCCTTCTAATTATTTTCTCTGCCTCCCAGACCCACCTATTCTTGCTCCTGCCTTGCTATTGGCCATTCTTCCCTTTATTAGGACCATCAGGTGTTAAGACAGACACAGTGACACAGCTTCACAGAGTTAGACAAATGCAGCGTAAACAAAAGTCACACACCTGAAAATAATATCCCCCAACCTCCTCGTCCCTATTTTATTCCTCTTCTGGGACATGGGCTCAATAAGGGTGCCAATGTCATCACAGGACCGAAAACGATTCAACAGCCCTGTATACAAGAGGCAGGGCAGGCCATGAAGGGAAACCCAGTCAAATTCAGGCATGGAAATAGTGAGATGTGGAACCTTCCCACAATGCCATTCAGTGGCTATGAATGGTTAGGGAGGCATGCTGGAAGCCAGGGCTCTGGGTAATACACAGGTAGAAAATCCAGTTTTGTATCGTCACTGAAAACACAGAACAACGTCTGGAACTGAGACTCATTCCAGAGTTAGAATCTTCTTTAGACTTGGCGTCGCTCATTCAACATCGACACACAGATTAAAATAAGGAGTGAAGGCTAGAGGCACAAACCAGCCCATGCCTGGTCTCGCAGAGACCTTCTAGAATAAACTTAACTGTAAACGGCTCCTGGCCTCCAAATGTAATTCCACAGATGCACTTTGATTTTCACAGCCACTGATCAATAATTCATTCAGCCTGTGACTGCCGATGACATGATTTAATGCGTCCGGCTAAATTGTGCCCCCACAGGAATGCTCTCGCAGGCCAAAGGGAGAAGAACAATGGCTGGGACACCAGTATCATGGAAGTGAGCTGAGCCTCTGAATGGAATCAGCAGCAGCCTCAGTACAGGGAAAGTGTGAGGGACTTCATTTTAATCCCGTCACCTCCAACCTCGGCTCTGCAATGAAAAATAACCTAGGAGACTTAGAATCTGTGGGAATCCCAAATCTGTTAGTCAAGATTCCTTGTTCTTGCTGTTGGGCTACTGCACCCTAGTGCCTCTTGCAGAGTCTCCTCGATCAGAGTAATGGGAAGGCATTGGGAGAATTGGGAGAAGTAGCCAGGCTCCTGCTCCTGTTTGAGGATCTCGATGGTTGGTTGGTACTCGATATACATATCTAGAAGGCTTGGTTTCTGTTAAAGAATCTGTGCTCTCTCTCTCTCTCCCCCCGTCTCTCTCTGTCTGTCTGTCTCTCCNCTCTCTCTCTCTCTCTCTCTCTCTCTCTCTCTCTCTCTCTCTCTCTCTCTCTCTCTCTCTCTCTCTCCATAGCAGCATGTGTGGAGGCCAGAAGTTGACCTAGAAACTGTGCTGAGCTTCTTCTCTTTATTCTGTAATGTTTTCTCATAGAACCCTGACCTAGCCCTTTTGGCTAGATGGCTATCTAGTAGGTTCCTCAGTCTACCCATTTCTGCCTCTCAGGGCTGGGGTTACAGATGCACATCTGGCTTTTACAAGGATGCTGAGGATCTGAACTGAGGTCCTTACACTTGGATGGCAAATGCTTTCCCCGCCTGTCTCCCCAGCCCCTGCCCAGGAGATTTGGCATGAGAATCACTTGAACACCACTAAGAACTGGGCAAGCTTATAGAAGCTCTTTTGTGTTTATTGTGGTTAAGCACTGTGGAGTCTTGTAGAAAACCTCTTTCCTCACTTTGCCATCTCCTCCATCTCTTTCCTGGGTTGCCACAGTCCTTGAAAGTAAGAAGAAGCCACTTGGAGTGTTGGAGTTGGCCTTAGTCACATTCCCTGAGGAGCGGCTCCAATTGCTCACTGGCTATGTGATCTTGGCAAATTACTAAACCTCTCTGTTTTATGTCTATAGTGCTTCAGGTTGGGGAGTCACACTTAGAGACACACTCTCATTTCAACTCAGATAGGACGAGGGCACCACGGATGGGCTTTTGTTAGGCAAGGGCTCCGGGAAGAACAAGAAGAAGGAACACGGTGAACTGGAGCAGCTAGTGGTTTAGTGATGGTTTAGTGAATCCAGTTTCAGGCTCCTGTTCAATGTCAGCCTAAACAACAACAACATCATCATCATCATCGTCCATCATCATCAACAACAACAACAGCAGCAACAACAAAAGTTTTATCCCAGATGCTATAAAAACTGTCCATCTTTTGTCTCATTTTGGTTTTTATTTTGAGACAGGATTTGACTCTGTAGCCAAAGACAACCACGAACTGGCAGCAATCCTCCTGCCTAAACATTCCACGTGCTGGTATTACAAGTGTGAGCAACTATACCCTTGGGGCAGAATCTGATTGCTGGTGAGGGGGGTGTTCTTAGCCTCTTATCACTGCCGTAGAAATGAGCCCCACTTGGTGGCGTGGCAGCGTAAAGAGCCGTTTTCATACCCACTACCACCAGGAGGCAGATAGCAGTCTGAGGAAAGCTAGGGCTTGTGTTTTCCTCAGGGAAGAGCCTGTTTCCTTGCCTCTTCTAGCTCCCGGAGGCCTTCTGAGTCCCTCAGCTCCTAGTTCCTGCCATCATTTTCAGAATGTATTGTTTCTGACTCTTGGTCTGTTGCCTCCCCATCCCCACCCCTCAACCGTACAATATCCATTCCAAACCTTGTATTGACTCAAGGTCCAAATAGATGGGGCTAAACTGAACTGCCGGATCCTTAATTTAGTTACTGTCACCAATTCCCTTTGGATGCGAAGCGTGGTGGTTCATCGTCATGGTCAACGCAACTGGATTTAGGATAACCTAGGAGACACACCTCTGGGTACATCTGTGAGGGCGTTTCCAAAGAGATTTAATTGAGGAGGGTTGTCTGATAGGGCTGGAGTCTCTAACGTAGAAGAAAGGAGAAAGTGAGCTGAGCACCAGCCCCTGTCTCTCTCTACTTCCTGTGTATGTGATATGACCAGCTTCCTCATGCTTCATCCTGGTCACGATAGACCATACCTTCAAATTCCAAGTCAGTCTCTTTCTTTTAGGTTGATTTTGTCACAGCGACAGACAAAGTAATAAAGGGAGGGACATACACACAGATGCTGAGGGTTAGGATGTGAAAAGTGGCTCACTGGACCTCAGGGACAGAGGATGATGTCCAGATGCAAGAGAGTGCCGTCAGAGTCCTGCGCCATAGTGGAGAGCGTGGACTGGCCTGGAGGTAGGGTCTCATCCACATCTACTGGCCGCCGAGGAACAAGGAGGGGATGCTAGGTTGCTGGCTTTGATAAAATCGATAAAAGAGTGACTGAAACATCAAAAGCATCTCCTTCTTAACAAATGATGAGTAAAAATTCCAGAACTGTCTATAATTTATAAGTCTGTGGCAAAGAAAGAACCGATCATTGTAAACTGGTTGTCGCTGGATCATCTACACTGGTTTTGCCCAAATCATTAATTAGCAAGCGGACCAACAGCTGTTGCAGCCTCGTCAACAAGCTGTTCCGAATTGCTTTTGAGGAAGAATCGCACCGTAGAAGGATGATTCGTGCAAGAGAAGACCGAGGATGTTCCTTGGAATTATTTTTATGTTTCGGGGTGTTTTCTAGAGACTGTATCCGAGAATGATCAACTTTCCCTCAAAATGCTAACGCAGGAGCTGAGCTCCCATCAATTAAACCCTTTCATTTAAAAATCCAGGCGGCATAATTAGCTGTGTGAATGCCTGAAGACAGCTGAGGTGTTCATTACCTTGGCGTCTGTGGGCCTCAGCGTTGACTTCTCTTCTTTGTTTCTGCTCAGTTCTATTGTGGCATTGTGACCCCTCCCCCACCAGGGAATGGCAATGCCTAATAAGCATTGGCTGGTAAATAGGTTTTGGTGATCAGGAATCCAAGCAGGACTTCACTGACATCTTCTGACCCAGCTGTACACGGGAGAAGGGCTGAAAGCTATGTGGCCCCTTTAACTCCCCGCCAACAGTGCCCTCTCTCTGTGTGTTGTCATTCTTTGGAGTCAGGATCTTACCCTGCTGAAGCTCTCTGTGTCCTTCCTTAAGGGCCTAAAACTCTTAATGACTTGAAGGCACCCTTCGTCCCAAGTGATGGACAGACATCTGAACCCATTAGGTAGTGTGGTACATGGTGTGCTCCGTCAGTGGGAGCTGCTGTGTCTACTGCCATTTGACCAAGAGAGGGGGAGCGGAGCCACCTGTGAGTGATGGTAGCGTCTAGTCTGTGAGTTCATCCAACGGCTTGATTGCACTGCCCGTGCCTTGAAGTTAGGTGACTTCAACCGCTCTTATAGTCTTTCTCCAAGGGATTTCTGCAGGAACAGGACTTTAAACATTATTTTAGGATTTTTTTTGTTATATTTGTATAGGCATGAGTGCTTGCACACACACATACATACACACACACACATGCATGTCACAACCTGCATGTGGAGGTCAGAGGGCAACTTGAAGGAGCTGGTTTTCTCCTTCTACCGCTTGGGGCTTCAGGGTTTAAGTCAAGTCCACCAGGCTCGGAAGTGAGTGCCTTTACCACTGAGGCATCTTGCCAGTCCATGTCTGTTAATTTAATATGAATCATTGATGGTAGAGGCAAAAGACTGGATGGAGCCATGGCCTCTCAGAGTATGTGGATTTTCTTTAACCATTAGTATAACTTCCAAAATTCCAAAGACTATTGTGAATGCAGACTGCTTATTAGCATTTCAGATGGTGCCATTTTGTTTATTATACCAATGTCACTTGTGTACCCTGGTGTATGAGTAGTTACGGTTAATACTGATAATCAGCTTGATAGGCTTAGGGCAGCGGTTCTCACCCTTCCTAAAGCTGCGACCCTTTAATACAGCTCCTCATGTTGTGGTGACCACCCCCCCCAACAATAGAATTGCTTTTGTTGCTACTTCATCACTGTAAATTTGCTACTGTTATGAATTGTAAGTATTTATGTTTTCTGATGTTCTTAGGCGATCTCCGTGAAAGGGTCCTTAGATTCTCAAAGGGACTACAATCCACAGGTTGAGAACCACTGGTTTGGTGTGGGAGGTCCTTTTGTCTATGTGTTGCTTTCATTGGATAATGAATAAAGAAACTGCCTTGGCCTGTTGATAGGGCAGAACTTAGGTGGGTGGGAAGATAGAACTGAATTCTGGGAGGAAGAAGGCAGAGTCAGGGAGACAAACAAGTGGGCCCTCTCCTTGAAACACTGGTTTAGAGTCAACCAGGAGACAGACTTTTGGATGTGTTTGTGAGGGTCTTTCTAGGCAGGATACACTGAAGTAGGAAGACCCTCCATGAGGGAAGGCAGTGTTGTTCCCAAGCTGAGTCAAACAGAGGAAGTGGGCTGAGCCCCAGCATTCATTTCTCCACTTCCTGTCTGTGGATGCAGTGTGACCAGTCACTAGCTGCCTCCTGCTACCATGCCTTCCCCATGCTGTGATGGACTGCATTTCCAAACTGCAAGCCAAAACAAAACCCTTCCCTTCTTGTTTCTCTAGGAAAGTTTGTTGTGCCATGAACAAAAAAAAAGTAAGACCAGTCATTTCTGCACACAAAGTACGTTTCTGGAAAATTGCGTTGGCTGTAATTTTGGGAGTCTGCATTTATACCTCACACTTGACACCTGCTTACTCCTGTTCCCATCCACCTTGAGCTCCATGGAAAGCTGTTTAGAACCCTGGGAGATCTGGAGCAGATCAGTTAGATTCATATGGAGCCTAAACATGGGTCAAATTAGACATAGGTAAAACATGGAACAAAATGTGTTTTGAAAAATATATATGGGCCCTAATAGGGCCTGTCAAAACTCATAAAGTCACAGAGATAAAAGGCCCTATGGGTAATAAAAATGTCACATTTAAGAATTTAAATGATCCTGTCATTTGTAATGAATTAGTAGGACTTCAAGGTGGACTGAACGCAAGGCAAGCTGTGTGAGTCCCAGCAGCCTTCCACGTTTGCAGGGTTCTCAGATAATTATTAATTAATGCGACAGCGAGTGTCTCAGTGCAGCATCGTGCTGCAGACTCAGACACACGAGTGGAAGATGCTTCTTATTGAGACTTCTTGTCCTTTCTTAAAATTAAAATGCTAAACTAATTAAAACCAAAGGTACTTAAAAAAACAGTTTGCTTCCAAACAGATTTTTAATATATGCCAAAACTGAGTGGGAGCCTAGAGCTATTTTTTTGTATGTGTATGTGGGGGGGGATCAGAAATATATTAAAAATGGAAGTTTGACTATTATGTCCCAATGGCTCCCTCTAACTTCCCATAACCAATAGGGCACTGGTGTTGTTGATTCCCTAATGGCAGAAGTTGGGCCTAGGACCATTTTTTCTCAGCAGCATTGGCCAAACAATCAAGATAAGTCGTTATTCATTCCTACATGGCTTAAGATAGCTCCTGCTTCCATGGCTCTGCTGTGGACTCCACACTCGTGAGTCCCTGGAAGATCTGCCCACAGCCTGTTTCCCTGCTCCATCCTGTTCTGGAGGGTTTTGTTATGTACTTCATCCATATTTGAATCTCAGATGTTTTGAATATGCCAAACTTGGTCCCTTGCTCAGAGTGTTTCTGTAGTATCCATCTCTTCTGGCATGCTCTTGCTACAGTCTGTCACGTGGTTTGTTCTTTCTCCCCATTCTGGATCTAGATCGTCCTGTGAAACAGAATTCTGGGCTAAACTGTTGTGCTTGGTGAGTTCTTTAGAGCATGTGTTGCTTCCTGGATCCCAGTGTTAGCTTTTCTATTAGCTGATCCCGCAACAAGAACACAAGCATCCTGAGGGCAAGGGCTGCTGCCTGCTCAGCTCTGAGCCCTCCTGTCACCCTGTCCAACATTTGCTGAGCGGAAGAAAATGCTTATGCCATCTGCAGTGACAAAAGATATTTCCAGAAAGGCTGGCTAAGAAAGAGACAAAGGTGTTTTAGAAAAGTTGCTGGTACCTCATTTTGAGACCTTGAAGACATTTAGATAAAAGGATGTGGGCAGGATGTGGGAAACACATAGAATACGCTCCGCTAATCTCTGGATCAAAGAGAGAAAAGAGAAAGAATGATGACGTTAAAATAACAGAGTCGATCGCAGCAAGGGTGCAGCAAACGCCTCACGGTAGGAAATGAAGGGTGAGGGTTTTTTTTCGAGATGAATCATCTTTTTCTTTTCCCCTCTATCTTTCTTTTGTAGGTATGATCTGTTTTCTTTCTAGGTTTAGAAATATTCAAGAAAGGATAGTTAGTTGTTAGGGAGCCCCAATATTCTCCCCTCTCTTCTGTCAGCACTGATAATAATGTTGACTCATGGGGGGGGGTCACAAGCATGGGTACCTGGCTCATTGATAAGCTTCTAATCTCTCTGAAGCAATCTCACCTCCATCTAAGGTGCTCTTTCTGTTGAAGGGCTTCTGCTACCCAAGAATTTAACTGAAGATGAGTTTCCCTCCTGTGGAACCCTCTGGACAATAGCCAGGGTCTTAGCTGCTTTTCTGGTTGCTGTGATTCCTAGTCAGGGAGCAGAGAGACCCTAGCACAGGGAATGGTGCCACCCACAGTGGGCAACCTTTCTCATCTCAAAAAACCCAGTTAAGATAATACTCCACAGGCATTTGAAAAGATCCATCTTCCAGGTACTTCTAGATCTCACTAAGGTGAGATTAGTTATCACAACCAAGGAAATGTTCATCTTAAGGTATTGGCAAAATGCTCTGTTCATATTGTTTTTATTTTAGGATTTTGAGTGCCCTCTTCCTCTATGCCTAATTTTTTTTCTATATTTATTCTCAAGTCAAACATACTTGGCTAGTTTATAAAAGAAAGTCTAGGCTAACAACAGACAGCAAAAATGAACATAAATGTGTTGAAATAATGCATGACAATAGGTCAGGTATGGTGGCACCCATCTATAATCCCAATACTTGGGAGGCTGAGGTAGGAAGATTGTGAGTTTAAGGACAACCTAGCCAGATAGTGAGACATTATTTTACCAAATTGGGGGTGGGGAGTGGATGGGTGGGAGGGAACTGGCAAATAGAAGGGTTCAAATATGCTATCTGTGAATCATTGTCATTACTACCACTATCAATATCATCACCACCACAATCAACATCATTACCACCATCATCAACATCACCATCATCGTCATCATCATTGCCACCACCGTTATCCCATCATCACTGCCATCATCAACATCACCACCATCACCATCATCATCAACATCATCACTTTCAACACCATCATGATCATCACCACCACTACCACCACCACCACCATCATCATCAACACCATCACTGTCCATTACCATCATCATCAACACCATCACCATCATCATCATCATCACATCATAATCATCACCTTCACCATCTTCACTACCATCATCATCATCAACACCATCACTGTCATCATCAACATCATCACTTTCAACACCATCACGATCACCACCACCACCACCACCACTACCACTATCATCATCATCAACACTATCATCATCCACTACCATCATCAACACCATCACCATCATCATCACATCATAATCATCACCTTCACCATCTTCATTACCATCATCATTATCAGCACCATCACCATCATTATCATCATCACATCATAATCATCACCTTCACTCTCTTCACCACCATCATCATCATCAACAACACCATCACTGTCATCATCATCATCATCACCTTCACCATCTTCACCACCCATCATCATGCTATGCATAAATGAAACATGTAAAGGAGAAGGAACACTAGAATGCTTTCCTGAAAACTTTTCATTGTCCTTATGAGATCAGTATCAACCATCATTTCCATACACTTTGACTCTAATGTAGTTGAAAAAGAAGTCAATTTAAAGCAGACAGCTTATTCAGCTGCATACATGTATATTCTGTATATATTACCTATGTTTATCAGACAACTCTACAAACAAAAGAAGCTATCTACATCCCAAGACCATGTAACCCTAAGGCCACATGGACAAGCCATGATTCCAGCCCTGGAGGAGGTTAACACGTACCAGGATGTCCAAGTTCAGTAACTAGCTCCGCCACTTCATTGTGCTTCGGGCATTTTAAAGCTGTAGGCTCTGAATTGAGGCTCCCTGAGTGATGGCCCTGTTCACTGCTAACACAATGTTCTGGAGAGGAACAATGACCAAAGAAAGAACGTTTTGGAGTATGATGCTAGGAACTGTTCACCTTTGAGTAGTCAGGGCAGCAGGCAAGGGAGACTGAAACAGTCTGTTTCAGGGAAATAGCTTGATCCAGGGGAGACACACAGAGTTTGGGATGAACCCCTGTAAGCCTCTGTCAGCTTTTCAACCTTAATTCCGTCTCCCTGGTTTCCATGGTTTCTGATGATGGAGGGGACACTAGCATCTGTAGTGTCCTCCTTCTGAATTATTCAAGCTGGACACTAAATGGTCCCAGGCAGTTTCAACAAGGTACTGGCTTTTGTTTTTCAAGGTTGTATCTAAATCTTCCAGGAATGTCTTGTTTATTCATTTTGCCTACAGGAAGCTTGGTTTAACGTTGAGCTCTTTACTGTCCATTCTATGTCGCTTTTATTTCTAAGATGTTATTAACAATCCCCATGGGGGAGGGGGATTCTCTTACTTTGCAAACATGAAGCTCTGAATTCAACCCCCAGAGCCAGTGTAAAAATGCCAGGTACATGCTTGTAATCACAGTTCCAGGAAGGCGGAGTCAGGAGGATCCTGGGACTTGTGAGCCAGCCAGTCTCAAAAGGGGGTAGATAGTTGTTAGGGTCCAGACAAAAAGGAGCCAATCTCGAGTCTGACAGGAACTTTCAAAGGTCCTGTCTGTGCCAAGCCAATAAGGGGCTACCAAGCAGTGTTTCCTGAGTGCTTAGCAACAGGCACAGTCAGAGATCCTGATTGTGCCTAGCCAATGAGAGACGAGCAACTGTCAACTGTCACTCAGCCTGGGTGCTGGGAGGGTATATAAGTTTTTTCTCCCTGTTAAATAGAGTCTTCTGTAAGCACCGACTCCCGGCGTTTGGGTCTGTTGATGTCACACCTTTTCACCCTCTCCCTGGAGGAAGAGGTCAGGACCCAGCAACAGACAGTGCTCCCGAGAATGACACCTGAGATGATCAACAGCTTCTGTGCAAGCACACGTCTGTAGACATGTGCATCTCCCCGTGTTAACCTGCATATGTACATATCTCCCCTTGGTATTTCTCAGAGTTTAAGTGTGCAAGGATCCTGAGACCAAAATATTTGGTCATTTCTGGCATATGCTAATAGACGTAGGCATGGCTGGTGTGTGAGTGAAGATTGGTATAAATTCACTGTGTCTTCTTTGTGGGGATTATCTGTCTCTCTTTTGGAAACAGAGAAATAATTAGCCCAACTTTGGGTGGCTGTCAGAATTCATCCTTGCAGGATGAAATACCATGTTTACAAGTCTGACAGACAAGACTCGGTCTTCCAGGAAGGGATTACACAGAGGTGGTTGAGAGGCGATGCTGCTGTGGTATGCAGCTGGTTGTGGGTTTGCTGTGGTGACCGCTGGCCACACTCTGAGCAGATAACTATCTCAGGCCCCCTGGTTTGCAGCACCACTTGCAGCCAGGCCTCTCTGGCAGGGCACATTTTGGCTTCTGTGGTCTCAGTCCCACTGCCTCTCTAGCTTCTGTTCATCTTTGAAATGGACACTTCCTGTTTGCGACCCTTCAAAGTTGATGTCTCTATCCACTGTGCTCTGGGTTGTGTGTTTGTCACTTAGGCGTTGAGGCCACCCACCCAAGCTGTCTTAAAACCACTTCACCCTTGGCTCGTGTCACCGAGTCTCCATTCTGTTGAATGCATGACCTAGTTTTCTTAACTTTCAGTTAATTATACAGATGGAGGGATAAGTGAACATTTTCAATAATTTTGTGAATTAAAAATTCAAGACTGAAACTATCCGTTGTGTTAGCCCACGGGAAATTTTTATCTTCTTTTAGTTTTTACTGAGTTATCTGAGTCACGTTCAGGGCTTGAAGGTTTATTTGACTACTGGGTGAGTAACATAGATTTCTACCTAATGTAGTTCCATCGTTCTGTGAAAGGGTGAGTGTAGAAATGTATGTTTTTAGGGCTTGTCAACACACTCTGTATTTGTGTGTGTGTGTGTGTGTGTGTGTGTGTGTGTGTATGCTGGTATGTTTGTATAAGGATGCTTGTGTGAAAATCATGGACCAACATCAAATATCTTCCTCTAGGACAGTGGTTCTCAACTTTCCTAATGCTAAGACCCTTTAATACAGTTCTTCATCTCTTCATTTCTACCAACCATGAAAGTATTTCATCACCACTCCATAACTGTAATTTTCCTATGTAAATATCTGGTATGCAGGCTATCTGATATGTGAGCCCTGGGAAAGGGTCGTCTGAACCCCAAAAGGTTTTTGGGCCACGGGTTGAAGACATTTATTTGCTCAGCCACTTCCCACCTTGTTTGGTGAGGCCGGCATTGATGGCTGAACCTGAGTCTCATCATTTTGATGAACTATCCAATGAGCTTCTGTGGATCTGCCTGTGTGGGATCCACAGTGTTGGGGTTACAGATGTGTGCTACTATCCCTGGTCTTCATGTAGGTGCTGGGGAATCCAAACTCAGGCCTTCGTGCTTTCTTTACAAAGAATGTTTGTAAAGAAAAGATGTTTCTTTACAAAGCCGGCTTCGTAGTCTGCCATCATTACGTCTCTAACCGTCATTAGCCTTACCTAATAAATATATCATTTTCATTCTCCTTTGCATTCCCCATAAAAATAATGATAAAAATTACATGGAGGGTGTACAGCTGTGCAGTGTGTGTGTGTGTGTGTGTGTGTGTGTGTGTGTGTGTGTGTAAATATTAAGCTTTACTTTGGCTTGAAAGTCATATCCAAATTCTAGGGAACAGGTAGTGCCTTCTCAGACGAATCCCTTTAGTCCTCAGTGCAAGCCTGTGAGGTGGAGATGTTTCCTCCCACTTTAGAGATTAGCTATGAGAGGGCTCCATAGCTTTGTTCACTGCATCGTCTTCATCTTAGACTCATGGTCAAGGGCTGACAGATGGCTCAGTCCGTAAAGAACTCACTTTGGCAGCCTGAGGGCCTGAGTTTGATCCTCAGAACCTGTGTAAAATCTGATCACGATGGCATTCACGTATAGACACAGGGATGGAGAGGTAGACAGGTAATGATGAGCCCCTATAGTACAAGGATGGAAAGGTGGTGGGCAGACAATGACACACCCCTATAGTGCAGGGATGGGGAGGTGGTGGGCAGATGATGGTGAGCCCCTATAGTGCAGAGATGGAGAAGTGGTAGGCAGATGATGAAAAACCCCTATAGTGCAGGGATGGAGAGGTGTTACGCAGAGAATGGGAGATACTTTGAGCTCTCGCCAGCCAGCCTGGCCCACTTGCTGAAGTTGCAGGCATGCAACTTAAGAGAACATGTCTCAAACAAAAAATGGAAGGCTTCCTGAGGAATACATCTGATCTCCACACACACGGGTTCGAAGGGGTGTATGCAAATCTATGCACACATGCATCTGTTACACACAGAAGCACACACATGATCATGTACACATATATTTACACATGTATACAAAACACATGATCATAGCCATACAGTGTCATGGTGGGGCACCTACTTCCCATACAGAGAACCCAGCAGATCATGGGTTACCTGGTGGATCATGGAGCCCATGTGGTTCAAGGTCAGCCATATGATCATCATGCATGTTCTTTATGCATGACTGAAGACAGAGAGCTAGATATTCACTATCTGTGTGGCTTCCGCAGCAGATGAGCTGGAATATTTATTATTTTTGGCATATATCCCACCCACATGTAGTACATGCGTCCCTTCTTATTTCTGAGATTAAAACTGCTGATGAAAAAGAAAAGGGGTTTCATCCAGACAGATTGGACAGAGACAGGATGATGAAGGGCCCCCAGAGAGAACACTGGGTGAGCTGCGTCCCAGCTGACAATGCTTCCTTTCTGGTAAAGGACCATGGGCTCATGTCACTGGCTCCATAACAACGCTTTGCTAGTGTCTTCTGGCCCCGCCCTGTGCTCCTAGGTGTGCTAATGTTATGGTGGTGGGTGACAGTGAGCATACAGGGCTCAATGTCTGAATAAGAGGCAGGGTGACCTTTCTACTAAAACCTCCTCTAGGCAGAGTAAAGAGCACTTGCTGCCATGGAGAAATTTCCCGATATTGCCCCCTTTATAACATTATATACTTAAATGCCTCCATAACTGTCTTTTGGCTGTAAAAACCAGAGTGATAGCCATAGAGCAAGCTTGCTTGGGAGCACGTGGTGGGACAGTCCAGGTGAGTGGGTGTGTGCAGGGGTGGGTAGAGTGTTGAGGGCAAGCAGGGGTGTAGGATTTGGGTGAGGAAAGAAACCCTCACACAGCTGGGGCCATCTTTTCTGGCACCAATTGCTTCCCGGTCACAGATGTTCCCCTGGCCTCCACGGTTTGCAGCCAGCTCGGTTCCTGATGCATCATTCACACGCTACCCTGATTCTAGGGCATGTGGTGGCCTGCCTGTCCCCCAGCCAAGGCCTCAGCTGTCCAGGCATTGCTGCTCTGCACTGTGGCTTGGGTACCAGTGCGGACTGCCTCCCTGCGGTACGCTTCATCACCACCCAGAGAAGACACTCACTCCTGTGGGATCCGTGAACCTTGATGCTATCTGTGCAGAGGTAGAGAATTCATGCTGTGTGTGTACATCCTGCACCTGCACTCTAACCAGGTGTCCCACAGCTTTCTCACGATGAGCCTCTGATGTCCAGAAGCATCCTCATTACAGACGGGAAACCCAGGATCCCCAGAGGTTAAGTCACTCAGTCATACACCTGCACACCAAACACACACTCAGCCACACAGACATATGTGTGCACGCACACACATAAGCATCATATACATGTATGCACACACAAGCCCAAATGCAGGTGTGTGTGTACATATTCACAAGTGGACACACAGGCACATGCATGCACATTCATACACACAAAATGACCCTGGGAATGCCAATATTTTACAGCTACCTGCTCTCCTCCCCTGCTTTGATGGTATTGAGATTTTTTGTAAAACCTCATAAGGAAGGAACCTGGAAGGTCATCCAAAGGTTCATCATCAGGGACAAGGTTTAGATTATGATTGAACATCCGCAAGCTCTTCTAGCACTTTTCTCAGCACCACGGCTGATCAGAGGCTACGCCTGTTCCTAGTCGTGCTCGCCCTCCCCCCCCCGCCCCCAAATGTGTATAGTACCCAGAATCTCATAAGGTGGAGTATGAGACACCAGCTTTCCCCAGCCGGAGTTTGAACGTGGAAATTTCCACACGCCTTTGCAAGGCCCCAGACCATGTGCATGTCGGGCTTTTAGTGGTTTTCACCGGATTGAGTTGCCTGTCCATGGTCTGGACAACAGAAATAGACAGTTGAACTTCTGGTCTGGGAGCAGGTGTGTGGGTCTTCTGGGCTGTGTGTGTGAGGGGGGATCTGGGAGAGCATCCAAGTGAGGGGCAGGGACTGACCCCCATGGGGGGCGTTGGCTGGGTGGTAGCTGGCTTCTTAAGTCTGTTGGGGGGGGGAACTCTGTGGACAGCCGAGCCCAGGCTTGTGGGGGGGGGCTGGGGGGCGTGGGAATGGTCCAGCTGTGTTAGCACGGCTGCCTTATGCTCCCAGCTGTTTGCTTCACAACAAGGCTGCTGTCAGTAATTGCCAAATGTTCACACTTCCCACCCACTCCCCAGGCATTGTTGCATGTGCTGGCACCCACCATGGGGTTGAACTGCTTTATTTTATTTATTATTATTTTAAAAAGAGACACCAGAATTCTATGCCTGGGAAGGAGCCAAGCTGGCCTGGTGCTGAGTGCGGAAATATTCCATCTCTCTTCTGTGCCCAGAATTATTTTTGTTTTCTTTGATACACAACCTAGATACAGCCACAGTAAGGAAACTGGTTGATTTTCAAAACCCAAACTCCTTTCCTGTTTATCAGCTGTTTTTTTTTTAAAGCTACCACTATTACCCTTGGTACCAGGCTATCTTTGTGGGTGGTGGTTCATCCATTTTTTTTTTTTTGTTGTTGTTGTTCTGCTTCATGGGTGCTGGGGATTACTAGGACCCTGTGCTTGCCAAACAAGTATTCTTCTACTGAGCCATATCTCTAGCCCTCTTCTTACTTTTATTTTTTTAAAATTAAATGTAGTAACTCATTAACTGTGATTATGCTATCCATATTCTTCTGGGTGTGGGCCTTCTACTGAAGTGTGGTTGACTTACTAGGAGCCACACCCTTACAAAATGAATTCTTCCTTCCTCAGAAGCCATCAGCTGTCCCTATTTCTTCAGCAAAGGGTAGGGGAGTATGAAGGCCTTCTCACTCCATGCGGGAAGGTTGACTGGTTTGATCCAGTGCAGTTGCTGTGGGGTCATGAGTGCAGTGGTCCTATCCAGAAGGCACTGTTTTGCTCCAGTTCCCCCTGACCTCTGGCTCCTCTGCTGTGGTTCTGATCTACCGCGGTCCCTGAGCCTTGGGAAGAGGTGTGAGATAGGTGTCCTGTTTGTCATGTATTTTCCACACTTTGGCCAGCTGTGAGTTTCCACCTTAACCACCTGCTGTACAAAGAAACTCCTCTGCCGAGACCGCTCAGCTGTTAGGTAGAGAGAGATGAATTTGGAGCAAGCACAATTCAATACAGCGTCCTAGAGCCTATGAATTCCCCATCCGTGGGTTCTTGGTAAGATCTTCAATACCAGGCATGCGTTTCCTTCTTTGTGGACCGTAGATCCCGTTAGAAAGTGGCTGCTGACCCTGTGACACACAGGGTGTTACAGTGTACCCTGTGGCAGTGTTGCATGTGTGAGAACACCTCGCCGCCCTGTTCATTATTGTGGTTCATAGGCATCACAGCTGGGTAAGTCTGCTGCTTGCCTCCCCCGACCCCAGCCTCCCCCCACCACCCAGTGCCGAGAGAGCCGGCTAGTGGGGAGAAAGCGTCAGGACCAGTGTGGCTTCTCCTTGTGGTGTGTGGTGTCTCCAGCAGTAGTTTTTCCATCAAATTCTGAGGGGCAACTAAGAACAATGGCAGTAGCCTATATTGTTGTAGGGGTCTTTGAGGTCGCTTGATCAACAGCAGGAGGGGAGTTTATCCCACCCCCTGCACTGCCCTTTGTATTTGACAACCTATGGCTTCTGTGACCATCATAATTTCCTGTGTAGGGTGAGTCTAGTGCAACCCCCTAACTTCTCCATCTATATGAAACATTAGATTTCCATATGGTTTTTTCATAGATCCTGAGAGCTAGTTATGAATTTCCTGACAGGATCTCTCTAAGTTGCCTAGGCTGAATTTGAACTCAGTCTGTGACGCAAGCAGGCCTTGAGCCTCCCAAGCAACTGTAATTCTAAGCCTGGGAGACCATGTAGGGCTCGTGGTTTTGTTTTTTTGTTTTTTTTATCTACTGTATGTTCCTAACAGTGTGCCAGAGGAAGTGGCTATTGTATCTTGGAGGCGAGAGTGGCTACTGAATGCTGTTATCCCAGAACCAATACTAGGCTCTAACTCAGGAGGGATTTTGTGGCATCTTTCTCTCTGGCGTGACCACATACTCGACAGGAAACAAAACACAGGAAGCGTTTATTGTGGATCCCAGTTTGAGGGTGTGTATGTTTTGCCTCACAGTTTGAGGGTGCATCCAAAGGGTCAGGGAGGACAGGGCAGCAGGGCTATGAGGCAGCTGGTCATGTTCCCTCTGCAATCAGGAAGCAGAGAGGTAGAGGCTTGTGCCCAGCTTGCTGCTCTTGTTCAGTCCTGTGTTCCAAGTGTTGCTCCTATTTAGGGCGAGTCTTCCAATTTTAATGAACTCAGTCTAGAAACTTCTTCATAGGCATGCCCAGAGATTTGTTTCCTAGGAGATTAACCATCCCAGACATAGTGGTGGGTTTTGGCCTCAGCTGGATCTGGGTGGAAATCCTGACTGATAGGTCGCTTAGGCATCTTAATCTCTGTGGACTTCTGGGGGCTTCATTATCCTGTCATGAGAAATGTGTAGGTCAGCAATCTTGTGTGTGCAGATTCTGGGCACTTGTTTCTGGGGCAGTAGGTTCCCTGGTTTGCCCTGTGGCTTCTTCCTCTAAGTCAGAAGAAGTTGGGGGCACGTTGGTTCGTTGTTGGCCTTCCACAGCCCATCCAGCATAGAACAGATACTCAGCAAGGATTCGGCCATAATGACTGAGCGAATGACGGGTAGGGTCTACTGTGGAACACAGCCTCCTGGAAGCCCGTTCTTTCCGTTATCAGAGTGAGGCCAATGTGTTCTAGGAATACACAGCTGGGGAAAGGAAATGTTCGGAGCCTGGGAGAGTCGGCACCCATGGAGACATCCTCATCCCCACTGACAAGAGAGTCTGCTAGGGTAGAAAGTCATAGATAGGGCGAGCAGAGAGGACACATGTCCCCACACGCTGCCGGTCTCCAGGGAGAGAGTGCATAGGAGACTCACATAATAGTTGTTGTCTCTTAATAGTCAACAATGACACACTGCTAATGAGACCCTGGGTAAAGAAGCAGCTTTCCTCCTCTGTTGGCCTTGATAGCACTTCAGACTTCTTGTGGAATCCTGCCAATACATGACACTGAGTTTGTGAGGTGGGGAGCAGGGCACCTTCCGTGCCCCCCAACTTCCAGGGCCTGTGCCTCAGCGTAAATACCCTAGCGTCTGTGCCTAGACTCTACTGGGCCTCCGTATCACCAGAGGCAGACTCAGGCCATGGTTTGGTGACATCTGGACCAGGAATTCTGGAGACCTGGTCTAGGTGGTATTAGAGTCCTTGGGAAGGTACACATCCAGCCCTATTAATCTGCTGTACTTGGCTCTTAAGGACTGGGGTGCAGGATCAGGGTAGACATGCCTTAACCCATAAGAGACTTAGAGAATTCTTTCTATCTATCTTTTTCCTTCCTTCCTTCCTTCCTTCCTTCCTTCCTTCCTTCCTTCCTTCCTTCCTTCCTTCCTTCCTTTTTCCCTCCCTCCCTCTCCCTTTCTTTCTTTCTTTCTTTCTTTCTTTCTTTCTTTCTTTCTTTCTTTCTTTCTCTCTTCCTTTTCTCTCTTTCCCTTCCTTCCTCTCTTCCTTGTTTCTCTTTCTTTCTTTCTTTCTTTCTTTCTTTCTTTCTTTCTTTCTTTCTTTCTTTCTTTCTTTCTTCCCTCCTTTCTTTTCTTCTTTGTCTTCTTTTGGTGTGGAGACCAGTAGTCTTCAAGCATATCCCTTCAGAATGTAGCAGGAAGAGCCTTCAGAAGCCTGGCTTGTCTCCCCCAGGTGTGAAGCAGGGAACAAACTTTGAGGCCATGGGTGTGAACTCTCCCTGGTCTTCTGCAAGAACTGTTGGACTCCTCCACCAACTCCAGCCTCCTTCCATCCTTAGGGAAAATTACCACATGGGGCTGGACTGGACACTTCCCATTTCTAAGGTGAGTAGGCAGAGGTGGGGGTTGGCTGGGACTGCTCTTGCACACTCAGGGTCTCCCCCTCAGGCGCGTGTGCAATAGGAGACCATGTTCCAGCACCTGCTCATCTGCAATTCATGGCTCTCTTGCCTAGGAGGAGTGACTCATCCCATGTGTGGGGAGGGCAGCCCACAGCAGCTCTAGGCTCTTAACTGACTGTCCCCACAAGGTCAAGAGTTAGGACAGCCCCATCACTCCAGCTGCTCTGACTCTGGTGCTTGGTTTAAGAAGCTCTGGTTCTTTTGGACAGATTGATGCCCCCACCCCAGACTCCCAGATGTGCAAATTGGCCTGACACAGCAGCTTGGCCTGATCTTGTGACTTCCAGGGGTGTCCAGGAGCCTGTTTCCCACAGTCAGAAGTACTTCCCACACCGCCTGGACCTCATGCTTCTAGAGCCTGGGTTCTGATAAGCGTAGTGCCAGGCTGTTCCCTGCCATCTTTGTCCTCTGCAGAGCATGAGAGGCTGCTTGCTAGGCCACCCTCCCAGTCCTTAACTTTAGCTTTCACTAACTAAAGCGTTTCGTCACCCTCCAAACACCTTCACGTCGAATCTCTGCTGTTACACAATTGCCAAAGGGGAGGAATTAGCATCAGAGCACACATAAATTTAAAAATTATAAACAAATTAGGAGAAACAGGAAAGGGAAAATTCATCTTTGCACTTTTGCAATAGAGACTTTTGCAATAGGGATGAGACAAGAGATTTGTGTTCTGGCTAAGTTCAGAAGACGCTTACTCCCAAATACCGACACAGACACAAGTTCATGTCTGTTTTCCTTTAAACTCTAGTGGGACTGCAGGCTTTGCTCCCTTTCGAGATAGACTTGTGGATCTTCTAACAGTTGGTAGCTAATACAGATTCTGGGCATAAAATCAGATTTCTCAATGTTGCTAATGACTACAGTACTTCCAAGCAGGGTCAGGGTCATGGTCTGAGTTTGTCTTCCCACTTAAGATGTTAGTAGCGTAGGCGTTAGTCATTTTATAGGCTGTGAAGCTGTGAATGAGTCCTAGGGATTAAGCACCCTTTGCAGAGTAGTTAGGTGAACGAGTGACCGATTGGCCAAATGAATTAGGAAGAAACTGAAGCACACACAGAACATTAAGGAATGACACACACGACCACTTGGTGTTTATATCATGATTTTAGTGAAAGGGGCAAAAATTTAGCACCCAAGAGTCAACCCTCGGAAGGTTTTGTTAGTCCACAGGGAAGCAGCGATCAGCTAGAACAGTTAAATAATTCTACCTCTGCTTTAGTCTGTATTGCCTTGATAACACTGCTGTGTAACAAGACACTTTGAATTCTCAGTTGGCCTGTGATAAAGATTATGCTTCCCAGTGATGGGGTTGGAGTTCTGCTGTTTCTGTTAGGTGTGAATGGGCTTAGATACGGGCCTGAGTGGGACTTGGGCTTGTTTCAAGAGGTCTTGTGCTAGGGCATCACTATGTCACGGAGCCACAGGGGGCACAATTGCACCTCTCATCCCCATTGCCTCCTTGCACCGCACTGGCCACGACGACGCACTGGTGCCCAATCCCATGGTCACTGGAAGCAAATATGCTCTGTTCCAAGGGGATGGGTAATGGCTGATTGCTAAGCAGTAATTGAATTTCACATGCCAGTCTGAAGGGGATTTTAATGGAATGGCTTCTCAAACTCCTCCTTGGTTCTCTCCTGCTCTCTGTCCCCCAAAGGGAGCAAAGCCCTCTTGTCAGGGGCTGTAGTCATGCCCTGATCTAGATTCAGAGCTGGCCAGGGGTCATTATTCAGACTGTGGAGTTAGCTGTTTGGTATTCACACCTCCCTGACGGATTTGGAAAGTATAATGTTTTCTAACAGCTGTAAAGACAAGAGCTAATGTTACCAGCTATACATAATATCCATGAAATTACATTGAATAATGTGATGGACTGTTTCACTGTCATTAACACATTTTGAATACCTAATTTGAAAGGTTAATGAAATTGACAAACATGACCACTTTGGGGCTCATCAATACTACTCAATGACGAGGCTCTTGTTTTTCAGTTATAGAGTCAACACAAGACTTCATGCCCGGAACCGCATGCTTTTTAATCATAAATTAAGAAGCTCTACACAATGTTTTGCTATAATTTGGAGTGTGGGGCTAGAAAACATTCTGCATAGCAGCTTTACGGAGTAATAATAATTAATATAAAGGGTTGTTACGATTTGACATGGTTATGTTTTAGCATTTCTGAACAAGATTAAACTTGGTGAGGGAAAACCAAATGTTTCATTTGGATATATTAAGGTCATAAGGATAAAAGACAACTTCCCAGAGACCCGAGAGCTTCTTGGAGCACAGTGTTCCCCTTGAAGGATCTCACAGTCTGAGAAAATAATCTATAGTTTTATATTAAACCAGGGAGAAGCGCTGAGAGCTTAGCTCGGTTGGTGAAATGTTTGCCATATGTCTTAGCCATGTTCTGTTGCTATGAAGCAACACCATGACCAAGGCAATTTATACCAGAAAGCATTTAATCGGGGGCTTGCTTACAGTTTCAGAGGGTGGGTCTGTAACAGTCATGGTGGGGAGCGTGGAAACAGGCAGGCAGGCATGGCACCGGAGAAATTATACAGGCAGATCAGGTTATATTTAGGAACACATATACATATATGAATGTAGTAACAGTTAATGAAAAAAAGGGGCCATGGATTTGAAAGAGAACAAGGAGGGGTAGATGGGAGGATTTGGAGGGAGGAAAGGGAACTGAGAAATGTAGTAATTATAATATCAAATATAAGGTTAAAAAGTTCTGTAAAAAAGAAGAAAGAGACGAGAGTTTACATGTGATCCACAAGCCCAAGGCAAAGAGAAAGGGAGGAGTGGGGGAGAAAGTGAGCTAACTGGGAATGGCCTTGGCTTTTGAAACCTCAAAGCCCACCCCCTCCTCCACCAAGGCCACACCTTCTAATCCATCAAAAAAGCTCACCAACCAAGAGCTCAAATATGTGAGCCTATGGGGGCCATTCTCCTCCAAACCACCACACCACATGCTCATGAACATCTGAGTCGATGTCTCAGTCTCCAGAGCCTGTCTGAAAACCCAGGTATGGCAGCATTGTATAGTCCCAGCCCTGGGGAGGCGGACATTAAGCAAGCGCTCCTTGTGCTGTGGGGCTTCCACCGTCAGTTTCCCTGCATTTGAGGCTTTTTCTTAGCCATTTGTATTGATGTTCACTTTTATTCAAATGACCACATTTGGGTTTATCAAATAGCAAGGGGTAGTTGTGGAAAAGCTTAAAAATAAAGAGAATAATAAAGTAATACTCCTCCCCAATTTTAGAATTCAGGCATCATAAATGAGATCCTAACTATTAATCAGGGTTGACTAGAGGAATGGAACCAGTAAAACACACACACACACACACACACTCACACACACACACACACACACACACACACACACACACACACACACACACACACTTATTTGATTGGATTACATAATGGGGACAGGTAGTCCCCCAGTGGTTTTTGTCATCCTGGAGAAGCAAAAAACCCGGAAGTTTCTCATGTCAAGACATTGGAAGTCACAGAACCAGAACAACCAATGATTCAACCCCAGTCCAGGGCTGAAGGCCTAGGATCTAGAGTTGCTGGGCTTACCCTTCCTGGAAAGCATCTAGAAGTTGGTGTCTGAGGTCCCTGGAAGATGGAATCAGACTTAGACACACTCGTCCAGGAAGAGTGGGGTTTGCTTGTGTCTACTTCCCTCTCCTTCTTACTTTTGTTCTCCCTGCACCCCTTACTCATGGGTAGCACCGTTCACATTGAAGGAAGGGCTTTTCCTTTTGGTTGCTGTCTTACTAAGAGGGACCTTGTAAGTGACCTCATAGGCATTTCCCAAAACCGTAGTGTATGCATTCAGAACTCTCTGGATACAATCAGGTTGACAATCAAGATTAAAATAGAGATGTGAGTCGACTTTTCTCTTTGTGTGTGTGTGTCCCATAGATTTATGGGCAAGCATTCTGATAAATGCATCACAAGACAGTTCTGTCATTATCTGAATGTCATAGAACAGACCCACGCAACCAATATGACACCAGCATTACCAGGCAGGTTACACAGTTTATAGAGGATGTTAGCACAGCGACATTTATTTTATGGATGAGAAAAACATAGGCTCATAAAGTATATATGGTGTACCAGGGTTGTGTGAACTGTGAGCAAGCGCTCCCCGTGGACATTAAAGCCGAACACCTGCATATGCCAATGAAAACTGTCAATGCGAGCATTTGTTAGGATGTAATTCCCCTTGGGGTTCATCGCAGAGGAATGATCTGGTCTTTGACAAGTTTCGATACGCAAAGATACCTCCATCTCTCTTCTCATGGAGGAAAGCAAAATCAATACCACCATAAGTGACCTCTGTCTCACCATGGGGCAGGCAGTGTTATAGTAAGAAAAGCCTTTGATGAACTAACTGCACAGTGTTAATGAGGACAAACCAATGGAAACATGAGGCCTCTGAAGTTAGAGCCTTTCAAAGTCAGTGTGAGCGATCAGTGGGGCTGCCTGTGGTCTTTGCTTAGTCCACCAGCCACCACGAGTGTGGGCAGGCTCTCTTAAAGCCTTCTGCTCTAAACTTCCGTCCTATGACTCTCTTGGAGAGTCTAATTCAGTAGCTCTGAGGCGGGGTCTCAGATCCCTTTGCTTTAGGTGTCTTGGGTGAGGGGTAGTCATTTCGGGGTACCACTGTATTTGCTCTGTGAATTGGACAAAATCATTAAGGGTTTGTTAGACAAACACCTCATGTACGCATGCAGAGCCTTGGTTCTTACATCTACAAATCTAGATGATCAGAGTTACTCTTCTATGAAAAGGCTAAAGGAGACAGCAGACAGAAATCTTTAGGGACAAGGAAATGCTTCCTTTGAATGGTTGGTTTCCCTGCAGGTGACTTCCTAAGGATTTACTTTTCACTCTGAAATATGAAAAACCATAATAGTACTGAATTTGTACTATGAGCATCCAGTGCTGAGCTCAGATTGAATGCCAAAGGTCTATGACCCATATTGGTCGAAGTGATCTTCAGGGATGGCTAAAGGTAACCCCAGTACCTTCAGGATGGATCCAATCTCCTCCATAGAAAGCCTTAGGAGGGCTTATGGTAGTTAGCCTTCCTGTGTGAGGAGCTAAGTTCTTGTCCCCACTACTGAGGGAGGCATTAGGTTAGACTGTCTACCGTACTTGGAACATATGACTAAGCAAAAGAGGGTCTTCATCCTGTTCCCAGGGCTTAATATTTTTTTCTGTATCTAGGCTGTGAAAATTTAGTAGCCTCTCATTTTTCAAAAATTCTTCCAATTCATTAGGGAGGAAATGCTTTTAGCAGCAAAATCTTGGTGAGGAAGTGGGTATGACCTATCACACGACCTGATCAGGACTTGGGGATCTGAGCAGTTAGAAAGGGTGGGGTTACAGAATCTAAGCATCCAGGTGAAATCAAATGACCACTGTTAAAGTTGTCTTTCTTGACCGTTGTTAAAGTCATTTTTTTTCTTGTCAAAATGCTTTCAGCAGAGTGCAGGAAATTAAGGGTGTGTGTGTGTGTGTGTGTGTGTGTGTGTGTGTGTGTGAGTGTGTGTGTGTGTGTGGTTGGTTGGCAACAATTATCAGATATTAATGCTAAGAAGATATTTCATAGCTATTTCATTCAACGCTAGCACAAGGGCAATCCTCCCCGTGAGTCAAGTTTCCCTGAGATGATGCTCTGGCTGAGGCTGGAGCAGTGGGGAAGGATGCCTGGAGCCCTAGGTTGATTCTAAGATGAGTTCCACAGCCCTGGGTGTGTCAGTCAAATGATGTCTGTGTCACTGGAACTACAGGGGTCTTCAGGATGGCAAGAACGCAATGCTGGCACATGAGGCCTTTACGGCGGTAGGGCTGCTTCTCTGGCTGTTCCCAGTCATGGCCCGCTGATCTAATCCGAGCCAGTCTGGCAAGGTCATCTCTCTCCTGCTCCCTCCTTCCAGGCGAGTGTCCTGTGACGTACAATTATGACCCTTGTCTTCATTCTTCTAATCTGTCACATCACGTGGGTTAGACAGGGCCCTCTCTGGCCTAAGAAGAAATCCCTCTGAAGTTTATCTCTGTGTTTTTGGTGTTGTTTTGAAGTCCATCCAGTTTTTTATCCCAGGATCTGCTAGATCAGATGTGAGAGATGGAGACGGTGACAAACCGCAGTCCTGAGACTTGTCCTACTTCTAAGCAAGATGCAGGTAGGGGAGATTAGGCATCTTCGCCTCTGGCTGCTGTGAGGAGAGCCGATCTGTCATCTTCAGGGAATCAGAAGGTAGCACTCACCAGGCAGTAGACCCGTCTGATGTCATCTCAGGCTGTGCAGGAGTCACATGTTCCCCTCTTCTCACAGGCTCTCGTAGTGCAGCCACAGAGCCCAAAGCCCCGCGAGTGTCCCTTGTATCAACCACAAGCAGTAAACGGTCATTCTGGCTGGATGAGCCCATGCAGGGTAGCCAGAGCGGTACCAGCCCCACAGACTTCTTCAGGCAGTGTCGAGCCATTGCCCCTGTTACATTGCTGGTGTTACAGCCACAGCCACTCTCTCTGCTCTGGCTCCAGTGATGTGGCTTGGTTGAGATGACACTTGTTGGTTCTGGACATGCAGGCAGGCATCTAGGACCTCTTCCTCCTCTGTGATCCTCACCCATAGGGTGCCTCCAGAGCATCCTTTTCCCATGCGTGGCTTTGACCAAATCCCTTGCTGCCTTCCTGAGCAGAAGCTTCTTGGGAGTGCATCAGCCTGAGCTGAAAGCCCGCATTCAGCACATGAACTGGCTGCCAGAGTCACTGTGAACTGTACTGTTTCTCCAAATGTCCTCGATCTCCCAACCCTTCCTCAGGCTTTGTTGCTGTCTATGTTGTTGGGCTCAGGGTGAAAGGCCCAAGGCCACCCACCAGGTTACAGAAGAGTTGAGTACAGCTTTGTTAAAACAAAGTTAAAACCTTAAAAGGTTTCAGATCTTAGAAAATGGACAGGATCCGCTGTCAACCTGCAAAATTATGGCTGCTGGGTCTAGCAGACTATCGAGCCATTTCTCAGTTAAATCGGCCCGAAGTGTGCTATTCAGATTTTGATGTTTATTTACTTACTCATTAGTGTTTATGTTGGATTCTGTTGCAAGACTCTGGAGAAACCAATAAAGCTTTCATTACGTGTGGGAAAAATAGACGAATATAGAAATTGCTTTCTCTTTGCTGAGCCACAGGGAAGATTCTCGTAGGCTAGCTCTGCTCTTTGGAACCCGTTAGACCCTCAGATCATGCCGGCTTTGGGGAGCTCAGGGGACAAGCAGCCTCTTCATAGGGTTAGGATGTCACACCACACATTTATAACGAGGCTCATGCTGAAAAGGACTTCCCTGTACGGCGAATATGGGATATATTTCCCATCTTCAGTCTGCCCAAAAGGGCAGTTGCCCGAGCACGGGGGCGGGGATTCTCTGCCCTCGCCTCCCCTGCCAACTCCAGCAGGAACTGTCTCCAGCCACGGTGCCGGTGCCGGTGCCGGTGCTGGGGCCATGACGGCCGTTCTTTCTCTTCTGGAATCTGGTCAGGTGTGCCTGTCTTGAAGACGGTGCAGCTCTGCCTTGAAAAGGAGCCAGCTCTCTTTGTGTCATGGTGACAGATTTCTTAATTAATCTGCTCAGATTGTCAATAATGTAATTCGCTGATGATTTAGGAGCCAGTTATGTGACTGCTGTGCCCATTGTGGGGAAACATCTGAATAATTCAGCTAATAGATGGGAACTAGCCCAGATCGCTGTGACACGGGGAGGGAGCCGCTAATTCGAACAGGATGAGCACAGACAGGGCGATTCCAGCACATTCCAGGGAGCAGAGAGGTTGTCCTATGGCTGGGGCAGCAGCTGCCTGCTTTAATTATTGTCATTTTTTTTTTTTTGACAAAAGAGTTCAGGTCCCAGACTTTCAGGCAGAGGCCACTAACACACTCCCAAGAAAGTGAAGTTCAAGAGAAACACATGTGATCGCTGCCTGCTCTGGGCTGTGCACATGGCAGTGGGTTTTCTAGGCACCGAACACCGGCTTTTATTTCATTCCACCTAATGGGACAACCAGGTATGACTAAGTGAGATGATTAAACAAGACCTGTCGGAGCAGCGTAAAGATTAGCTTTCCCTTTCCTGGGATGGTGTTCTCGCTCTGCACTGACTGCCACACCATGATGTTAGTGTCTTCCATCTCACACTGAGACTGGAGGCAAGGAAGAAAGTGAAGTTTAGGGGTCGAGAGTCTAGTTATATGCAGCGTCTTACATAAACATAAAAACTCAATCACACTTTGTTGTATGCTTAACATTTATTTTGCTTTTATTGGAAATAATAAAATTATATGGAGTTGAGCCATTATACTATTCTTTTCTTTCTCTTTCTTTTTTTTTTGCTTTGGTGGTGAGTGTTTTTAACAGCCCTTAGATGCAGACAAGTTTGTGCTAAGATGTGAATGTTAAGAATCATGGGCTTTGAGCTGGGTGATGGGTGGTGGCGCACGCCGTTAATCCCAGGACGTGGGAGGCAGAGGCAGGTGGGTCTCTGTGAGTTTGAGGTTAGTCTGATCTACAGAGCAAGCTCCAAGACAGCCAGGGATATACAGAAAAACCCTGTCTCGAGATTTATTTCTTTTTTTAAAAATTTATTTATTTATTAAAGATTTCTGCCTCTTCCCCACCGCCGCCTCCCCTTTCCCTCCCCCAATCAAGTCCCCCTCCCTCGTCAGCCCAAACAAACAAAAAACAAAACCACAGAATCGTGGGCTTTGGCTAGGAAGTGTTAATTTGTTTGCACCTCTCCACAGAGCCTCACACATGCCCTGTGCTGTATATATTCTTCTTCAACACCCTGGCATCCAAAAGAGCTCAGAGATGCAAGCATACATATGCATATATGAACACAGTTACACACAAAGCCTTGCTCTCACATGTGAACATGTGCATACACCCACACAGCACGCACATACACAGATGTATCCACACTCACCCATTTGCATGTGCTTATATGTCTGCACATGTGCACGTATACACACACATGCATGCATATTTGTGTACTTTTGCAGTCACATCTCTTGAAGATTTCCATCTCTGCAGCCTTCCAAAAGAAGGAGAGGCTGAATCCACACACCCAACTTTGACACTCATAAATTCCAGCAAGCTGAGCCCTGCTCAGGATATGACCCCTCGGAATTTAACAACATCCAGGCTGATGCTACAATATAAACTATTTTGGGAATGCCACAGGACAGAATTACCTCTTGGAAGCTTGTAGCCACAAGTAATTATCAAATGAAAAAGAGACCGCCAAAGCACTACCTAATGGACTCTGGACCCCATGTCCAGGGTGGCCTTAGAGAGAGAGAGAGAGAGAGAGAGAGAGAGAGAGAGAGAGAGAGAGAGAGAGCAATGGTAGACTGAAAATGAGGTGTTTGCTGCTGGTATGGGTCACCGCAGTCAGGGTGGACCGCTCCACGGTCACCACACCCTTCTTCTGATGGTACAGCCCTTGTCCTCGCCTAAATCATGAGGCCAGCTCCTGCTCAAACTATGTGAGGGGGTGTTCTTGATGTCACACCGTATTCAGAGAGCAAGAAAGGGGAAGAGGGAAAAGCACCTGACTCTCTTTCCCGTGTTTGAATTGGGCATCTTTTCTGGAAGTTCTTTGATCCCTCACCTGCCATCTTGTGCCTGTAATCTATCAGCTGGGCACAGATAATCTCAAAGTCCATACATGAAAGGGTAGCCACTGGGTGACATCTTGCCGGTGTTGTTCAGAGACTAAGCCTGCATCCCTACAGAAAAGAATAGACACTCTAAAGCACGTAGTTGCTGTAGTTTTAATAAAGCTACAAGGAAACTCCCTTTCCACCAAGCATGCAGGGATCTTGATTTTTGATACCCTGCTTCATGAACCTTCCAAGTCTAGTAAGCTAGTCTGATGGTCATTTTCATGACATGAGCTCCCCTGCCCCTCTCCCCCAACCCCTGTTCTGTAGGCAGGATGACCTGGAGCTAGTTCCATGCCCTCAGCTGGAGGGATGTCACTGTGGCAGGTCCCCAAGTTCCCTAATGCCAGTGGGCATTTGGAGAAAGGTCTGCTGTTTACTGGAAAACCATTTGTTATTATTTACATATGTAATGCTTGCCTCCTCTGCTCATGTATTCCCTGGGAGGCTAATTTGTAAGTAATTGCTTGACAGAAACGAAGCAGGATAGAAAATTCGGAGTGTGCAGTGGCCCAGGCAAACCCCAGAGAGGGGACTTGAGTGGAAAGGCCAGCCCTCAAAGGCCCCACCTTGCTTTCTCAGCACAGCAGGTTAGCAGCTAATAAGGTCCCCAGTTTAGAAGCCGCTACTCAGGTTGTGGTCACGGTGGACACACTGAGGTTGCCATTAGCAGCTAGGCTGGAAGCAGATGGCCAAGCAGGCATGCTGGGAAACTTCTTCCCTTCTTCCCCTCTCCACACCGCCTTCATCGAGCAGAAGCAAGGGCAGGGCTGCTCTTCCTGAGCAAAGAGCCAGATCACATGGAACCAAGGGGATGCCACTGGCTGAGTGCTGGTGTCCCCTCTGAGTTCTAAGGTGAAGCTCTAATCCTCAGTGTAGGTTGAATTGGAGCTGTCGTCTCCAAGGAAGTAATTAGGGATAAATGAGGCCCTCAGGGTAGGGCCTTGTCGGAAAGGGTTTGTGTCCTCAGAACAACTCTGGTGCTCTCTCTCTATACCTACCTACCAAGGGAGGCTGATTGAGGATCCAGGAAACAGGCAACTCTCTGTAAGCCAGTATTCATGCTGCCCCTGGAAACTCACTTTATCCCATCTTGATTTTGAGCTTCTCAATTCTAGAACCAGGAGAAAGAAAGCCTAGTGACTTAAGCTGTCCAGTGTGCGGTATTTTTTTTTTTTTGGTACAGCAGCCTGAGATGACTGATACAGGTTGTGGAACGAAGACGTGTGTTCCAAAAAGAATAGCAAAAGCTAGACACTGTCTATGGGCCCTCTGGGGGGTTTCCCGCTGCTGACCTAGTTCCCACACACCTACTCCCCTCCATTTGACCCCTGGGCCCTGCCAGTTAGGCCCGTCTCCGACCAGACCCTTCATCAGTATCCCTCAGCAGTCAGAGTCTAGCAGCTTTGCCTTCTACCAACCCATTTAACCTTTGGGTGTCTCACTCCAGAGGGGGTGCTGAGCCCCTGTTGTACGCCCAGCACTTGCTACACTTTTGCAGACAGGAGCAAGTCGACACGGGCAGGCCTACCCACATAAGAGTAAGCACCGGCTGGTATCAACCCAGTTATTTCAGACTCTCTGTGGGCCTGATCCGTGGCTACACGCTCATTGCTTGTGATGTTGTTCAAGGCTCACATAACCATATGTAGCTTGATTCTTCCACTCGGCCCCTTTTCTCATTTCACAGAGGGAACAGAGGCACGGTGGTTCCAGGATACACGGCTAGTGGGTGACAGAGCCAGGGTCACACTCATGCAGTCTGAATCATGTCTCACGCTCACTGTGGAAATGCCAGACTAGGTAACAGAGTCCTCTTGAAGAAACTTTGAAGCCTCATGCCTGGGATCCGATGAGGGCACCGAAGAGGGAGTGTCTTCTTGGGGATTGGGAAAATTTCTCTAAGGAAGCCAAGTCTTCAAATTAGCCATTTCCCAACAGTCATTTTACTTTTATCCATTGTCCTAAAGGTACTATGTCCTTTATATTTGTAGGTGACGTGCCGATTGCTGACGGCTCCTCCTCAGCCATGTCACTGTGGTGTTTATCAGCAGTCTGAAGTTTTCTGTGTTAAGTGGGAATGTAACGCTAAGGTCATCATGATGGTGTTTTCTTTCTGGCACACCTCTGGCTGCTAACTTCTAAAGATAAGGGACATAGAACAGACCCAGTGAGCCTTCAGGTCTCCATCTTGGAATCCTTCTCCAGCTCCACTGATGGCCCATCTCTCCTTTGGAGCTTCTAAATACCTTCCACCCATCCTCTTTAGAACATGTTTGTCTTGAGGACAGTAACAATGTCGCTTTTCCTTGTACTTTGCAAGCCTCTTTGGGGCAGGAGTTGACTTCTTCCTCTCTAGAACAGAGTGCAGCCTGGCTCTGCAGCTCACTGTCTTTCTGTAGTGAAGGAATGGGAAAATAGAAACGGCTGAACTCTCACACACTGACCTACGGCGCTGGCCCTCTCTGCATGGGCAGGACCTGGAGATCGTGATAACCCTGGATTGCCTCTAGCTACCAGAGGCAGCCCGATGGCTGATGCGATAAGATACTTCAATGTCCATACAGATGTTTGCTGACATGTGAGCCGAAGATATTCTTTGAAACGTCCACTTTTCAAAGAAACCGCTTTGGAAAGACACTACTTCAAAACGGACTTGATAACTGAGCCAAGAAAAATGTGCCCGGGGCTGGGGGTGGGTTGCTGGCTAGCACATCACAGGCTTCTAAAAGTCGATTGCAGGGGGGAGCTGTGAGCCTGCTCATCTCGTGGCGGAGTTGTCTTTGCAACTGATTGGCTCCAAGGGCAACGGGACACAAGGACATCAGACTTGTTTGAAGAGAAAAGCATCCTGTTAGCCTTGGAAAATTATTGCACAAAGCCATCAAAATGCCACTCTCCCCCACCTACACAGCCCCTCCACCCCAGAACAAGGCTGTGCGTCATCAAAGAAAACTCCACCCCATACCGCTGTGCTGCTGTCAATCATAGAAGCCAAGTGCCTTGCACACTGGCCTAAGAGGGGCAGAAAGACTCCCTGCCTCTCTTGTTTAGTTGCATAACTTAGTAATCCCCCTGCCCCTTTCAAGGGTGAGTCTTCTATTCCTGAAGAGTCAAGATGCCTAAACTCAGCCACTAACTCTGCTACGTCCAAAGCAGCCTGAGCAAATGACTTCTGATCCGTATGTCATTTAGACAGATGAGCCACACAGCTGCCTGACCCACCCTCAAGGATGTCCAGAGACTCCAGGCCATAACCCAGCACCATTGTCCTTTCTGGTTGGAAGTCCTGGTATTTTGCACGAGGAACCTGACATCCAGAGATGTGTTATCACCAGGTCATACTCAGGCTGGCTGGTGGGGCTGGGAGGATGACCTGATGTCTCATAAGGCTTCCCAAACGCAGGTGCCTTGGCTGGTCAGTTCTCACTTACTCTGCAGGTAAGCAATTTCATACTCGCAAATGATTGGAACCAGTTTCCGTGTGAACATCCAGCGTGAGTACAGACACACCTGTACACTTACCTACCACTGCCCAATACTGGCTGCAGCTGGGTTTACACAGAGGAGAAGCGTGCCTTGTCTTTGTTCACCTTATCATCACTAACTAGGCACATGTGCTGCTCTGTCATTTGCTTAATGAAATGGAGTGTGACCTATATTAACATACAATATGATACACACAATATGATAATAGCATACAATATGATAATAAGGAATAGGACACACACAGAGTACTGACTGAATGCCGGAGGCAATTCTGTACCTTTTGTGTGTCTTAACTTACTAGTCCCCAAGGGAAAATCTGCCGGCGAAGTACTGTCACTAGCCCAGTCTTTAATGGGGGGGGGGGGGCTGATATACAGAGAAGTTGGAGATCTTGCTCGGAGTCTCAGAGCTCATGACAGTGAGAGTCTGAGCTCAGGAGGTTTCAAAATCCATGTCCGTGGACAACATGAAATGCGTGGGCCCCTGTGCGCCAGCACCTGGCTCCTTCCTGGGGTTCATCTCCAGCTGTGTGTTCTCTCTCCCCACCCAGCAGGCTGCTGCTGCAGGGATTTTTTTTTCTGCATTTTTGTTCATTGGCACAGCTATCCCTGTCCTTTCTGAGTGACTTACGGGTGGGAGCCCAGTGTGCTAGCTGCTCTGGCCCTACCCAGACCTCACCTGTCCTCTGGGGAACATTCCTGCTTTCCCTGAGGGAGCGGGTTCTGGGGGCTTCCCTGCCCTTTCCCTAGGGGAGTCTTATCCTTTACCCATGGAAGCCTAGCAACAGCCCTCAGTGATCAGGGTCCCCCTCTCCACGTCAACATTTGCTCTGTTTTCCGGTTCTGCCACATAGATAGAGGGCAGAGGACAGACACAGAACTGGGCATGTGTGAAAGTAAAGAGTGCTTGGAAAGGGGGGCGAGCCTCCTCAGAGGGGTAGAGGTTGATCATTTCCCGTCCCCCTACTCTGTGAGACCTACGATCCTCGGTCTAACAGCAGTGTTGGCCCTTAGCAAGTGCCCAGCAGATGAGGGCTCTTCTGAGTCACCTCTGCTTCTTCAAATTTGCTAGAATATCACCATCATTCACTCACTCACCCATTCACCCATCCACCCATCCATCCATCTACCCATCCATCCATCCATCCATCCATCCATCCATCCATCCATCCATCCATCCACTCATCCATCCATTCATTAATCCATCCATCTATTCATTCATTCATTCATTCATTCATTCATTCATCCATCTATTTAGTCTTTCATCAGACTTTTGTTTTGACATAGAGTCTTATGCGGGCCAGGCCTGCACACTTTTGAACTCTTTATCCTCTTGCCTCAGCATCCCATGTGGTGCACCACCATGTCTAGTTTCACATTAAGCTTTTATTATGCACCAGCTGTGTACTGTGCTGAATGTTTAGCTGTCCATTAGAGTCATACTCAGCTTCAGAGAACCCTCATTCCAAACAGATGGAAGTCTGACCAATGAGATAAGAGCAACACCCAAGGCCAGACAGGCATCCAGAAGAGCCAGGCATGGTGGGTGTGAAGGGCAAGGAGAGGGGGGTAAAGGGCTGGCTGGTGGAGATGCTTCTCTAGAGGAAAAAGAGTGAGGGGGATGGGTGGAGAGAAGGAGGGAGGGAGAGAGACAGACAGACAAAGACAGACACACAGAGAAAGACAGAGAAAGACACACACAGAGACAGAAAGTGAGACACAGAGAAATAGACACAGAGAGGGACACACACACAGACACACAGAGACAGAGAGACCGAGAGAATGACAGAAAGGGACACACACAGAGAAACAGAGAGAGACAGCAGAGAGCAGTACACATATACAGGGGCGGAGGAGAGAAAGAGATCACACCAGGAAAGAGAGTCAGTGATCAGGGCCCTAGTAGGTTCCCAAGTCCCCATTCCTTAAGTGCCACCACCAGCAGCATTTTCTGGATAGTGTTTCCTCTCTGGGTGCCAGTCTCGCATCAGAGCCCCCCTGCTCTGGCTCCCAGGGGTCACTTAGCCCTCCTGAAGCTGGGCCTCTGCCTCTCTACCCCTTTGTCTTCTCCCCCTTTCTCTATCAGCACCTTCTAAGAAAGGCCCGCGCTGCAACCCCACACTCCTCTATGCTGTCCCCATTGCTGTCATGTCCTCCTAAGGCTTCTTCCTCTGGAGGAGGCCATTTTATTTCCCAGCAGGCCTTAGTGCCGACAGTCTTTGAGAAGCAAAGTGGGCCCAAGTGCAAGTTTCCAGTGCAGTCCTTAGATGTCTGAAAGAAAATGCATATGGTCTCCTGTTCAGACTTCAGATCCCCTCAGAGAAGAAGGCTTGGAGAATTGTCTACCACTTCATTCCCTGTGTGAGTGAAGACTGGCTGGCAGGAACTACAGGCCCTTCCCTTCTGAAGCATGGCGTGAGGCTAAGTAGGGCTATTGCATTTTGTCTGTGCTCTCAGTGTTGAAGGGGAGGAAACCAAGAAAGGAAACTCCAAAGAATTGAAGCAACAAGACTGTGGCACAGGGGAGCTCACTGACCTGTTTCTCAGCTGAGTTCTTGACGCTGCAGGGTCTGGGATCCTCTGAGCAGCAGCGGTTGACGGCATTTATCATTTGTGGTTGTCTGCACACGAGTATCATTCTAGGTGTGGTGGGGGCTATTCTAGGAGGGGCTGCAGAGCCCTGGTGAGCACTCTGATGTCCAGATGGAGAAGGCTCCATGCTTACTGCTATTTGGTGCTCATGGCTTCATGACTACCATGCTAGGGACAGATAGGTACTGTCAACATGGCACTGTGACTTAGGAAAGAGATATTCCTATAAAGTGCATTCTGAGAGCCGGGTGACCAGGTGGCAGATCATTCTCATCAATGCATCACTTTACAGCTCACATGTCTGAGATGATTGTACTTTGTTTCTAAATAACATGGACGTTTTTAGTTACTCTCTCTTTTTCTATTCCCCTTTCTTAGAGTGGGCAGTATTTAAATTGTGACTATGTGTGACTGGCGACCCTCCTACATTTTGTTTTTTTTTAAATGCCCAAACAGCATTCAACATGGAGAATTTTGGACTCTATGAACTCTTCTTGCATTAGATTATGTTTCAGGCAAGTGTAGATTTTTAAATTACACTCTGACACGAGCCACTGTCTGAGTTCATTTGCTCCGCTACTTCAGTAAGTGGAATTGAACAGAGATCTATCCGACTCTGACCTGGTGCCTTGGTTCCAGAGACAGGATGAACTGGAGCTAGCCTGTCACCCCTTTAAAGGAATAAAAACATCGGATTTGGTCTTCAGCCAGCTTCCTTCTTATTCTGGAACATACCTAGAACATCTGGGGGGGAACGCTGAACCAAGGTCACTGCCTTGGCCACCCTCATGGCTCCCAATCCTTGGGAACCTGCCTCTGTAGTTCCACCTGGCCTCCCAGGCAGAGCATGGGGCTGATCACAGCCGAGAATCTCCTTGAACATCTTGTTTCCAAGGATAAGATGGAACTGCGGCCCAGTCTTTAAAAGTTCACAACTGTGTTGATTTCCAGATGGAGCCTTCCCATTTCTACTGCCCTCCCTAGCTGCTGCCCCCCTTTCTGCTTCAATTCCAAAGACCCCATCTTCAGCATCTTCCAGGACTGAGAAGCTTTAGCCCACCTTCTAAGAAAGACTCCAGGGCATGTCTGAATCTTCTCTCACATGTGAGGCACACACTCACCCATGTTCATGAACTTACTAGATAATTCCGCAGACATGGTTGGGCTAACATTTTTATCAGATATTTAAACTGACCCCAGGCCCCATCAGGAATGCGCTGTCATTGAAAATTTCTCAGGATTTCAAAACTGGCATAGACCTTGGGTACATCTTCCCTCCAATCATTTTGCAGACGGAGAAACTGAGGCTAGGGGGAGATACCATCATTTCTTCCAGGTCAACAAAATACATGGGAAGTCTGCTGTAAAAATTTGAGTTTTTGTACACACACCCTGTGCCCAGAGGCACCCTCTGTTGTCCCTCACCTTACAGCAGACAGACTTTTGGGGGATATACCTGCGCAGTGGGAATGACGTGGGAGGTTTTAACTGGACGTTGTTTATATTGGCCTTTTTGAGTGGTTCGCTCCAAGACGTATTCTCATTTTATCCTCTAGGACCATCCAGAAAATGCCCTTCACATAATTAAACCCTGGCCCATGGGAATTTCCAGTGTAGTTCCTCTCGGCCATGAAAATTGCCACACTTGGGGTCCCTAGGTGTGATTGGGCGTTCTGGCTGATGTCTCGGGAACAAATGACAGAGGCCCAGGACAGGGAGCAGAGAGAGGGGAAAAGGTAAACTTTTGCTCAATGGCTTAGCTTTCTAGAGTTGTTGCAGAAGGTGGGCACTTGCCTTGAATCAAGGAGTATGGACTGAAACCCCCTCTCAGCTGTGAATTGAAAGCCTGGTGAAAGTGGGACACCCTGTACACCCACCAGTGGGACTGTATCAACACACACCCGCCAGTGTGACTGTATCAACGCACACCCGCCAGTGTGACTGTATCAACACCCCCCCCAGTGGGACTGTATCAACACCCCCACCCCCAGTGGGACTGTATCAACACCCCCACCCCCAGTGGGACTGTATCAACACCCCCCCCCCCGTGGGACTGTATCAACGCACACCCGCCCGCGGGACTGTATCAATGCAGAGGAGCCATCCTGAGGCTGACTTCTGCCGGGTGGCTCATCAAGTTATTTGGCCAGAAGAGAAGATATTACAGTGCCATCTCCCTCCTCCAAAGTGACATTTAAAGGCTTCACAATGCAACTCTGTGGCAGGTCAGAGGCCGGAACCCAAGGTCCTGGCCTCCAGGCAGAGTATGTCCCTTGTGCTTTGTGGTTTAGGAATGTGGGACTGCCTGGGCGGTGTTGAAAGACAGCGCTGGAGGGTGTAGCTGCTGATCACAAGCTCCATTCTACACAGTGAATTGGAGCCTCTGACCCAGCAGCTGAGACAGGGCAGGGGGAGCACTTGGCTAGCCCCCCCCCACACCTGAGAGGCAGGAAGTGAGTGCTCATGTCCTTGACACTTCACAGATAGTAGATGTAGGTTCTGGAAGGCTGAGGAAACTTATTGAAATGACATGATTAGTAAGTAGGCAAGTCAGAGCTCAAAAATGAGGGTTTGTAAAGATTTTGACACACAAAATCCATTGCCCTTGTCTGTCTGTCTATTTGCTTTTGCCCAATGTATACCCTAACCCCTCTGAGTTTGCCTGTCTCATGGAACATGAAATAAGAGCTTTCCCAACTCCAGGAATGCCCAGTCATGCCCACCCTACATGACCCTGGCACCTCACTGGAAGATCCCCCAAAATACTTTCCCTACTGTGGGCCCGGGGTGGGGTGGGGGTCTGATGTAGTCCTGGCTTCCCTTCAGGGCAGCCCCTGAGGCTCTTCTGCCTCTTGCTTTTGTTGTGATTTCTGACTCACAGGAGAGGCTGCGAGCTGGGAGGAACAGAAACCTGAGGTCTGGCCTCAACAGGACCCTCCCTGTCAACTCCGACAAGACCTCTGTATGTCCCTAGCTTCCTGTCACTTGCCACAGAAGCAGGGTCCCAGATAGTTTCTGGATAGGTCAGATGTAGCAACCTTTGGGTGGGTCCCCTGGGTGCTGGCTCACTGGGACTGTACTAGTATTGGGATGGTTTAGCAGGGTTCCCTATTTAACAAGGTCAGGTTTTCCTTGAGAACTTCGGTCTCTGCCTGGTGATGACACCAGGCCTCAGGCAAGGGTCAAGCTGACCATGTAAGTAATCATAATGGGTAACTTGCCCAATAGTTTTATTATTTGTTCAGGACTCACTGGGTGCTGCTGGGCTAGGCACTAAGTGTAGGGATGTGTGAGACCCCAGCACAGACACAGTCAGGGTGGTGGCAGAGGGTGTGGAACAAAGATAGAGCTCTCAGAAATGAAGGGAGCTGATGGGTTTTCTCTGAAAACCAAGGCTGGGAGTTTCCCCCTCCAACCTGGCCATCCTGAAACCCTTGCTGTTCCCCTATTCCACAGCCTTGAACCGTGCAGTCTCTGTAGAGGCAGCAGAGAGGAAAGCGGCCTGCCCTCTTTTGGCTGCAGGAAGTACTAGGGTGGTTTATCTAGCTCTCCTATTCTGAGTCCAGATTCCTGGCTCCTGCTTGCTCAACTGCATTTCGGCTGTCACCCTCTGCTGCAGTTCCCGAATGGCCCTGGTCTTCCTGGCATAGGGTCTGGCTGAAGCAGCCATGTAAAGCTCAGCCCCTCACCTGGCTCAAGGCAACACTGTGAGCGTTTCCACTCTGGAGAACGCGAGAACACTTGACTGGTGTCCTCAGTAGGTGCCTCACCCCGCTGTTCTTATTTCCTCACATCTTCCAGGTGGTCCTGGGGAGCCCTCTGCACACGGCCATTTCCCGCACAGACGGCATCCGGGGCAGAGACAGTGAACATGGTTTTGATGATCCAGAGACAGTGAACACGGTTTTGATGATCCAGAGACAGTGAACACGGTTTTGATGATCCAGAGACAGTGAACACGGTTTTGATGATCCACTGCACATAGGAAGATGGAGGGGAGAGCATGACGGGACAGGATGAGCGCAGCATGGCTAACACATGGGAAACGGTAGCTGGCAGGCCCAGGGCTGTGGTGGCCTGGATGTGAGAGGCCCCTGTAGGCTCATGAGTTTCAACACTCCATCTCCAGCTGGTGGTGCCATTTGGGGAGATTATAGAACTTTTAGGAGGTGGAGATTGGCTGGAGGAAGTGGATCCCTGGGGGTGGGGGTGGGCCTTAAGCTCCTGTAACCCCACCCTACATCCTGTTCACTTTCTGCTTCCTGGGTGTGAATGCAATGTGACCAGCAGCCTGTCAAGCCCAGTGTCATGCTTTTCTTCCCATCGTGGACTAGAAGCCCAAAGCAACCCTTCCCTCTGGAAGCCATTTCTTGCTGGATATCTCATCACAACAAGCTAAGACAATGATAGTTCAGATCTCTGAAGAAAGGAGGGTCAGCGCCTTTTGACTTGATCTGGAACAAAGAGTAATTCTCTGGTCTTGTTCCAGGTTCACATAAACTCTCTTACTTTGGTCATTAAAACATCTATTGTTTGTTTGTAGTAGAATCCACACAACAGATAAAGCCCTAGCAATCTGCCTTTGACTGGGAGAGATCGCATTTCTAAATGATGTGCCTGTAGTTTTTAAAACAAATTTCTTTGTCTCTAGGGAGTATGGGATTACCAGTAGCTTTCTATGTTTGATAGAGTCTGGTATTTTTTCATCTGAAGCCATGGGGGCTGTCTGGACATTATACTGTACATCATCGATGTCTAGAACATGAGCGTATTGTGCGGTTGGAGCAGAGATGCAAGCAGCGGCCAAGAGGCTTGATTGTATGCGCTGCAGGATAAGGCCTGAGGAAAATTCAAGGCACTCTATATTTGCAAAGTTTTGTGAAATTGTGAATCTCTTTCGTCACTAGGAAACTTGAGGCTGATCAGGACAGAGCACCACTTCCTACCGCGGGTACAGGGAGCCTGCTGTTTTTACCAGTCTACTGGTAGCACCATCTGGATGCTGTCCAGCTCTGTTCGGATGGCGTGTGACGATGCGGCGAATCCCAATGGCACTCAGGGTATGGAAACTAGGAAAGGACACCACCTTAGCTGTTTTCCTCACCGTTGTGACAACACACTGAAAAATAAGCAGGGAAGGAAAGACGTCTTCTGACTTGCAGTTGGGTCTTCCAGTCTGCTATCGCAGGGAAGCCATCACAAGTGGAACAGGAGGCGGTTGGTCACATCGGGTCTGCAGTCAGGAGGCAGAGTGAGATGAATGCAGGTACCCGGCTCGGTTTCTGCATTCTGCTAAGTCAGAGACACTAGAACAGGGAATGGGGCTGGGCACTTTAAAGGTGCTTCTTCCCACCTCAATTAATTTAGAAACACTTTGCAGACATACCCAGAAGTTTGTCTCCAGGTGGTCCAAGCTCGTATCAAACTGTCAACCCATATGAACCATGATGGACACCAAAGGGAGCCTTTGGTCAAGCCTGGAGGATAAGTCAACATAACCACTTGCATTCTGGAGAAGGGCCAAGTCATCAGCTCCAGTAAAGTAGAAGCACCATGTGATGAGTGGCCCCTGGCATGGCTTTTGGCCGTGGCAGTGATGTCGCATGTAACTTTGGGGTGTTAAATAGCACACGGCTGCACTGGGAACTGTCAGAATCACTGTATTGGAAGATTGGGTGGGTCCATCAAAAAGAGAAGTAAGTTCTCCAGGACTGGAAACAAGGCAAGCCAGAGAGAACAAGGAAGTTGCAGAGGGTTGGTCCATCCCTCCTATCACCCACTCTGGTCTTGGTATTTCCCCATAAGCTCATCCCCATCAGCTTCTGTGAGGATGGTGGCTTGACTCATTTGTGTATGTGGAAATGGACCGCGTGCAGCTCCTCCCAAGGACTGCCAGGAAGGATGGTGGCTAGGAGAAATCCTCCGGGGACACGTATCTGGGGAGGTCATCTGATCATCCTCTTTGTAGGAGAAACGAAGTACCTCAAGCTAAGGTTATATGTGTGAGGTGTTTGTAGCAAACCTTATTGTCGGTGCAATGCTCTGAAGACAGAACCTTATAGAAAGCAGACAGCGAAGCGGTCTTGGCAAAAACCCCTGGAAGTGAGCAGAGAGTGTAAAGATCTGTGTGCCACACGTGTGCCGCCTCTGTAGAAATGGCAACAAGTCATCAAGAAAACAGGCCGACTGGCAGCTGATACCGTCTTGTCTGTCATCAGCCACCCCAGCACAGGTCTGGGTGTCCCAGTGGCGGAGAGGAAGGCTATGCATGACTTCATTGGTAACTGGTAGAGGCTTCAATTATGTAGGCCTTATCTGCACATACCGTTGCTTCCAAATGTCTAACCTGCCAGCCACAGAGACCAACAATGCCAAGTTTCCACATCAGTCTTCAAGGAGGAAGTTGAATATGTGTGAGGAATAGAGACTCCTCTTGACTGGGGTCACCAGCTTGTCTTGGTATAGGTTTACATTTCCTGCCTGCAGGGACATCATCCTTACCACCACTCTCCATCAACAGGGGCCGAGTGACTCACTCTATCACAAGGGAAGTACAGCTGCAGACACATGGCCACAAGATCCACGGTTTCTCTGTGGCATTACCTGGAAATGGCTAGCCTGACCGGGATGTGGGGAGAGCTTTCTGGAAATGGCACAGAGGTGCCAGGCTAGGGATTGTCTTGGTTAGCTTCAAACACCAGCTTGACACACATTCTGGGGGAAGGGTCTCTAAGAATGTCTATGAAGGATTACCTTGGTAAGAGAGGACCCCTCACCCCTAGCCAGGGATGATACCATTCCATTCGTGGACTGTCTAAGAAGAAGGGAGAGAGCAGCAGCTCGGACCCATTCAGTCATCTGTCTCTGCTCGTGCCTGTGAGTGTGAGGTGACCCGTGACTTCTAGTTTCTGCCGTGTAGACTTCCCCTCCACGCTGAACTACAATCTGGAATTGTGAGCCACAAACCCTTCCTCCTTTAAAGTGCTTCTATTGGAGTAGTTTTCATTACAGCAAATGGAAGAGAAAGGAAGGCAGGAATGCTACCCATGAAGGGTAGCTGTTACCCTGCTGGACAGTGTATACATGATACCCGTATTGGCTGTGTTCCTGGGAGGGAGATTACATGGGCCAGGGAACCAAGGGAGACTAGTGGACCAGTGATGCTCACCATCGCCCCGAGGGCCCTACGTGAGGATCTGCCCATTCCCCTCTGCCAAGACTGACTCTGTGGGTGGGGAGGTACAGTTCTCTGCAAGGACAAGGCCTCCAGAGGAAGATGCAGTAAGAGTCCCATTGAAGTTTAATTTACCCCAGCCACCTGGTCACTGAGAGTCCCCCAATGATGATGACCAGTGGGCAAGAAAAGGTGATGTCATCTGGCAGACAGATCTGGTCCTAAGCACTAGGGGGATGCGTTTTATGCTCAGCTGGTAAACCAGGTGTCTCCTCTCTGTCCTCAGGCCCAGCTGCCCCTAACGATGGCCAACAACAGGAACCAGAGCCTGAGAAGGGAGCTGCTGAGCTCCGAACATGAAATGCCCCCATAGGTGGCAGTGTTTTGGAAAACATTAGATGGGAAACAGTGGATCACTGTGGGAGGGTCTTGAGGTTAACATCTCTGCCCCACATCTTGCCCACTATTCCTGGTTGGCAGCAGCCTTACACTCTTGCCAGCATAGACTGTAGCCTCTGCCACCATCATAACGGAAGGTTCTGCCCTTCTGTATAATGCCATGAGCCCACATACATCACTGTTTCTTTATTTTCTTTTTCAGGTGTTTGGTCACAGCAGAAGAAAAGTAGCATTGGAGGGATAACCAAAAGTCAGAAATGATGATCTGGACCACAGGTAAGTGTCCTAGACCAGACATAGTGTAAGTTGAAGGAAGGGGGAATCTGTGTGTGTGTGTGTGTGTGTGTGTGTGTGTGTGTGTGTGTGTGTGCGCGCGCGCGCGTGCACACGCACGTGCGCAAATGTGTGCACCTGAGTGTGGAAACCAGAAGACAACCTTAGATGTGGTTCATCACTGGTTATGCCCACCTTCTATTTTGAGACGGAATCTCTCATTGACCTAGCACTTGCTAAGTATGCTAAGCTGACTGGCCAGCCAGTTTCAGGGTTTTGCCTGTCTCTTCCCTGACCCTGACCTTGCAACAACTAAGCACCATGCCAAGCCCTTCATTGACAGTTCTGTCTTCCCAGCCCATGGGACAGGGATTTGAACTTGTTATGAAAGCGATGCCATGTATCAGAGAGAGCTGGGTGGTAATGGCGGGGGGCAGGCTGCCATTGCCTTTGCTAGTCAGCTGCGAGCTCTCTGGGAACTACTCCCAACAAGAGTCTAAGCAGCTGCTCCCCTCTGGAGCACATGTGTTAGAAGAAACAGGTACAAACTATGGGATCTCCCCAAACCTGTCTCCACAGCCTCCACACCCACTGCACCATGGTGACAGGCAGGCTTCTGGTAGCTCAGCTCCCTCCACTGAGACGAGGAAGCGCCTCAGTCGAGGATAAATCTCCTTCCAGAGCGTGCACCATGTTCAGATACTGGCTGCTGAAGGGATAGAGAGGCCTGGTTCTTTCGCAGCTTGGAGCAGATCTTATGGCTCCCCTGCTCCAGAGTGTATTGTAGAATTCTGAGGTCTGGCCTTCCCCAGAGCCATCTTCCTTAGCTTGAATCTGCCTTCTTCTCTCCTGAGGAGATGGAACAGGAATTCCCAAGAGATTTTCTTGTAGCTTTGCATCTCAGAATCCATTCCCAGGAACCCTATGCTGGCTTCAGAGTTTGAAAGGCCAGGCCTTCAGAATGTAAGAGGTTTGTAGAATGTATAAGGTTTAGGGTGGGACAGATCACAAGCAAGAGTAACCATAGACCCTCTCTAGCAACTAAATGCTGAAACTTAGTAGACAAATCCTGCAGTCACGTTTCTTTTATGTTCTTCCCTTCTGTGCTCCCAATGGCTTTTTTTCTTTATAATCTACTTTTGTCTGATATTAACACAGCTCCTCTGCTGGAACTTGAGGGGTTTTGCTCTAAGTCCAAGGAACTTCATGTTAGAAGGTTTGCTTTAGTTAGTGTTTATTTGGGTAGGAAATTCTGCCTTATTAGAAATTTTCAAAGCCTCCTTGTCTAGGTTCGACTTCTCAGCACCCTGCTCTTGTGTGTAAGCGTGAAGCATGTTCTCATACCCTAATGCTGAGACTAAAGTCCTCTGGGACCCCAGATTCCCAGAGATGGGAATCTCCTATTCTATTCTACTCACAGTGGCTGTAAAAATGACAACTTGGGCCAGAGATACCTCAGTAGGTAATGGTGTTTGTTGCTAGCCCTGATGGTATCCACACGGTAAAAGGAAAGTGATGACTCCCGAAAGATGTCCTTTGATTTACACATGCACACGCATGCACACACACACATATGCATGCACACATGCATGCACACACACATACACACATGCATACACATGCACATACATGCACACACATGCACACATACATACACCCCCCACGCGCACACACGTGTGCACACACACATATACACACATACACACACTCTCTCATGCCCCTGCATATACACACACAATGCATAAATGTTAAAATTAAAAAGAGAGAAAATAACAGCTTACCAGTCACTCTTGAGGCAACAGTGACTTCAGGGATCTCTTCACCTCTGTTTCTGGCTTCCTCTTAGAGTGTCCTTATTTTGAGAATTAAAACAACTCCCTAGCCAGGCGATGGTGGCACACGCCTTTAATCCCAGCACTTGGGAGGCAGAGGCAGGCGGATCTCTGTGAGTTCGAGACCAGCCTGGTCTACAGAGCTAGTTCTAGGACAGGCTCCAAAGCCACAGAGAAACCCTGTCTCGAAAAAACAAAATGAAACAAAACAAAACAAAACAAAAAAAAAACTCCCTAAGTTATCCATCATAGGTAGTGCTACTGTGAGTACACAGCCTTACACACAACAACACGGAATTCCCAGAGGCGAATTCTTAGCCCCCCAATTATTGATAATGTTGAGATTTAACATCTTACTCACATGGATGCTGTAGGGAGCAGGTATTGTCATAGCAACCACTTTAGATTGTGAGGATGCCATGCTGATCAATGTTTGTCAATTTGGCATGAACCAGAGTCACCTGAGGAACCTCATCTATGGATCTTGATGAATTGCCTCTATCAGATTGGCCTGTAGACATGTCTGTGGGGGCATTTTATTGATTAATGACTGATGTGGGGGAGGGCCAGCCTAATGAGGGCAGTGCCATCCCTGGGTCCTGGGTTGTATAAAAAAGCAAGCTAAGCAAACAAGGAGGAAATATACTAATAAGCAGTGTCCCTCTGTGACCTCTGCTTTAGTTCCTGCCTCTAGGTTCCTGCCTGGGGTTCCTGCCATGACTTCCCTTCAAGGAAGACTGTAAGGGAAGGGGCAAGATGAAAGAAATCCTTTTCTCCCCTAGTTACCTTTGGTCAATGTTTGCTGAATTTCCAGGTGGTCCAGTTGTATATATGAGAGAGAGGAGAGATAGATAGGTGGATAGATAGATGGATAGATAGGTAGATAGATAAATAGATAGATAAATTGGAGAGAGAGGCTTCAGCATTTATTGGGTGATGATGTTACCAAACTATTTCAGCAATTGATTTGTACAAAACAGTTGAGACAATAAAATTGAAAATAAATTAAAACCATTTAAACAACTATTTTGTGAAACAAATATATATGATCTGAATATTTATGATGGTAAAATCAGATTAAGTTGCCGAATGCTTCCACCTCTCCCCTTCATCTGTCACCAATGATGCAAAGCTCCTGGGAGCAAGTTATTGAGTTTTTGTGGCATATTTTGCTTAAATATAAATAAACTGACCACATTTTTCATGGTTGTAAAATAGTTCGTTAGGTAGGAGAGGCAGTGAAAATAGAACCTCACCCTCAAGAAACATACGGTCAGCAATGCAGGCTGAGGGAAATTAAATGTAGTTGAACATCTAAATTAAATGGAATCTCTAAAGAGAAAGAAAAGATAATAGATTTATATGGCTGATGACTGTGCTTTATATTGATTTTAAAAATACGGTTACATTGAAAAATAAGTTTAAAATGTTTTGACGCTGCCTCAGGAATCGTGAGTCCGCTATGTGCACTCATTCTATAGGACTGCCCCTCTTGCTATCAACAGTCTCTGTATAGACCCAACATCGTCTCTCCTCCCCAACCACGGTTTCCGCTTACGTCATTGTCATTGTCTGTCTGTGGCTCTCCAAGTTCCTTACAGAGAACTTTACCATTATTTTCAGCTCACACAGACTATAGCACTTTTGAGCCACTGTGGCCAGACCACTAACACAAACAACGGGAGAGAAGGGTCTATGCTGGCTCACATTTCTGGGGACTTCAGAATATTGCTATTATTTTTAACCCTCACACACAACCCCAGATACCTCCCCATACTCACACCCTGAATTTTACTTATTATTTATTTATTATTTCATTGAACTCAGGGCCTCATCAGTGCTCTGCCAGCACCCTGCAACTGGCCTGGATGCCCAACCCTCTGCTTGTGGTTTTCTTTTAAGGCAAGCTTATTTACTAAGTTCCCCAGCTGGCCTTGAACTCACCCAACAACTCACTGAAGACTTGAACCTGGGATCCTCCTGTCTCAGACTCCCATGTTGCCAGGGCTTATGCCACCAGGTCTGCCTCAGCACCCTTAATTTGATCAAGTCTGCAAAATCCCTTTGCCCTTTTAGATAGCACAGTGACAGGCTCTTAGGATGAGTGTGTGGACATCTGTGGTGGTTCATTATTCAGTCAGACGCTAACTTGTCTTTCTCCCTGGGATTTTTTTTCCCCCATCAACTTTGGAACACATGGAACTTAGTCCTTGGCCCCATAGTCTTCTCTAGGCAAATTTTCCCAAAGGTCTTCACTAAGGCTCCAAACACTGTCTATAAGCTATAGAGTCCCAAGTCTCTGTCCGGTTTTGAGCTTGCCCTTACGTTCCACGCTTGGATCTGTACCTAATCTGTCTACCACACGATCTACAGGTCACTTGATGTCCAGTGCAGAGGATGAAGTCGATGGGAGACCATGGCTACTGTGAGGGGCGAAAGGGGGAATGCAGGAGACGGGTACAGAGGGCTAGGGGTTAATGGAGGGAGTTACCCTGGTTTGGGCGATGGAGATGCGAGAGTATCAGTTAGCCAGGTCTCATGGTGGACAGGGCAGCATGCGGCTGGGGGTGGAAGGGGAACTGGGCAGGGGAAGTAGGTAGGGCCCTGTGATAAACCTTTCTTGTTCCCTCTCACAGTGGCGAGCAGCTACCGAGGGAATGGAAACAAAAGGTGGTGGCTAGCAGCCGCACGGCAGATGTGTTGCATGGCTAAGGAAATCAGGAAAACACAAGCAGAGAACACCAGGAAGTCAGAACCAAAGTGTAACCAGGAGGGAGAGATTTGTGAAGAACGAGCCTCTTGCAAAGGTTGAGGCAAAGTGAGCATTAGCTAGCCCTGAGCCTCTGTCCCGGGCACTGGTCACATGAGCACCCGGAGGAGGACCTGGGCCCCAGACACTGTAAACTGACAGCCAACTGAAAGCCACTTGAGCAACCCTCCCCACGGAGGAGAACATGCTCGGTGTTGGCCAGATCACAGCCCCGTGGGTGCACTACCCTTTTTCAAGCACAGTGGAAAGACGTTTGCCTCACCCCAAGAGATGCAACTCTCTTTTCCTAAGAGGAAGCTAAGGCTGGACCATTGTTCGCAGGTGATCTGTGGCTCCGCAGAGTCCCAGCGTGTCCTTTGCTCTGCTGTGCCTTTGCTTGCTCTCCTGCTGTCCCCTTGATTTCTTGATTTCATTAGGAGATAGGAGCTTGTAAGGCTGGGGAGGAATGTAAAGCTATTAGTGGGTCGTTGTTGAAGTGACCCTGTTAAGCTTCTTAGGGAACCAGTGGCAGCCAATGATACGGGGATTAAGCTGTGTGTGTGTGTGTGTGTGTGTGTGTGTGCGTGTGTGTGTGTGCCCCTAGTGAGCAAATGGGTCATGAACCAATCCACCATGAGGAACTTAAAAGTGATAAGCCCTGCCGGTAAGGGCACATAGGGCTGCTGAGGAATTCAGTCACTTTTTCCTCTTGCCTCTCCTTTTTGACATTTTTGTGAGACCCAGGACACCATTTCCAAATGTTTCCCTGTCACATTAGATCAGTGTTGGGCAGACATGCAGGGGGCTCCTTGGGCTTCTGCTAATACTTAGAGTTGGCAGGATAATTGGATCTGATGGGTTAGGGATGCCCAGATCAATGGTAAAACACCATTTTTGATGTGTCTGTGAAAGTAGGTGTGTGTGTGTATTTGCATGTGCACACATGCGTGTATGTACACACTCAAGGCTACCTATGCCTAGATACACCCATGTATAGGCCAGAGGAAGACCTCAAATATTCAAAAATGTCTGTCCCTGTGATCCCTGGGAGCAGAATCCTAACTGCAGGTCTCTATGGCCCATCCAGGCTACCTGGCAAACTCAAGCAAAAATGAGTACACCCCCCAGTCAGGGTTATCTCTTTCCTCCTCTCCGTAAGTCCTCTGAGGGCTGTGGGTACTCCGGTATGACAGTGAGACCCACAGGCAAGGGTAGCCTGGTCTTCCTTCCCACCAGGTGCAGTTCCCCCTGTGGAGGCTCTGGACGAAGGCCTCAGTCCATTCTTATCTTGGCTTTGTTGGGTATGGCATGAGGAATGTGCACACAGTGAGCTCCACAGGCCGTTTTCAGCTTCTAGTGGCTGCGACTTGGTGGCCACTCGTGGCTTTCTGTTAGCTATCTTTATTTACCTCCAGCTTCACCTCCCTGTTTCTTCTAAGAAACCGAGCAGATGACACAGCTCCCTCCGTCTAGGCCCTTGCAGCCCAGCAGAGGACTTCACACTCAGGCTGGCGAGAGCCTTTTGCTCGGAAGGAACAGCGGGCTGGCGGGTGTTCCCTTCTTGTTTAACAGATATTTTTAGCTTTTCTAAAGGCTTCTCACTCTCTCCGAGACTTAAAAAGAAAGACATTCTTCCAGAAATGCAAATGTTCTGACAGGAGCCGAGAAGAGTGTTTTTTTGTCTTCCCCAAACAACTCCCCATTGACATCCACCGGGTGTGTGTGTGGGGGGGGGACTGGGATGTGGGGGTACCCCGGCTAAATACTAGAAGCCAGGGCAGTGGCTTCTGTGAGCTTGCAGTGGGTGAGCTTTCTCAATCAAATTGGTCCTGAATGTTTTGGGGGTGATCTGATCATTTTTGTGTGTGTAGGTCATGAACGGGCCAGAACTCTGAGACAAACTAAGGGTTCACGTCCACCAGTCGTCCTGTGGGTACATACAGCTTTTTAAAGTCACAAGTCTCTCTGTTGGTGGCAGTGGCACTGGTCAGAGAGCCTGACCACAAGGGTGAAATGACAATAACAGCAAATGTAAACCACAGTTGGCTTGGTTTTCAAGACTCACTTGGAGATGGCCCAGAGGTGAAGATTGTGTACCACTCTTAGGGAGAACCTGAGTTCCATTCCCTAAACCCACTTTGGGTGACTCACGACCACCTATAATCCCAGCTCCAGGAGACTCAACGCCCTCTTCTGGCTTCCACGGGCACCTTTAGTCATGTATGGCTACTCCTTCCTGCACATATGCATATTAAAAATAAAATCTTTGAAAGTGTCATTTTGAGATGGTGAGGTCAGCTATTAAGTCTTCTTGTTTCTAGCCCCTTCTGTCTGTTCCACAAGCTATCCGAGGTACCTTGTCCTCAATGGTCACTTCTTGGCCTTCCATGATACCAACTTTACACCAGACACAAATACTATGGAAGGCAAGATGGTGAGTCATGTCAACATGTGCGTCTCAGGGTGACAGGAACGTGGGAGCGGAGAAGCGCGTGGGCCCCTTGCTGACCGGCTCCTTACACAGTATCATTGTCCTTACTCTTTAGGGCCACCTTGAAATTGGATCAGATTCATCCTTTTGACTCCCTAGAATTAAGAGTAAAGCAGACACTCAGTAACTGCTGAGCTGTTGGATCTCATATTTTTCAATTTGTGTCTTTCAGAACTAATTCAAAGCTTGCACAAATTCTGAAACAACTATTTGGCCCTGTATCTTGATGAAAAACAATGCTATTTAGTTTCATTTACGTCAAATTCAGAGCCTGTTCCGAATGCAGCCTCCCAGAGGGGATGTTTAATATTCTTGGGTTTGCAGTCACTCTGCAGAAACTGTTTATATCAACATCGATCTGAGAACGAAGAATATGTCCCTCCAGCCCTCTATGCTCAGTCCCGTTTTCCAGAGGGCCACAGTACAGGTCGATGTCTGAGTGTGTGTGTGTGTGTGTATGTGTGTGTGTGTGTGTGTGTAGAGGCAAAGTGTCCCCTTCTCTGGTTCCACAGGTCGCTCACTTTCTGGTAACTGAAAGTATAGAACAAGTTCACTCCGTGGGTGGGGTTTTCAGGTGACAGCTTTGTCTGTTCACAGTTGCTTCTCAACACTTTGAGGCCAGCTGGGAGACGGGGTCCTGGCATTCACAATACGATAATGCTGAGATATATAGACTTAAGTTTGAATTCAGAGCAGCCTGCGGGACTTGGGAGAGATGACAGGTTTGACTCAATGGGGGTGTCTTTTATGTTGCCTTCTGAGATTTTTGGGGGGGAAGAGAGGGTCTGTGGCAGACACTGGGGTGTCTTGTATTCATTCTTCGAGCTCTATTCCAAGGTAGGAATTGTTGCTCTTACTTTCCAGAAATTGAGGAACAGCCTGGTATGCATTCTTAGGTCTTCCAGGAGGTAATGCTCATCCAATTTGGTCACTAAAAGCATAATCATAATAGATTTTAGGGCCATGACTATGAAAGCTTAGAGTATAGATGCACAGAAGGTTGTGTGTATCTGGAAGAAGCAAGTTCTTGAAAGGCAAAGGAATAGACATATAGACCTTGGTTTCCTGTGTTTAAATAAATCTTTCTGTTCAATAAAATTGATCATAGATGTGCAAGAAAGATGATATCTTCAGTTTGTGGATAAGACTTGCCCGAATATGCCCAGATATTTATATGAAGTGCCAGAAAGGATGGTTGTGGGATTAAGGGGTAAACTCCAGGATGTAAGCCCAGGTAGAAACAGACTTGCTGGGCTTGTGGTTGATAGTCCATTAGAACAAAACTCTACCCTCTAGGAAGGGGTTTCATTCAGACTTGTGTGGACTATCATTGTACACACAAACCAATTCCTAGGCACGTGTGCATATATGTGCGTGTGCACGCACAGACACACCGTAACGACAATAAAACAAAATAACAGGAGAAAGGGTCAAAACTCAATATTTAAATAAGCAGTTGGCAGAAAGAAATGGATGAAGTTAGGAGACCAGGACATCGAAGGACTGTCAATCAACTTGTTAAAAGAGCTAAGGAAGGCACGACAGATGAAATGAGACAGATTTCAACACAATATTTGGTTGCAATATGCAAAAACAAAATACAGAGCAAAACTCCATAACCAAAGGGGAAATTTAGGACTTTAAAAGGCAGTGCTAGAGATAATAATCCCAAGAGCTGTGCAGAGCCTGGGAAAGCTCTAGATGCTGCCCCTCACATGATTTCAGAGCACACTGATCTGGGCTTTAGATGCAGGAGGATGGATTTCCAGAATGCAAACCTCTTGTGTTAGTTGGCTAGTTCTGTCATCGCATGGACCACAGATTGGGTCACCTATGCAGCAGAATGGAGTTTAGAAGTCAGAGGTCAAGGATTAGTGACCTTGTTTCTTTCCAAAGAATCCAAGGAGGAACCAGTTGCAACCTGTCCCCTGGCTTCTGGTGGCATCTTGGCTGTCTCTGGTGGTTGTTGACTGTAGGCATCACCTCCTTCTGTGCCTTCATCTCCATGAGGGTTTCCTGCTTCACCCACCAGCATCCCCCTGTGCAGCTCTGTCCCTGCAATCCGATTTCCCTTCCATGAGAACTGCGATTAAACTTGGTTTAATTTGATGGGATCTGGAAAGGATACCTGGGTAGACCGGGGAGGCATTTTCTTAACCAGATTATTTGAAGTGGAAGGACCCATCCTGAGAATGAGTAGCCCTTCAAGCAGTCCAAATAGAAGGAAGTCAGAGGGAAAAAACTCACCTCTTTTATTTATTTATTTAGCCTCATTGCCTTTCAGTATGAACTGAAGACCAGTGGCTCCCCGAATATCCTTCTAAGCTTTCAGCATCAACTTGGGAGTGCTAAGGCATCCAGCCCAATAGACTGAATTGGGTTCTCAGCCTTTCCAGTATGAAGACAGCCACTGTTGGACTGCCCAGCTCATGTCGTGCAAGCAATGTAATAAATCCCCATTTCACATAGATTCATTATGTGGGTTGTGATCCTCTAGAGCACCAGACTAATGCAAGGACACGGGTTATCTCCTCTTCAGATGAAGCATATTAATAAAAACTCAGGGTCAGAAACTGGGGTTCAACTGAAGATCTGAAAAGTAAAACAGCCAGCCACTAGCTCTGACCTCAGATGGAAATGGCGATCCTGCCTCCCAGAATCTCTCGGAATGAGACTGTGTGCCTGAGAGATGGTTCCTCCCATTTTATAATTTTCTCTAGGGCTGGGATTAAAGGAATGCAGCATCATCATTAAAGGCACGCAGGGCCCAGTTTCTATGGCAACTAGTGTGGCTGCTGAGATTACAGGTGTGTGTCAGTTACCATAGTCTGGTCTGTAAGGCTGACCAGTGGGGCTGTTTTACTCTCAGATCTTCAGGCAGTCTTTGTTTATTAAAATACAATTGAAATGTCACTCCATCCAGACCCACTCTGGATCATTTATTTTAACTGTACCACCTCTGTAGACGTTGTTTCCAAATACAGGCAAATCGAAGGCTCTGGAGACAGGGATCTCAGTGTATCGTTGTTGAGATAATCTCATTCAAAAGTCCTGGGTCAGTTAATGATTCATCTGAAAATGTCGATGCTTGCAGTCATGAGCTAGTAGCCACAGGTTTTAAAGACATCAAGCAGCAGAGGCCATATTCGTGTGATGCTCTCCCTGGAACCCTCCAGCTCTTTCTAGTGAGAACTATTGAGTTCTCCCTCTATCCCTCTGTGGAAGGTCTCGTTACGTTTTATCTCCCTCATATTGATCATGTGTAATGGTTACTGTGGTAGATTATCACAACAAAGAAAGCTTGGTAGAAAGAATCACTTTCTTTCTTTATTATAAACTTTATTATAAAAAACTTGCAACTAAAAAGCAGTACACGCCGAAATTAACCAGACCCAAAGACTATATATCCCGGTAAACTTCTGTACAGGTAGAATAACCCTCCCAAAGTCAGCTTCACATTCACTATCAAATGTGCTTACCCACCACCAAAACAACAACAAAAAACCATGACAGAGTTAGAACTGGAAAAGCAATGACTTTTATCTCCTTTCACAACATCTTGTGTCCATCACCTGCAGTCAGACCTTCTGCATCCTCTAGTGTTTAGCATTTCTTGTTCAAGGATTGTTTCACTGACATTTTCCCATCTTCTTTCTTTATAGCTCACTACATTTCTACCTATCAGTCCCCTCCCACATTTTCTCCTAGAATCTTCTTGTAGAGAGTAGATGATACATCAACACATCTTGAATTCAGTTGACTTCATTGTAAAACATAAAATTCTCCCGTGAGTCCATAGAGACTCATAGGATCCCCATGGATATGAAACACATAACACACAGATACAGACACACACACACACACACACACCCATTGCCTCTCCTGTCTTCCTCACAGCTTTTACAGAACTCGAATCTTTTGCTCGGATATGTGCCAGTGCAGAGTCTCAGGTCATTAAGCAGGAATTGATTGACATCTGGGGTGTGGAGACTTTGTGTCCACAGAATAGGGCCTCGTTCACTTGGGATGAGTCGTGGCTCCAAGTCTTGGCCCAGAAGTGAGTGGTTGGAAGTTCTAGAGAATTGTGTCCCATCTCGATCAACTGTGAAATACTCTTTTTCGAAGTGGTGAGATTGAGTTGAGGGATGGTACAGAAAGTCCAATATATATATTTTCTGATTTTTTTGGTCTCTCTCTTTTTTGGATGGGTTTCTTAGGTTTCTATTGCTGTGAAGAGACACCATGACCAAGGCAACTCTTGTAAGACAAAATATTTAATTAGGGGCTTTCCTATAGTTTCAGAGGGTTAGTCCATTATCATGTGGAAGGGATGGCCACATACAGGCAAGCATGGTACTGGGACAGTGATGGAGAGTTTTACATCCTGACCCATACGGCAGCAGGCAGAAGACCACCTGGCCTGGCATGAGCTTTAGAAACCTCAAAGCCCACCCACAGTGACGTACTTCCTCCAACAAGACCACGCCTTCTAACCCTTCTCAAACAGTTCACCACCTGGGGCCTCAGCCAGCAAATGTATGAGTCTACTGGGGCCTGTCTCATCTAAACCATCACAGTGGGGAGGATTGAACTTGGAGCTCTGTGCGTGCCCCAGAAGTACTCTACCACTGAGCTACATCTACGCCCAAAGGACAGAGCTTCTCAGCTTGTTCAGAACATGATACAATTATTTTATTATTCTTCAGTGCTGGGGGCAGTTCCCAGAACCTTCCACATGCTAAGCAGGTCCTCCACTACTAAGCTGTATGTATTACTTAGCTCCGGGTTTGCCTTGAAGGGGGTCTCTGTTTTCTTGAGTCACAGTAGGCTATGATTTTCTAGCCCACGATGAATTGTTTGGCTTTCACACCCAATCAACTCTCTCAGGCTTGTGATGCTCATGTATAACCAATGTCATACAAAAAAATGATCAGTTTCCATCCTCTGCTTACTTCTAGGTCCCAGATTGATGTGATTCAACATTTTATTCTCTTGGTATGTGCAATCCCAGGATCTGGAAGACGGCTTAAGATGATAAAATGCTTGCCATGCAAGCATGATGACGCAGTGACTCACAGTTTTGCTCCACCTCTGTGTCAGACCCCTCTTGATCTTTCTAGTAAATCCTCAAAGTGAACATTTATATGATTAGATGCACAAGGGAATGGACCTACTGGGAGGTTAAGCAGCTGGTCTAGGGTCCCACAACTGACCAATGACAGACTGGGACTCAGAAGCCAGGGGTGACTGAAGTTCTAGCCTCACTCCTCTCTTTCTGCACTCCCAGAAGATCTGGGTCCTCTCTGCCTATTCTGGGAGGGGAGGAGCTTGGATACTCAACAAGACTTTTCTCAGGGCTTGTGTCTGGTATAGCAAAGGGCGTCCCCCGACCCAAGTGGGACTGTGTATCATCTACCTCTATGATATTCGACTCCACTATGAAGGGTTGTTTCACGTCTTAGCATAACGGAAAATTCCATCCCCCATCCACAGATGACCTTTTATTAGCTGGAGAGAGCAGCTTACATACCAGTGATTCACTATTATTTGTTGTTGAGCAGGCTCGCCAACCACCTGCATGTTCCTTTTCGCTAAGCTCCCTCCCTCACACTTCAAGACAGGGAGTTGCAGGGGATAAAACATAAGGCCCTTGTTAATTGCAAATTAATAGTGCCAGGAATATATACAGATGGTACCTGAAACCGGTTGCCGCCGGCGTCATCTCATGATTCTGTTTTCCCTTCCTGTACTACGACTGAGCATCAAGTAAAGAAAGAGTAGGCCTTAGCGCCTGCTCCGTTCAGGATTTCCGTAGGACGAAACCTGTGCTTTTGCTCTGCTTTCCTCTGCGATTATCTTAGGAGCTGCGAGGAGTTTGCTTTCACTTACTTATTAATTTTAAGCAGTTTCCTGTGTCGTGGCTTACAGGACTCAGGTGCAGCACTCTGCCCAGGTACGCTGTGTGTATCTGATGAGACTTTCTTAGTCAAGGTGTTGTTTGTTGTATTGGTTGGTGCGCTCTGAAACAGTTCCCTGTGGGCTGGCGTTGTAGCAAGAGCATGTGTTCACATTTGTGCTTTAATTGACACTTTGATTACATTCATCAAATGAAGTTGTTTTTCTTTTAAGACAGTTTAATGATTTTTTTTTTTAAAGAAAAATTGTCATGTCAACTGTTGTTGGAGGCTGCTCATTCATTCCTGGATGCCCAGCCCAGAAATAACCACACAGAAACTATATTATTTGTGATACTGTTTGGTCAATAGCTTAAGCACATTTTTTGGTAGCTCTTAAATCCTAAACTAACCCATCTCCATTAATCTGTGCATCACCATGTGACTATGGCCTATTGGGTCCAGCATCTGTCTCTGGGGCTACATGACTTCTCCCTGACTCTGCCTACTCTATATCTCTTTCAGCCTGGCTTTACTCTGTTAAGCTATTGGCCCAAAGCGGCTTCTTTATTAACCAATGGCAATAAGACATATTCACAGGATGCACTACCTCCCACATCAGTCAACTGCCGGAGTCAATTAATTTAATGCAAAATCCAGAATTTTAAAGACAGAATACCCACTGTGCCAAACTGGATGAGCCAGAGAGAAAGCTAGTGCTCCGTCCATCCAGCTGTGCGGAAGAGTACCCTGGGACTAAAACCTAGAAGGTTCCATGCTGACTATATGCATGGCTCCTTGAAAGACATACCATCTCCTGAGATTTTAACCAAAACCATGGACTTCTCATCTTAGAATAAGCAGCATAGAATAACTTGGTTATCATGACAGACCTCGGGTTTGATTTTAAGTTTCGAAACTGGTTTTGTTACATATGCTGATCTTTCTGCCCACAGGAGATCGAGTGGTCTCCTGTTGCTGCAGCGTACACTCTGTCCTGGATGATGTTCACGGGGTCCTGGTGAGGCCCCAGGGAAAGACCTTGTTTTTGACTGTGATTGATCCTTCTAGAGGGAAGGCAGGTTGATGGAAGATTGTTGAGACCACTGTCAGTAGCCTGGAAAGCGGAATCCTCGTAGGGGACTTCTAAAATAGGACCTTGACCAGAGTTTGGAAGCAGGAAGGGGGGCCCAACTTAGGCACTGATTTCCACCACCCTCCTAAGGGCGCAGCTCTACACTTGGGGCTCTAACACGTCTTTTGGTAGGCCACTCTCAACATAACCCAGCTAAACTCAGGCAGGGATGGAAACCCCCTTGTCTCTAAGGAATAATCACACCACGTGACTGTGGTTGACCTGCTGCCCCTTGAGCAGGTCAGGATGTCTTTCCCCATAGTTCTATAAAGTTCAAACAGCCCCACAGGAGCCCTGTCTATACTGACTCTGTTAACTGGGCCAACAGTGTGGTAAACCTCATCACACACAAGTTCAGCTGCATCGTGGGCAGGCAACTGTCTCTCAACTCTCAAACTGGAAAGGCGTTTCTCTTACTGCGAGGAGGAAAAAGTGTCATGGTAGGGGAATAATCTTTGGGTGAATTAACAGATAAGGGTCTGCCAGCTGATGAAATGCCAAGCTCAGGTAGATACCCAATCTCTTCATCACAGCCAAGAAAATAATATAGAAATGTCTTTTTACTTTCAATGTGATTTTCAGGTTGGAGATTAGAAATTAAATTGAAACTGTACTTGTTTGTAAATAGGAACTGCTCTATGTGTGTGTATATATATTATATATACACACATAAATAGACATACATATATAATGCAGTAAATGATATATATATCATATATACATATATACATAGACACACATGTGTATATATACATATATAAATGTAGTAAATTACATATATCTCATATACATGCACATATATACATATATAACAGACATACATATGTATATATACACATATAATGTAGTAAATTATATATATATATCATACACACACATATATCACATTTACTGCATTTTTATGAGAATTGATAAAGATGCCCAAGAACAAAACTTACTCTCACAGTACCAGAGTAAGCAGTGAGGCTATTTCTGAACCACGTTTTCAGAATATTAATTGTTGCTAAGATAACCATCCTGTCACCTCAGGGCCTCTGCTGAGGCTTTAACATCAGGGCTGGTGAATTAATGCGGCCGTTATATAGCCAGGAGCGGTGTCCTTTACCAGTTCGTTATGGCTCAGATCAGAAGCTGTACTTTCCCCCAGTCTCCCCAGGGCTATGAACTGGAGAGAGAAGCAGTAGCATTCCACAAAATAATATCTTAAGGCTCTTTCCTCTCTCACACTGCACGGTTTTTTTTTTTTTTTTTATTAATAGGTCATGTGCCAGGGAGCTTCCTCCTCCTCCTCCTTCACCCCACCTTGCCCTCTGCTGAGGAAGTATGTCAGGAGTTGGGGTCCCCAGATCTCAAGCCATGTAGATGACCAGAATACTGAGGTCTATATATACACCCAGATATCGACTGCTGAAAACTGGGTGTCCTCTGGCGTCACTGGAGTTGCTATGCTTTGGGGCAGAGTCAAGGTCATTTCCCACCACCCTTTCTCACCCCCTTTAACCCTTTCCTCCCAACTAGACCCCTTTAATTTTCATGGGTTTATTTTTGTGTGAGTCTGTGTGTATGAGTGTGTGTGTGTGTGTGTGTGTGTATCTGTATGCACATCCCAGTGATTCCCTTAGGGTTGGTTTATAGGCTCATGTTCCAGGCTGGGGGTTATTTGCAGGAACACGGGTGATGTACCAGTGGCGACACCACTGAAGAAAATGTCTCCGTTTACCCAGCAAACCATTAGCTACCTGCAGATCCTCAGGGAGGCCCGGGCCTCGCGTGCTTTTATCATTTCATTCCCTTTCATCTGTTTTCTCTCATTTCTCCCACTGGCTAGCATTTGCCCTCTGAAACTACAGAAAGTTGAGCGAACCATGCACGTGTTTGCATTTCCCCATAGGATGTCTGAGCAGCCAGAGAGACAGTGGGTGCTTTGGGTATTCTCCGGATGTATTCATTTCCCTTCTTCAGCCAGGAAGATGGGACTCAGCCCTGGAAGGCTCTGGGGAAGGCACTGCCAGCTGTGTATGTAGCCAATGTCACTGGTGTGCGTTTGACGGGGAGGGGACAGAACTTTCACACCTCTCCAAAGGATCTGGATGAGTATCTGAGCTTCAAACACAGGAAGCTCAGATGTTTGATGGCACAGGACTCCGCGTTCCAGGACACCACCTCCATTCCAACATGCGGCTTTGCAGCAGGTTTTATTTTTCTTCTGACTGAATTAATCACCAATGTGTTTCTAGGACTGGCCTTCTCGGCATAGCTGTGCTGAGAGCGCGTGGTTCTTATTTAGACAATCCTAGATTCCCTCTGTTGCTTTTACGGTAAAGCTTTTGAGATCCAGCATTGTTATTGGATTAGCTCCTTTTCTAGAAAGACAATGGTTTTAAAAAAAAGTATTTGAGGTCAGGCCATGTGGCCATGTGGCTGAGGAGGGTGAGAGCTAGGGACCCACCCCACGGGGACAGGCAGTATTGGAATCATTTACACACAAATGAAAAGAATTCTTTTTGCAGTGAAAACAGACTTGGCTCAGCATCTCCTGTTGGCACCAGGGTGTAAATTAACATATTTATACACTTTTAGCCTCCTGTTCCAACTTTTAAGAAAAGACAATGGATTTGAGTTTCTCAATGCTGCGGGCTTTCATTTGCGGAGCCAAGTGGCCAGGGCTGTGTGTGGGATGGTGACTGTTACATCCCCCAGTGCAACACAGCCTTAGAGTCACCTGAGAGGGGGTACAGACTGATTTGTTGGTGTGTTTGTGGGAGGTTGTTTTGATTGATATAAACACAGGATGGCTCAGCCCGCTGTGGATAGCACCATTCCCTGGGCAGGTGGTCTTGGGCTGTATAGAAAAAGCTAGCTAAGCTGGAAGGGAGCCTTCAAAGAACCTTTTCCCATGATATTTGCTTCAAGTACCTGCCCTGACTTCCCCCAGTGATGGAGTGTAACCCTAAAGTGTAAGTGCAAGGAGCCCCTTTCTCCTGGTGTTTATCGCACCGACAGAAACAAAACTCGAACAGTGGCTTTGGAAGCGCACAGCGCCATGGGCATCCTCAATCTCCAGGCGTGGGAGGAGAGCCAAACCCGTTCCTACTGTGTGTTGTGCTGTGAGAGGTGCTCTCTTGGGCTGTCTGCTCAGCCAGGCCCTGCTACTGTTATTTGCACGTGAAATAAAAACCTACTAAAAGAAGGCCCCACTGAGATACCTACGGTGAAGTGCAGAGATGGGTTAAGTTGGTTTTAAAATCGAGCCAAGTGTTTGCTTTCTGGACTGGCTTGAAACCTCCATCATGGGAACACCCGTGCCATGATGCTTGCTCTTATTTCAGTAGAGGGGTGTCTTTGCTGCTGTGTGGGGTTGGAACTCTTGAAGAACCGACAGGAGATGGACCAGCTTCTACTTCACCACAATCATTTCAGACACGCTGACACTTTCCCTCTGTCCTTGTTGACAGAGAATGGGAGGGGCAAGAGATGGTTCCAGGCAGCTGTGTCTTCTCTAGAGATGACTCCTAGTTGAGCTAACTTGGAATTTTGTTCCCTGAATAGGGGACGACAGTGAGGGCTCACGGAATTGGCATTATGGCAATGCATAGACAGAGAGAGAGAGAGCCAGCCGGTGGCTAGAACGGAAACGTGCTATTAGCCACTCTCTTCCTGCTCCTCCCGTCCCTCTTCTGTCTTCTTCCGGTCCTTCCTTTTCCTCCCATCTCCTCTCCTTCTACCCTCACCGGTCCTCCTCGAATCCTCCCTTCCCTCTTTCTCCTTCTCTCCCTCACTCATATCTGAAGCATTTTGGAGTCTGCATACATGTCATCAGAAGCTGTGGAAACCCACAGCTCTGGTGTACCTTACTGCTTTCGTGCCTTTTCTTATCCCTGCCCTGGGGAATCTCAAACTTGCAGGCTTCCATTTATTTATCTATGAAGGGATGCGATAGCACCGTCTCATAAGGCTGTTGCCACCTTCAGCTTCTCAGCCCAGGGTGAGCTCCGTGGAACCCTGGTGACGCCTGGGAACCTTGACTGCTGAGGTACCACCTTCATACTGGATTCATGCTGTCCTTTATGTTCACACTGCAGCCCTTGTTTCTGCTCACACCAGGTACCTTCTGAGTTTCTTCTCTTTGGGGAGCATGCTGGTTCCATCATGTACGCCATGGCGGGCCCATCTTTTCATAGGCCAAAGAGAAGGCACAGTGTTCCGTGTTTACCAGGTGCTCGGCGAGTGCTGAGACAGCGCATGTTTCTCTAATAGTAACACTCACCTTTTCTGGCTTTAAGAGTGACCCCTGGCCCCTCTCGGCTTGTCATCACAATGCATTACCCTCAGAAAGAACTTAACTCCTTCAGTCAGTAAGGAAGCCTGAGAGTTAGGGGCCAGGGCCCACAGGAAGAAGCCAGAGAGTTAAGGTCACTGTTCTCCGAAGCTCAGAGCACAGGGATAGCTCTGGGCCTGAGTACAAACAGTGCCTCCTGGTGGTTGCCAACTGCGCTTGGGAGGAAGAGGGAACATCAGCTTTGGAGCTTCAGGAACTTCTCAGCTGGTCCTGTCTCTTGGGTCCTGTCTAGCGGATGTGGACCAAGCAGGAAGTTGGTGCTCATCTGCGTCGGTGGAACAGGCTGCTCCTACGGAGTCAGACTTGTGATATTCGTCCAGATCCCCATCCCAGGAAGCTCAGTGCCTCTCAATTCTCTTTAAATGCAAATCGGACTGAATGGGGATCCCTGACCCCAAACGCTGAACCCTCCTCTCCTATCTCCTTTCCATCCAGACTTTGCTTCCACCCTCTGAACTGCCTGGCAGCTCACTGACCTTTCTCCTTCCTTCCCCCAGGGAAGCCGCCTGCTGTGTCTGGACCCCATGGGGTGTCGGGAGGGTTTCAGGACTGAATGCAGCTCTCTCTGGTTATAATATGATGCTGCCACGGGCTTTGAGGCTCTGGGATGAAGGATGCTCTCTGAAAGAGCATTGTTATTATATTTTTTTGTTAAAATATGGATCAAAGGCTGGCTATACAGTAAAAGTGCGAAATGTTAATTATTGTTATAATATCATAACAAAGCAGATGCCGGGGTGGTTGAATCCCATGAGAAAACCTATTATAATAAGCCAGTGGGAAATGTACATATTACAAAGATATTTGGCAAAGAAGGCAGATTTGGTTTTGAAATCTCAATGAACAATTAAACAGAATAAAAAATAACTTTTAATGCTAGAAAAATATTAGTGTCTTGACAACTCTTTTACATAAAAATAAAAAGCTGCTTTTTTTTTTGCTGCAAAGAAAAGAGACAGCATTATTGCTTTTCTTGCCCCCTTCCCGAAGAAGATATATTTATGGCTTGGGTGTAGGAGAGATTAAAGCAATGTTCTTCCGCACAGTGACCTCTAAAATAGCTGTCTTGATGACAGGGATGAATGGGGAGGGGGCTTGTCCTCAGAGCCAAGAGTAAGTCTGATGTTTTTGAATTCCAAGTAGGTTCATGTCGTCCCGCATGCTTCTTCCCTCCAAGGGCATGTATTCTGTGTGGTGGTGTTGCAGCGTGGACTCCCTGAGGCATTTTAAGTGCTACCGGCTCAAGCTTTTCTTGTCTATCAGCTCCCCAGAGCATAGGCCCTTTGCTGGGGAAGGAGAGGGAGGAAAGGCTGAGAAGATGGGCTCAGAGAGGGCAACAGAAACCGATCTGTGTCCTAGTGCCTTTTGCCAGAGGGGAGAGTGAGAACCCACCTGGCACATGGCACCAATTCCCAGCGGGAAAGGCTTTACACCTTCAGCGAGAAGCATCTCTCTGCAGGGGGACGTGTCTTATCTCTGGGAAAACAAGGGAGATGGGAGAACCATGCTCCTCACAGAGCAGCCACCACGTGGGTATGGCCTCAGCGGGCAGTGCAGCAGCCAGAGATAGCGACAGTCACTGTGGCTCCTTCTTCACGTCTCTGTGCCTGGAGAGGCACTCAGCTTCTCGGCCTGTTGTTGATCCTTCCCACGTTATCTTTCATTTCTCCTTTGCAGTTTCCAATTTCTTTTTTAGAAGTGTGCCTGCCACCAGACACCCATGAGCTCCGTGTTGGTTGGTGCCTCGTATCAAATCGTCTCTGGTGTGAGGGGGAGGCAAGTTGTAAGCGGGTAAAACCAAAACCAAACCAAACCAAACAACCAAACAAACAAAATGGTCACTTTGAGATTGGGTTGGAGCAAAAACTTCTGGATTTTGGCAATTGAAACAGTTGTTTGGCATGGCCAGTAATAAACCCCAAGGGAACCCATGACCTCCAGGTCATTGATCTTCCAAGGGACAGACCAGTAGAAACACGGAGTCTCTTTTAGGCACAGGTACCTTCAGTGAAGCCAGGCTTCTGTGGAAGAGCTGAGACCAGAAAGGGTCAGCATCTTGTCATTTCTGGAACAGCAGTGATTTCAGGCTGTTCCACGAGTTGAAAGACCAATCTCAGGATTAATGTGAGGGTTTGCACAACACAGAGTAAGGGTGAGGTAAGAAGTGAGTGCAAGTTGGGCAGCCTCTCCACCCTCCCCCCCAGCTCTTCCCTCCCTGGCAGGTAACTCCCCAGAACAGCCCAGAATTGTGAGCGCTACAGAGAACAGCATCTGGTCCTCAGGATGAATATCTTCCACTCTAGCTGCTGAAGAGTAGATGGAGAAACCACAGCCTTTCTCCATGATTTGGGGGATGGGATGGGGGTGGGGTGATTTTCCATTCCCTCTATCATCCACATTGTTGGAGAAAGAGGACTACCCAGGTACCAGTCAGAAGGGAGGTGAAGTGAGATGCGCTGGCCAGTGGGAAAGGAGGTCCCACCCCCAGGTCTATGTATGCAAAGTCATCCAGGGTGATGAACTGAGAGATGGGGTGGGGTGGGGCAACTGGAGTCCAGGCAATGCTGGAGAGGGAGAACCTTAGGGTTCATCCTTGCTGGGGGGGGGAGGTGAGTTCCTAGGTGGACAAGGAGATGGCAATGAGGAACTTATGGGGGATTGTGGGACTGCAGGAAGCAGTGTGCAGCATGCTTGACTCAGGGTAGACTGTGAGCAGGTAGAGATGGCTGGGAAGGTCCAGGTGCCAGTGAGGCTATATCATAAGTATCTGGGGTTGAAATGTGTTCACCTAAACTCACATGTTATGATCATCTACCTTCTACCTTGCAAAGTGATGGTAGTCGGGAAAAGTGTCTTGACTGGAGCAGCAAGTGAATATGTGGTTATTAAGGTGGGCACTAATTCAACACGACCAGTATCCTTAGAGATTTCTTGTAGATTCGGTCATGGTGGCAAGTCTGGGGAGGGAAGGTCACATGAAGAGACATGGCTCCCAGGCTATAGACATTACCGTTGCAGCTCAGAAAGGGAGGAAGGGAAAGAGAGTGACCATGCCATCTGGAAAAGCATAGAAACAGAAGATCCCATGCAGGCTGAAACGAGGTGTAGGATCCCCAAGACAGGAGCAAGTACCTGCCCATTCTTCTGTTACACCCTGGTGCCCCAGCTAGTGATAGCAGGTTAGGCTGGGATCCCATGCAGGCTGAAACGAGGTGTAGGATCCCCAAGACATGAGCAAGTACCTGCCCATGCTTCTGTTACACCCTGGTGCCCCAGCTAGTGATAGCAGGTTAGGCTGGAAGACTTAAGAGACACAAGAGTGACACAGGGAGAAGCCCCCACCCCATGAACCTGAAACTTCTGATTCCATTGGTTGTAGTGCACACCAAGACGGCCCAACTCCTGGCCAGATGGACAGGAGCCCTGGGTGGCTCTGTTTCATGCTGCAAGTATACACCCTTCCTGCCTTAAAAAAATGCTGAATTAGGCAGATCATCAACCAACAGTGTCATTTTGAAAAAAAAAAAAACTTACCTTTGGTCAAAACAAAGATAAGAATAAGATGACCCAGGCTCCCGAGTTTCAGTAAGAGCAAACACGCAGGCTAATTTTATGTCAGCTGGACACAGGGTAGAGTCACCTGAGGGGAGGGAACCTCAATTGAGAACATGCCTGGCTTAGGCTGTAGGCAAGCCTGTAGAGCATTTTCTTAATTAGTGATTGATGGGGGAGAGCCCAGCCCATTGTGGGTGGAGCCATCCCTGGGCTGGTGCTCCGGGGTTTTGTGAGAAAACAGACTGAGCAAGCCAGTAAGCAGCACCCCTACATGGCCTCTGCATCAGCTCCTCCCTCAAGGTTCCTGCCCTGCTTGAGTTCCTGTCCTGGCTTCCTTCAGTGATGGTCTATGGATGTATAAACCCATTACTCCCCAACGTTTCTTCGTCATGGTATTTCATCATAGCTATGGTAACCCTGCAAAGACAGAAATTGGTACCAGAAAGGAAGAGAATTGTTCTGACAGGCCTGACTGACATTTTGAGGAGGATTGTGGAAGGACGTGGGGCTAGAAAAGTTAACTGAGTGTCAAAAGCTCGGTGGGTTGTTATGTTGGATAAAAAGGTTGAGATTAGTGCAGACCATGGAGGCCTGGCCTGAGAAGTTTCAGAAGGAAGCAAAGACTCTGTTGGGCCATTTCTTGTGGAGAATCTGTGATTAGTCAGCTGAGGCTGAGGAATTAGCTGTGATTAGCAAGAGCACAGAACCACAGAAGTAAAAGCTTTGTTTTTCTGGGACAATGGATGTCGGTCTGCTGGAGTCAAAGAATCGCCTGTGCTTAAGAAGAGACCAGCATCAATGAGGTGAAGTCTTCTGGGAAGTGTTTCCTCAGGCTCAGCACACGCAGACTGTGCTCAGAGGGGGGCAAGGTTGTACCTCATGCTAGCAGCTGAACTTGGTAAAGTGTAAGAGTCACTCCCAGGTGGTACTGGTTTCGAAGGCAAGAGGGAGTCCTGGAGAAATGCTGAGACTTGGCCCTTAGAGAGGCCAGGAGAGACCGTTGGTGAAGCCACAGCTGGAGTAGTGGTAGAAGATGAGGGATTGGAGGGGTCCTGGAGAAAGCTGAGGCCTTGCGCACGGAGAGAGCTATTGGGGACAGCGCACTTTACCAAGCCTTTTGGAGATGTCAGTACCACAGGATGACCACCGGAGGCAAAGCTGCTGTGGAGTGGAGCCAGCTGGAGCCTAGAAGACAGGCTGTGTGTGCTGCAGCGGGTGGAGCTGGAGAAGTGAGCCACGCCCCTTCGAGGAGCCCAGAAAATCACGAGTCAATCCCAGGTATTGGAAATTGAAGTATTTACACTGATGGAGTTTGTTTTTACTTTGTTCAGATTGTAACAGTGCCCTGGTTCTTCTCTCTTGAAGTAGGAAAGTGTTTAACTTTTTTTCTTTTTACTTTATAGTAGTCCACAGTTGAAAGATTTAAAATCTAAAAAGAGATTTTAGATTTTAAAGGAGACTATGGATTTTGACAGAGACTGAACTTTTAATTTGTTTCAATTGGTAAAGACTGTGGGACTTTTAAGTTTGTAATATATTTGTGATATTCATTTAAAATCTTAGGGATGAACCAAGAAAGGGAAAGGTTATGCCTTCAAAAGTATTTTGTGTCAAGTAGACAAGAGGGCTGAGTGTGTTGCCTGATTTTAAGTCAGCTTGGCACAGGCTAGGGTCATTTGGGAGGTGGGAACCCCAGTTGAGAAAATGCCTCCATAATACTGGACTGTAGGCAAGCTGATAATAGTACATTTTCTTAATTAGTGATTGATGTGGGTAGGTCCACCCATTGTGGGTGGTGCCATCCCTGGGCTGGTGGTCCTGGGTTCTATGAGAAAGCAGACTGAGCAAGCCATGGGAAATAAGCTATTAAGTAGCTCCCCTCCACGGCCTCTGCATCAGCTTCTATCTCCAGGTTCCTGCCCCGACTTTCCTTTGATAATGAACTGTGATGTGGAAGTGTAAGCCAAATAAACCCTTTCCTTCCCATCTTGCTTTCAGTCATGGTGTTTCACCATAGTCATAGTAACCCTAGCTAAGATAGCGAATGAAGATGCTTTTGATTGCTGGGTACCAGCTTGTCTCTGGACACAGAAGTTTCACAGTGCATGCTATTTGCTGGAGCACTTTGCACTTTGCTGATGAAGTCCTTCAGATAAAGGGCTCCAGGAGGGAGCCCCAAGGGGCATGGTTGCAATAGTGCTGGATGAAGTTCCCTGCTCTCTGGAGCTCCTCTTTCTATGGTACTCAGTTTCCAGGAGCATCAGTGTGAGGAGGTAGGCAGCCCCAAGACAGTTATCTCTAAAAGCAGCCGTCATCTCTACCTTCTCTCGTGCCTGGATGCTGTCTTGACAAGAAGAACTGACTGCATAGAAACAGGTTGACACAAAGTCCATTAGGGAGACCAGCCATGCTACCACCAGCAAATGATTCTCTGTAGGTAGTAGAGACTGAAGAGAGGCAGGGTTTCTAGTTCTTGTTGGGAGCTACCCGCTATTTTGTGCCAGTTGATGAAGGATAGCCAAGCTCCAGAGTGTTTTATGGGAAGGGAAGGGGTCTCTGCATGGCACTGCTGGATCCCTGTCACTTGTCAGTATAAGTGGGATCTGTAGAAGGAGCTGCGGGCTGTGTTCCTGCCACATGGCTCCCAGCCACCGGCTAGCTTTACCCGAAATAACAATACACAAATTGTATTCTTTTAAACACTGCCTGGCCTGTTATATCTAGCCTCTTCTTGGCTAACTCTCACATCTCGACTAACCCTTTTCTAATAATATGTGTTGCACCACGAGGCAGTAGGCAGTAGCTTACCAGGAAGGATTCTAGCCTAGGTCCATCTTGGGCCGGAGCTTCATCGTGTCTGACCTGGAGAGGAGAGGCATGGCATCTGCCTCACTTCCTTTCTTCCCAGCATTCTGTTCTGTCTACTCCACCCACCTAAGGGCTGGCCTATCAAATGGGCCAAGGCAGTTTCTTTATTAACCAATGACCTTCCTTCATCAGGGGTCTATTCCTGATCTCTGGGCTAAAGCAATTCTCCACAGTGTCAGTCAGAGTTAGTACTTCCCAGTTGAACAAGTTATGTGTGGAAACAAACAAACAAAAAAAACCAGGGCATTTTTCTCAATGTGACCACACAAGTTATTGCCCAAAGCATTTGAGAGATTATAATCTAGAGGACTGGGCTCTGGGTAAGAGAGGCCCATGGGAAGATGGGGGTTGAGAGTGTGGTCAAATATTAGGGGTACAAGCAGGAGAGCTGTTATCACACTGCAGTCCTTTGGGGGTGATAGCTTATCCATGAAGAGTAGGTGTGGGGAGAGACTTAATCACTGTGGTGTCTATTTCTGGAAGGCTGGCAAACCACCTTGCCCATGACACCCAACATTGTGTCTCCAACTGGATTTTATTGAACACATGTGGGCACTGATCTGGCTGTCTCCCTCTGAGCAGGGAATAAGGAAGTTGTTCATAGAGGCACCTCATTTGAGTGTACCCAGTTTCTATATTTAAAATACATATTTTATCCTTTGAGAATGTCATACTTGCATACAATGAATTTCGACTATTTCTCCCACCCGAGTCCCTCCACCCACCCCACCCCAGATCTCAGACTCTGGTGGTACCTGAAACCCATGTCATGTAACCTAACCCTCACCCCAAGTCTCACCTTTGGACGACTTTACTTTTGAAAAAGTATGTCTTAAGACTCTGCTTCCTGCTTCATTCAGTAGCGTTGAAGGTCAAAGCACTAATTGTCCAGTTTTCTAAAGCACATATGATCATTTTTCTTCTCTGTACAATGCTCATACGCAGAAGTTGATCACACAGTGACTGTCATGGCACATTAAGTTAGGAACTAAAACTTTTATGATAGTACTCCAGCTAGGGAAAAGGATCAGTGCCTTGCTCAGCCATCATCAGAGAAGTTTCCTCCTGCAGCAGATGGGATCAAATAGAGACTCAGGTAGATACTTTCTGAGAGCGAGAGACTTTGGAACAATGAGCCCTAAATGGATTGTCTCCATCCATCAAATCTTTCCCTCAGAGCTCAGGGAACCTTGTGAGTAAGGGGGCAGAATGTGTGTAAGAGCCAGAAGGGCTGGAGGATAGCAAGGAAACAAGACCCTCTAAACCAGCTGAGCAGAGCTCATATGAACTCAGAGAGTCAGAGGCAGCATGCACAAGGCCCACACGGGTCTGCACCACATCCTCTTCGTTCGTGTTATAAATTCCAGTTTCATGTTTTGATGGGACTCCTGAGTGTGCACCTGAGCGGGTCTCTGATCCTTGTGCCTTCTCTGGGGCTCTCTTCCTTTTGTCATTTTTTTGTTGAAATAGGAGCGGCGGGGCTGTGTCCCCAGAACCCCGGTCGCCTGCTAGCTCATGCCCGAAATAACAACACACAAATTGTATTCTTTTAAACACTGCTTGCCCATTATATCTAGCCTCTTCTTGGCTAACTCTCGCACCTGGACTAGCCCATTTCTAATAATGTGTGTAAGCACCCCAAGGTGCGCTTACCGGGAAGATTCTAGCCTACGTCCATCCTGAGTCGGAGCTTCATCGCGTGTGCTCTGAGAGCAGAGCTATCTCGCTTACCCTGAAGAGCTGATCATGGCGTCTCTGCTCCAGAGCAGAGCTGTCGAGTCTCTCCGGGAGCAGAGCAGAGTCTGAGCTCACTTCCTCTTTCTCCCAGCATTCCATTCTGTTTACTCCTCTCATCTTCCTCCTGTTTACTCCTCCCACCTATGTTTTAACCTATCAGGGCAAGCAGTTTCTTTATTTAATTAACCAATGAAATCAACAGATTGATATATGACACTCCCACATCAGTTTTTGTTTTTTGTTTTTGGTCCAGTTCAGATGTGTTAGTTTTTATTATGTTATATTAATATTATATTTATTATTATCCCTTATTTTTTTTTCTAATGAGAAACAGAAAGGGAGTGGATCTGAATGGGAGGTGAGGTGAGGGGGAATTAAGAGGAAGCAGTAATCGGGATATATTATGCGAAAAAAATCCATTTTTTAAAAAATTACAAAGTAAGAAAAACAAAAAACAAAACCCTGTGGTAGTGGGATTCCTCTGGTCTTAATATAGTCCAAGAGAGTGGGAGTGAGAGAGAGAGAGGCACTAAGGAGGGTGGGACAGCTCTCGCTCCTCATCATTCTTCAGTGGCGGCAGGAGATGCACAGCCCTAAACTGCTGTGCACAGCAGCCGGAGGCATTCCCTTAACCCTTTAGGAACCATGACTCAGTTGTATCATTGACTTTGAAGCAGAGTAGAATTCCATAAGGAGCCAGTCCTCAAAGAAGTTAGTTTATTTAAAAAAAAATCCAAAACAATAATTTTAAAATAAATGTATTCTTTGGAAACCACATACATTTATATAGTTTGTTTTGATTGTATCTAATACCCACTGCCTCCCTCTAACTTGCCCTGTGACACACGAACCTATTTTCCTCATGATTTCATGATGTCATTGTCACCATCATCATCAACATCATCATCATCACCACCACCACCATCATTACCACCATCAACACCATCATCATCAACACCATCATCATCATGACCATCATCATCATCACCACTACCACCACCACCATCATCATCATCATCATCATCATCATCATCATCATCATCATCATCAATAGCCTCCTGGATTCAACTAGTGCTGAACATGCATGAATGGCTTTGGGACTATCTTCTTGGGAATAGGCAACTTACTAGGGACCATAGCCTTCCTCACACAACAGCCATCAACTGCAAATTCCTCTTCCACTGGTGTGTGTGTGTGTGTGGGGAAGATCCATGTTCCCCTCCTCCACCTGTGCTGGAAGTTGACTGGACTGACCTTCTGCAGGTCTTGTACAGGGGACCACAGCTGCTGTGAGTTGGCTTGTGGATCACACATGTTCAGAAATGGCATTTTTTTTTTAAAAAAGAGAGATTTAGGAAGGTTACTAGAAAGTGGGTGGAGCAGGCGAGATGGCCCCGTAGATAAAGGCTACCATCCTTATGATGACTTGCATTTAATCTCTGGGACCCACACGGCGGAAGGAAGAGAACGGACTCCTACAGGCTGTCCTCTGACTTGTTACACATACACTGCGGTGCACATGTTGAACACATGAAAAGTAATCAAAATTTAAAAGAAATTATAAAAGGAGGTGATGAGAGAAGAAATAAGGCACGCATGGGAGCACAGTGTGGGTTTCTCAAGGGAGCGTCATACTTTATTGTCTTTCCAAAAACCACATAGAATCTTGGGGAGCGTAGAAGCTATTTTCTTCAAATGGTTGCTAAGACCATTTGGTGACCTAAGCAGATGATGGATACTAAAGCTACATTTTTCTAAAGTTATTTTTCTTTTGAGAACTTCCTAGATAAACAGTGTGTGTAATTACCCCTGCCCTTCTCCCCTTCTCAAATTCTTCCTGTGTTTCCCTCCCCAATTCATGTTCTCGTCTTTAATTATTTTTGTTACATGTATATTCATATACATGTATGTATGTATAGATGCGCACATATGTATATCATGTATATTCAAACTACTGAATTCATTTAGCATTGCTCTTATATACATATCCCACAGATGAGCACTTGGAATTGAACATCCTGTGTGGGAATTGCCACTAGAGAAAACTCTCTCTCTCTCTTTCACTCTGACCTTACAATCTTCCTGCACTCTTTTCAGTGATTTCCTCTGAGCCCAAATTGCAGATGGTTAATTGGGTTTGAGCACTACACACTCACACACACTCACTCACACACACACACACACACACACACACACACACACGTATTCTCTGCCATTTGACCAGCTGTGGGCCTCTCTGTCTTCACCTGCTACAAAATGAAGCTTCCTTGATGAAGGGTAAGAACTATACTCATAAGGGCAGGTGAGAGAATGCTACATAACAGATGTTTATGTGTATGTTTGTGTGTGTGGTGTGTGTATGTGCATGTGTATGTACATATGTGTGGGTGTATGTGGATGTTTTTGTATGTGTGTGTGAGAAGATGGATTCTTCATAACGTTCTTAGCTGTGTGTTTGCATGTGTGTGTATATATGTGCACGTATATGTATGTATGTGTGTAGATGTGGATGTACATGTGTGTGTGAAAAGATGGGCTCTACAGAACACCATTACATGTGTGTATGTTATGTACATGTATATACATGTGTTTGTATGTGTATATACATGCATATATACATAGATGTATGTATGTATGTATGGATGTGTGTGGATGTAGATGTGTATGAATATGTGCATATGTGTGTATGTATCTCTGTGTGTGCCTATGTGGATGTATTTGTGTGTGCATGTATGTGAATGCCTGTATGTGTGTATGTGGATGCATATATGTGTGTATATGTACAAGTATGTATTGCAGGGTACAAGAGGTGTGATTCCGCAGGGCTCATACAGCTTTTCTCTGACAGGACCATTAGGCTGACTGGCCAGCAAGGCCTAGGGATTCCCACGTATCTGTATCCTCAGAACTGAGGCTGCTAATTCACGCTGCCAGTTCTGATATTTTTATGCTGGTTCTGGGAATCAAACTCAGGTCCTGGTATGCATAGATGTGGCAAGTGCTCGCCCTGAGCCATCTGATCCTAGCCCTCTTGCTTAGTTCTTATGTAGGCTGCAATGAGTAGGGTCAGCTGTCTTTTGTATCTCTGGAAAAAGTCAGTAAAAGCTTCCTGAAGGGTTCCAGTCTCCACCAGGATTCCCACTTGGAGAATGGGAAGCTGAGCTCTGGTTACACATTACCGTCTAGTCAAAAGCCAGCTCAGCTCAGGGCAGGAACATCTGACATCACCCCTCAGCCTGGCTCGGCAACTTGGCTGGAAAGCTTGCGGCTGGAAGCAGTGTGACCGTCAGCACGTTACCCACGACACGTAGAGTCTAGCTGGCACTAGCTGGTCTAGGCCATGGCACTCTGAGAGGGAGACCAGACTTCATGAAGGTAGCTCAGTTCCAGAAACCATACCCGATGCTGCTGGTGGCCACACTCCAGAGCGGCATGGGATGATGGTCAGAGATTGGATGAACAGCCCAGAGGCCTTCCTCTAGGAGTGGCGCTGCCTGAATCAGTGTCAAGTGAGGTCCCAGATGTAGCATTTTCCTCCCAACCATCCTGGCTGTGGCACGAGCCCCTGAGCCTACAGGCGAGCATAAAGCCTCCAATGACGGAAACATTCACCTTTTCCTTTCTGAAACAGACATCCTGTCAGACAGTGAGTCCTCTTTGCTTTGAGAGGGTGTTGTCAGTAAACCCTGATGCCAAATACAGATGCTCTGGGGAGAGAAAAACAACAATCAGATCAGAACCTAAAACAAGCTGGAAAATTCCTGGTAACAGAGAGTGGCTTTTGTGAGACCAGGAGCTTGCAAATTAAATTCAACAGCAAATAGAAGAGGGTGTGTGGGGGTGGGGAGTTCACCTAATGGAAGGAACCACGCAGCCCTGAGCTCTGATCCTCCCATGATGGTGCCCTCCAGGGCAGGCCCTGACACAGCCTCCTGGTAAGGATGGAGCTAAGAGTGTAGAGATACACATGCAGTCTGTGGCCCTGTGTTTGCTCTGGGGCTCCACAGGGCAATGCAATAAATTCCAGTGTATTTGGGGTCCCGCATGTGGGTTCTGAACGATTGTGTGTGGGGAGCTGGTGGGATGGGTTGTGGACTCCTCTGCTTTGCTGCGGGAGGGATCAGGGAAGGACAGGAAACTCACAGGGTGGCCTGCATCTCAGGCTGGCAGAGACCATCATACCTGGATTCTGGACAACTAAGCCCTTGAGGGAAGAAACAAATCTGAGGACTAAAATGATGTGAGCTGCAAGCTCCCACTATCCAGGAAGGCAGCCCTGGAGCCCATTTAGCCTATGGTATCAGAGAGCCAGGGGCATGTGTTCTCCGTGGATGCCTAAGGTGGATGGTCTTGTGTGGTACCAGAGGCTGGGATGTGTCAGGGGTGAGGAGAGACAAGCCATATCTGGTTCCTGGACCTGGTGTACACAAAATCCAGTTCCATTTCTCACAAAGGGAAGTCACCTGTGGAAATGCATCCTTTCCAGATCTGCTTGTGGCTGGGGCCCAGCTTGCCAATGCCCCTGGTGTTATTTTTCAGAGAAAAGTGGTGGTGGTCTCCATGTATTCTTTATTGAGGCCCACTTATAAACACTTGCGAGGAGAACGCTGGCTTGTGATTTCAACTGTAGTGTCCACACCCACCTAGAACACTACACAGGCTAGCAGCAAACAAGGTTATTTGCTGGTTCTAAAGGTCTGGCCCTTAAGAGACATTGCTAAGAACACCGTGTCCATCAACAGAGTGTTTGCAAAACACAAATATAAATCTACTGCAACTGAACTTGGGAGCCAAGGATATTGGAAGCAGTGTCGGGGTCTGGGATCTTCATGGGATTTATTGTACATAGAAGGATGCCAGGCAGGAAAGACTTATAGAAGGCCGTGGCCTGGGTCTCTCTGATGGATGAGCATCAAGACACCTCCACTGACACCTCATAGGAGACCAGAGCGCTTGGTGGACTGGACCTGATTTAGAAACATGGGTCGGAGGAGGGTAGTGGCTTCATCCTGTGATACTGTGCACTTTGGGGTGTCTTCTGAACCCCTGAGGTTGGGTAATCCCATAGATGCGAGGAGAAAGACCATCGACCCATATCATCTCAAATTCTATCTTTTTTTTTTTTTTTTTTTTTTTTTTTTTTTTTTTTTTTTGCACCTTGTCCTTGGATTTGTCTATATAATTTTGGTTTGTCAACTTCCTGGTCTAGAATGTCCTCAGAAGGCAGACTGAATGAGGCACTTCGTAATGGCCCAGAGACTTGCCTGCTCCCGAAAGCTGGCCTACCAGAATCTGTCTCCAGGAAACTGCATGAGCTTACCTTGCAAGTTTGCAGGTACCTGATGCAGAGTGCCTGCTTGACTCCATAGTGAAGAGGTGTGATGATGATGGTTGTGGTACCTGTAGACTTGATAGAGTTAAGAACAGCTGAGAGGTGGCTCTCTGGACATGTCTGTGGGAGATGGATGTGGAAGGCCTGTCTTACTTGAGGGTGGGGCCATTCCCTGGCTGGGATCCTGGATGGTGGAGAAAGGGAGCTCTAACTACTTATGCAAATACTGCTCAGCTTCTGACTGGGGCATGTGTCACCTGTCCCTGCCTTGACTTCCTCACTGTGGTGGATGGTGTCTTGAACTGTGAGCTAATACAAACCCTTCCTCTCTTAAGTGGCTTTCCTCAGAGCACTTTATTGCAGCAATAGGAAAGGAAACAAAGACGCTAGGCAGTAGGAAGCCCAGTGCAGCCCTGTTCTGAGGACATTCGAAGAAGAGTTCCTTGAGAAGAGACAGCAAGGTTCAAAGGCAACAGTGTTTCCCGTGAGATGAGTCTCTGGGGGCCGAGGGGAGTGAGGGAGAGTTCAGAAGCCCCATCTGTGCTGAGTGGGGGTGGGGGCAGCTGAGGGTGGGGCTGGGCTGAAGCGTGAAGCTGCAACTACAGAGAAAGGGAGTGAGACAGAGCTGGAGTCACAGAGAAGGGCAGAAGGCTCCACTTCGTGCCTGCCTGCCCTGCACTTTCACGGGAGGAAGCAAAGAGCTGCTATTTCCATGGTTGGCTGCAGTTTGCACTTGCGGCTTTAAGGCTGTGGTTCTCGGTCACCCACATCCTTGTGTGCAGTCTCTCTCTGAAAGCCCCTCTGGCAGCTGTAGTGCCGTGGGCCAGAGGAAGGGTTCTGGAGGTGTTTCTGACAGTTATTTCCTAGACAGGTGTGAGGATACACTGTTGCCCCCCTGCAGAGCAGCCCAAGAGGTGCCTCCAGGGCTGGGAGCTCAGGGCAAAGTATGGGAGCCTGTTCTGAGAAGTAGAGGCCAAAGGATACAAGAATTTTACATGAAAGGAAACAAGTGGGGCAGGACATTTGGCTGTGCAGGTGACTCTTAGGAACTATCACAAGGAGTGAGGATTTCAGCCGGGAATTGGGGCGGTGGGGTTGAGAGTCTGGGGAGGGAGTTGGCTTTTCCTACAGCCTAGGTTCTTAGACTAGCAGTTCTCAACCTGTGGGTCATGACCCTAGTAGGGGTCATATATCAGGTACTCTGCATGTCAGATAGTTACATTCAAATTCATAACAGTAGCAAAATTACAGTTACGAAGTAGGAATGGAAATAATTTTAAGGTTGGGGGTCGCCACATGAGGGACTGTATTAACAGATCGCGGCATTAGGAAGGTCGAGAGTCACCAGTCTAGACAGTCAGCATTCTCCTCAGTGTGGGGCTGCTGACTAGTCGCTGGTTCTGGGTATTGGGTTCTTTTATACCCCGACTTTCAGTCAAAGCCCTAGATCTGTGCTATCCTAGAGGATTCAAAGTCTGGTGTTCCTGTCTGCATCTGGAGTGGAACAGCAAGATGGATGTGCTGGTGGGCCAAGCGTGGGATGTTCTAGCATAACTCTGAAGGACTAGACTCCAAAATGAAGGCAGCAGCAGGACTACACACTGAAGGATTAGGGGAGGGTCCTTCCTGGTCTCGTCTAGCTCCCGTGTTGGCTGGCCATGGTGGTCAGTCTACGCTAATGTAAGCGCATTTAGTTGTGTCTGTCTGTGAGCAAGTTTCCAGAGAGAGCTAGAGTCCAGGAGGAAGAGTCATCCTGACAGTGGGAGGCAGCAGCCCATGTTATAGGGTCCTGGACTGAATAAAATGGGGGAACAGGGGAAGGTGAAGTGCCATCAGCACCCATATCTTTTTTGTTTCATTACTGTTGATTCATACAATAGGATGCCAACCGCATACTCTGGCTCCCACGGTTTTCCCTCCATGATGGACTGTGTCCTCAGACTGTGAGCCTTCCTTTCTTCCTTTAGCTGCCCCGCTCCCATTCTTGGTCACAGCAAATGAGATAAAGAAGGTGTACACAGACATGTGGTGCCTCTTGGCCTGCAGTGGCCTCACCCTACTCCGTCTCTGCTGACACGTCGCTTCGCCTATGAGTCACATCCAAATTTTCCTCTTCTCATAAAGACATTCGTCTTACTGGATCAGGGCCCCTTTTTAACAATAATGGTCCCTTTTAACTCGTTGTCATCCATGAGGACTGTATCTCCAAATGAAGTCACCTTCACGGGCTCCAAGTATTTAGAACTTGGACACTTGTGCTTCCATGACAACATAGCTTACCTCACTGTGGATGCCAGATGTGAGTGTCTACAACTCCACAGCCGCTGAGGATCTTTGAAGAGATTTGGGCGGCTGTATTTCTGGGAGAGCTATCGGCGGTCTGTGAGATTATGGTCTGGGTATTTTGTTAGGCTGTTACAGGACAAGGTGACCCCGGATGAACTCAAGGCCATTCTAGCTGTGTGCTTGTCCTGAATGATCAGTCCTCGGCGGGCTGTTCATCAAGTGCATTACCTAATGTCACTGGTACCATGGCCAAGTGTGTGTCATCCTGCAGGATTCAAGAGCTTGTCTGGGGCCAGATTGGGAGTTCTGCACACAGGGCCACGTTGAACAAATGCTTCGATGGCTGCAGGGTTAAGACAGTATCTACAGGGCTCAGAAGGGTATCTGTGGTGCTCTGCAGATCAGCCTCCTTATTCCACCAAGATTTGGTTAGAGAGAGAGAGAGAGAGAGAGAGAGAGAGAGAGAGAGAGAGAGAGAGAGAGAGAGACATAGTGCCCTCGGTTGGCAGTTGCTGTGTTTTGGACCTGGGTCACATTCCGATGTCTGTTTGATCATAAACACCTGGTCCCTAAAGCAGCCGTAGCTCATTTCATTTTTAAAGACTGGGTTGGCAAATTTAAAATTCAAATTCATAGGAACAGCGGGGAGAGAACGTAGCTATAAAAGTGTTTCAGACTACAGTGTTTTAAATGAAGGTTAATTTTCTGATAAAGTGGGAAATGAAGGGAAAATTATCTCCCGGCACGCAAGCATGGTTTAGAATACTATAGCTCAATTTGATGTTCTGATTGTGCAAACAATCAGCCTGGTGGCTTGTTAAACTTCATCGTCTTTCTTTCTTCTTCAGATTCTGAAGCTTTTCTCTTCTAAGATTAGCAGGGGTATTAAGGCTACCATGGATGAAGGATCCATCTGAGCCAGCAGGAAGATGATAACCCGAGAGGATTCAAAAACTAAACGAAAATCTCACCGTGTAGCCAACCTTATTAGAAAAAGTTGTTCCGCATGGAAATGGACTCCCAGGCTGCAAGCAGAAAAGTTATTATTCTTTGCTCTCCTTGCCCAAGACATTGAGCCCCTTTTGCTCAGTGGATTTTGCTTTGTACAGGCGGACATGAACCTCAGCCGCGTTAGCAGTCTCACAGGCAGTATCATTGAAGGCAGTTTCTGGGGGATAGAAGAGTGACATCCTAAGGGCTAGGTTGAGAGAAAAGACAAGACCCACAAACTGTGCGATTGTTTCTACAAATCAAATTTGATGCTAGAGGTTCCAATAGCGTATGTCGTCCTCATTTGTTCCAGAGTCTTTTTTACGTATACTCACTGGGCTCTGTATGCAGAACAAAGAGATGGGCTAACATTCTTGTTTGCATATTTTCTGCTTCTAGGGCCGGTAGTTAAATGTAAGACTAAGTTGACAATCTGGGCTTTGTTCACAAGAATGCATGCATCGTCTTGGTGAGTTGTTCGGTTCATCCATGACTCTTTCCCCTTTCTTTCCTACTCTGTGTTACTTTTTTCATCCCCTTGTCCCCTGTGGCAGTATGTCCCCAGACACACACCTCCCTAGGATAGTTCTAGCATGTTCAGCACCTGGCCTTTGTGTCCCTATCCTACCCGCAGGCCACATCCCCTCTTTGACTTACTGGGTCAGCCTAGGGCAGCCTGAGAATCCTGACCTATCCTCTCTGCTATGTGCCGGTTTCAAGGTCCCTGGTCTTTGAACTCTCTCCCTGACATTTTGTGGACTTTTACGTTAAATGAGTAAAGATGTGTTGCATCTGTTTGTGCTGTATTTGTTTAACTATGTAAAGATGTATTGCTGGTTCACCTTGCCTGCCTAAGGCACCTGATTGGTCTATATATAAAAAGCTGAACAGCCAATAGCTAGGCTGTGGGGAGGGGGATAAGTGAGACTGGCAGGCAGAGAGATTAAAAGAACGAAGGGCCGAAGGAGGGAGAGAGGAAGATGTTTGGGGTGGGTCAGGCAGCCGCCAGGCAGCAAGACACGGAGTAGAACATAGAGAGAAAAACCCTCTCCCAGAGACAAAAACGTGGATGAAGAGGAACAGGTTAAAAGAAGTTTTAAGAGCTAGCAGACTAAGCATAAGGTAAGGCCGAGCATTTATAACTAATATTAAGTCTCCGTGTCGTGACTTGGGTCTTTGGTTGGTGGTTCAAAAGAAAGTATGTTACCTTGACATCCAGCCCTCCGTCCCCAGCCCAGGTGTCCCTACTCGGCCTACTCTTTGTCTCGCCCCTCAGCTCACATGCAGCCCCACACTGTCAGCCCTAGCCTTGCAGCTTTCTGGCTGTCTCCACCTGAACTATCATCACGGTCAGGTGTGCCCTGGAGGCTCCACCAGGTAACAGCCAACAGCATTCTTGTGGTTTAATTGCTCTTTGTGAAAATAACTTCTGAATATTTTTGAGAAACTCCAAAGGACACACACACACAGACTCGATTTTCTCTTTTCTCTTCTCTTCTTAACTTCTCTTTTCTTCTCTTTCCTTTTTTAACTTCTCTTTTCTTCTCTTTCCTTTCCTCTCTCTCTCTTTCTCTTTTTCTGAGACAGGGTTTCTCTGTGGCTTTGGAGCCTGTCCTGGAACTAGCTCTTGTAGACCAGGCTGGCCTCAAACTCACAGAGATCTGCCTGCCTCTACTCCCGAGTGCTGGGATTAAAGGCGTGTGCCAACACTGCCTGGCTGAGACTTGGATTTTGAAGATGACACATATCTTCTCTGAAATTCCTAGAAAATTGGCCTGATGGTCCTGAAAAGTATGTGGCACTTAGGATGCTGGGACAGAGGCTGCTATGTTCTAATCTCAGGTGGGGCTCGGGTCTACCAGGCTGAGTCGAAGACATTTTTGGTAGACTAGTGACCAGTAGTGGGACAGATTCTGTCTTCTTACTTTGGGTCATTACGATGAATCACTGAGAAACAAGATGGTACATTGTATCTAGAATTGGAGTCAGGCACAGCGTCATTCTGTGTCCTTCACCAACAGTGCACCATTTTCTGAAGTAGACCCGGTTTGCATTTACTTTCAATTGTGTGTGTATGTGTGCGCGTGCAAACACAAATGTGTGGGTGCTCACGTGATGATGTGCATATGTAGAAATAGGGGGTTAACTTGCAGGAGTTGGTTCTCTCCTTCCTCTATATGGATTCCAGGACCCAAACTCGGGTCCTCGGACTTGGTGGCAAGTACCTCTACCTGATGAGTCTTTCATCTTCCAGGCTTTACTTATTTACGTTTTTGAGACAGGGTCTCCTGTCATCCAGACTGACCCCAAACGTGTGTGGTGGGCGATGACTTGGAACTCCTGATCCCTCCTGTTTCTGTTCCCCAAGTGTTGGGATTGTAGGGGCATACCACCTCACCCAGCCTTCCGTTTATTGTTGACTGAAGAGCGTCACTCACAAAGCGAATGTTCCAGTTGGGTTGCCCTCATGGTATGCTTGTCACTGTTTTTTTAGCGGTAAGAGCCAGGAATAGCTATGAACTCTGGGTATCTTGTGTGTAAAATGGAGGTTCTAAGAAGCAACATGAAGTTACAGGGAATCCGCTGTGAACTGATGCTTGGGAATATCTGTGCTGTCTTGGTTAGTATCAATGGCTCCCTAAATACCTTATTTGAGCAGATGCGGAGATCTGAAGGCCCAAGTGTCATGCGGTGGGCATTTGACCAGAGAGGCCTCATTAGACTCAAACCCAGGTTTGTGCATGTTAACAAAGTCAAGGCTTCCCCTCAGGAACCCTCCCATAGTACCTTGTGTCTGGCGCACAGTGGGTAGATCTGTGTGTGGCCCCGAGCCTTCAGGACTCTGAGTTGTCTGTAGTGGTCTTGGGGACCTCCCCCAGTTATGCCACATTACCAGGGGCTGTGGAAGGTTGTCTTGTCAGGGTCACCTGACCTGGCAGATGTATTTCTATTCCAAATACATGTTGTTGTTTCTAAAGTTTGAGTTTTCAAAGGACTTTATAGACCTAGCCGTAAAATCCCATAAATTAAATCAAAATCAGTCACATTTATGATGGAGTTTGTGAAGAAAACAACAAAGCCTGCAAGTGTTACAGATTTATGGCTCCGTGTTCACATTCAGCTGTCCGCTGCTTCTGCTTCTAGGGCTTTCTGTGCTGTGTGGGGCAAAATTTATATTTGTGAGTGAGATCATTATAAATCTTTTATGTACCACAAGTGCAGTTTTAAACGTTAGCAGGCATGCAGAACTAGACCCAGGAGGTACCTGCTGTATTTCATGGATGCGACTCTTGCTGTAACCGGCAAAAACTGAAACTCTCAAAATCTCAAACCCAGACTCAAATGCTGAACTTTGTGCTTGCATCTGACTCTCACTGGAGAGGCAGGCTTTGGATGGAGCTTGATGCTCGGGATGTTGTAAAAAAATCTCTTTCCTCCCCTTTGCACCCTGACATGTTCTGGGGATGGAATCCACAGCCTTAATGTAGTCTGGGCAAGCATCCTGCCACTTAGCTACATTCTCAGCTCTAAAGTTAGTTTCTTATACTGTTTTGCTGTTGTTGGTGGTGGTCCTTCCTTCCGTCCATCTGTTCATCCGTCCTCCCTCCCTCCCGTTCGTCCTTCCTCCCTTCCTCCCTCCCGTTCGTCCGTCCGTCCTTCCTTCCTTCCTTCCTTCCTTCCTTCCTTCCTCCCTCCCTCCCTCCCTCCCTCCCTCCCTCCCTCCCCCCCTTCCTTCCTTCTTCCTCCTCCTCATTTGACAGGCTAGCCTGGAACACACTGTGTCACCGATGTCGGCATCATACTGGAGGCTATTTTCCGGTCTTCCTGACGACCTTCCCAGTGCTGGGATTTCTGGCATAAACTACCTTACCTGGCAGTTATATTGTTTCTGTTAAAAAAAGACAGCCTTCATGGGTGATTGTGGTAACCTATGTCTCTAATTCTAGCACTGAGGGTGTAGGGAAAAAAAGATCAGACGTTCAAGGCTGCCTCAGACTACTTAAGACCCTGTCTCAATAGAATAAAAATAAACCAAAATAAAATAAAATAAAAGTCTTCAGGCATAGCCATTTTCTAAATGTCCACCCGAATCTCTGGTCATTTTCTTTGGTTGGAAAAATTAGTTCTTCCTGGGCTGAGGAGATAAGTTGGAGAAATGCCTGCTACAGAATCCCAGGGACCTGACTTCCAACCCAAGAACTTGTGAAGAAGGCTTGGTATAGGCACAGTGGTACATGCTTGTATTCCCAGCATCGGGGAGACAGAGACAGGAAGATCCTAGAGACTCATTGGCCAACCAGCCCAGCCCAAATGATGTGGTTCAGGAAAGTGAAGAACAGTCTCTCAAACAGAAAGACAGACAGCTCCTGAGGAGTAACGTTGAACTCTACATACATGTACATATATGGGTAGCTTTATAAACACACACACACAAAAAAGTACAGTAAACTGTTTAACAGATCTAGAGGCCATTGTTCTTGACCTGTCAGCAATGTCACCTCTCTGTGCTGTAGTCTCCTTCCTGGCTTTGGTTCTATCTTGGGACTCACCCGCCCCTCTTTCTTGAACCTCTGTTCCGGCTCCTGAATTCATTCCTGGATCCCCTACGTGCAGCAAGCACCAGCACCCTCCTCTTAGGGTCTTCTAACAGAATCAAAGGAGCACAGTTTGCTGACGTAAAATTCTGCTTTCTGAGCCGTCATGTGTCTCGATTGCGGGCTCACGCCTGGTGTGTCCAGCAGGTGCGAAACCAAGGCCAAGCAGCCCGTTCTGTCACGGGAGAGAAGAACACATGTCAGTGTGGAGGAGACAGCAGGACAGGCGCCCGGGGAGGGGCCTAGGGTGTCTCCAGTGGAATAAATTATCTACAAGGGCTGTGGTTAATGCTCGGCCTGAGCGAGCCCCACGCAGCTGGGACACTCTGTACTTTTGATCTGGCCTTTCGAGCTTGGGTGATACCAGGAAATTGCCTGTAATGGACTGGAGGCTGCAGTATACAAAAGGAGAAGGGATTGTTATATTTATTAAAAAAACCAACAATGGGGGACTACTCCCCTCCCCCCCCTTCCCACACCTTCTTTGTGCACAGAGTCCCAGCTTGGCTCCAGCAGAGGGAGTTGGGGAACCAAGACTGCGTGCCTGGAGCTCAAGGGAGGACTGTTTGGCCGCACTCTGATGAGGTTGTGGGCAAGGACCTTTGCTGAGCTCGGAGGCATCCTGGCTGTGACAGACAGCCACGACTCATGTCACTGAGTCATCTCTAGCCACCCAGTCATCTCAGCCACAGGAAGCTGGGCACCTGCTCTCCTCTTTTGAAAGTAGCCAGTGGTGGGAGGGGGTGCTGTGGGCGGCGGGGGATGTTCAGTTGATTGTGTACGCACGGCCACACCCCACCATCAAGCATGGTGGATGCGTAAGCAACCTCAGAAAGGCACTACAGTGTTCACCCTGTCACCAGAGGACTTGAGTTCCTTCCCATGAGGAAGAAAAGAGGGGGTCAGCTTGCACACCTGCCAGGTGACCCAAAAATATTTCCTTCTTTCCTCCCTCCCCCATCCCTCTCTCTCTCTCT
>NW_026067922.1:13523083-13543254 GCF_014885135.2 Alexandromys fortis
TCCCTCCCTCCCTCCCTCCCTCCCTCCCTCCCTCCCTCCAGTCCTTCCTTTCATGCTGGCCCCTGCAGCACCAGCCCAGGGCGGGCTTTCCGTGGGACTGGCGATGACTGACGGGTGTGAACACAGAAGGGCACAGAAACAGCTGATTTGGCCCCCGGCATCAGAAACGTGTGCTGGCTTCCTATTTCCGTGTGACTATATGTCCTTGGGGACTGACATGTGTTCAGGGCAGCAATTTCCCTGAGGGAGAAGTAACGACATCCAGTAGGGCGAGCAAGTCATTTGTCATCATGCAGAGGTGGCGGCTTGACACTCAGGGGTATATTCTGGTACAAGGCCCCTGCATTTGTTCCCTGTACATCTGGGATGGAAAGAGGCACCTTTCATGCTTTCTCCCACCATGTAACGGGAGCACTACGGAGCCGAAGGGTATTGCGAAGCATATCGGAGGGAGGCGGGCTTAGAGTTGATGGAGAAGATGACCATTGGCATAAAGGCTGAACTGCGTGCCAACGTCTCTCACTGGTGCACACCCCACCCAGGACTAGGACGTATAGTGCCATCGCACAGAGATCCTCCTCTTTGTCTGGAGTGACAGGAAGATAGATATAAGGGCAGAAGTTCTCAACCTCTGGGTCATGACCCCTTTGGGGGTGGGGTCACATATCTGATGTCCTGCATATCAGGTGTCTACATTAAGATTCATAACAGTAGCAAAATGACAGTTATGAAGTAGCAATGAAATAATTTTGTGGTTGGGGGTCACCACAACGTGAGGAACTGTATTAGAGGGTTGCACCACCAGGAAGGTTGAGAACCACGGCATTAAAGGGATGTTTGGAGCGAACTCTGTCAAGGTAGTGCTAGTATGGAGGGGCCGAATACAATGGCCTGTTGGAGAGTATCTCCCGTGGCTGGAGGAACTTGAAGCTGAGAAAACTGGGGTGAATCTCTGTGGTTTATTGGTTAATATTGGGGACCAGAGAAGGATGGGGAAAATGGAAGGTGAAATCCTGAAATTCTGCTGAGGTCTAGGCATGCACACGTGTGTGAGCATGTGTGTGTGCATGCATGTGTGTGTGTTTGTGTGTGAAAGTCCTATTCAGCCTCACTTGTTGGGTACCTGGGCCACTCAATGGTTGCCACATTCACTGGACTGCAGTAGAGGTGAAGGTGTAGTTTAGCCCCTGGGTGTGCCGTTCTGCACATGCTAATGTCGTTATACCGTTCTATCTCTAATATCTCTAACTGATGTCTACTGACTTTTATTTAAAGATTTATTTTTACATTTTCATTTATACCTATGTGTATTTATGTCTGTGCATGTGTGTACTTGCATGTGTATGCAGATGTCTAAGGAGGCCAGAAGAGGGTGTAGGATGCCCCGGAGCTGAAGTTGCAGAGATTGTCAGTAGCCCAGCATGGGGGCCGAGAGCTGAACTCAGATCCTCTGGCAGAGCACAGTGCTCAGCTTCTGGGCTGTCTCTCCAGCCCCGCTGACAGCTGTTTGTGTCTCTGCCTGCTTTTGTCAGGAAGCAAATCTCCTCTGCACCGGCATCTCTGCGGGCAGGTGTCTGTGTTTTCACGACTACATGGCATGTAGTGCCTGTCCCTTTTGCCCTTCTGTACTTGTCGTACCCTTATGTGCAGGCAAGTCGTTGGGCTTTGCTATTTGTAAATTCAGTCTGACAACGTTTGTCTTTACTTATAGCATGTCATCTATTTATATTTAATAAAATCGCTGATTATCCAGCTTAGAATCTATTACCTTGGTATTTGGATTTCTGTGGCTTTTGAGTTAAAACATATGTCTGGGTTTTGTTTCTCCTAACTAACACAGAAGAAGAATCTTTACATAAGTAAAGAATGCTGGGGCTAAAACTCTGGCAGAGAGGATGTTTAGCACTTAGGAGGGTGTAGGTTTGGTCCATAAATAAAACACAAATGAAAGAATTACTTTAATTAAAAATATTTATTCACTCAAATATTTGAGACAAAGTCTCATGCAGCCCTGATTAAAATCAAACTTGCTAAGTAGTAGAGGATGACCCTGAACCCCTGATCCTCCTTCCCCAGCTCCTATTGGGACTAGGCACACACCTCCATCTTCCCCCCCCCACCCCACCCCTGCATCTCACTCTTGACATTTGATTGGCAGGTGTTTCTTTCTCAGACGGCCATTCACCCCTGTGCCTGGAAGTTTATTACTCTTTTCAATGCATTCATCTCCCCGGGAAGTCCTTCCTAGAGTTTACTCCAGGCAGATGGGGTACCCTTTCTTCCTGCCCTTGCATCTCTTCCGCGATTGCCCCTCACCACATCTGCTCATTTCCAGATGTGCGTCTTGAGAGATGGCGAGCTCCTAGGCAGGGACCGGGTCCTAGGCACGTTCACATCCGTGTCCCTGGCACATAGATGATTCGGTCTTGGCGAAATAAATGATGTACGCACGGTACATTCGGAATGGGCTTACGTGGGACAAGTGCCAAGATAACCAGGAGATTCAAGATGTGTTTGCAGTTTCCCGTTTCTTGTAGACTTCTGGAGGAAGCTGGGCTGAGGCTGGGGCTTTCTTTTCCTGACCCACGGTTATGAGTGGGACCTAACACCAAACCAGTGGCTTTCATCACAGCAAAGTTAGTTTGGGAAGGGGATTTTCTTTGAGTCCCTCCCACTATTTATCAGCATTGAGGACTGCGGACAGTATTAAATACAGAGTTGCCTGGGAAACCCTGTGTCTGCCGCTGAATAACCTGTCACCTTGCTCTGAATGGGGGCCCTGTCTAATTGCACCTGCAACCAGGCAGTTGTGGGGCAGCAGATTCTGGGCTTCCTTTTAATTGCTTGGTCTGAAATGGGGAGTGTTTAGGAAGCTGCCACGGTGTCTGAATCTTAAGCCTTTACACATGGAAAATAACTGCAGGAAGAGATGTAGAAAATATATAGTTTAGATTGCTATACACTAATTAATGTCACTAACCTGGGACCAACAGTCCTGTACTTTTCCATTCTAGAAAGAGATTGACCTATAGATTCAATTGATACTTCAGATTGACTGACTGCTCTGTGTTGACATTTGCCGCTCCGTTGTTGTGACACATTCCCCAAAGTTCCCATGATTCTGTGGATCCTGTGACCTTCTGAACTGTACACAGAGGAGAAGCTGGACAAAGAAAGCTTTGCCCCCTGATCTGGGTCCACAGGCTTTAGCTTGTGTTCTGTTTTTAATGATAGGATCTCAGGTGTCCCAGACTGACCTCTACTTTCCACGTAGGATGATGATAGGCCCGTACCACCAGGCCTGGCCTGGATACACGTTTTCACTCTGCTCTTGAGTCTAGGAGCCTCTCTTGCATTTTTTTTTTTTTTTTTTAGAAGGACCTGTTCAAGTTCAGTAGAGCTTTGGGAACATTTATCGACTTTTTGTGTGCATGCTTTTGTTCACCTTTGTTCTCTGGTGGGTCTAGAGCTATCTATTTCTTCCCCTTTTCAAAAATGGGCTTGCTCCTTGGCCAGCTCACATCCCCACACAGTGGTGGCATGGGGTTTAGCCAACTGTCCTAAAAGGCAACCTTTGTCCTGCATCCCCAGAGCAGAGGCTGGCCTTTTCTCCTTGCTGTTTGCCAGCTCCCCACCCCACTCCTCTGTCCCTGCCACTGCCCTCCCCCCTCTCCTCAACAGGTGATATTCCATAAGAAACCCCCATGCTCCCAACTGTGCTTCCTGGAGAACCCCGGCAGCAGACCACCAGCAGAGGTGGATAAGGGTGAGATCACTAGGCAGGGATTCACTGCGGTGTTTCAGGCTATGATAGTCTGGAAGGCAATGGCCCCATAAGCTCACACATTTGAATGCTAGGTCCCCAGTAAGTTCCACTGAACCCCTGGAGAAGAATTAGTAGTTATGTTGGAGGACGTGTGTCACTGGGGTGGACTTTGAGGTTTCTAAAACCCACACCCTCCCCAGGTAGTTCTCTCCATCTGCCAACTGCAGATCAGGATCTACATTCTCAGCTACTGTCCCAGTACCATGTGCCTTCCTGTTGATATGGCCTGGACCATGAAGGTCATGGACTTGCTCTAACCCTCTGGAACTATGAGCCTCAATTAAATACATTCATCTATAAGTTGCTTTGATCATGGTGTTTTATCACAGCTGTGGTAACTAAAAGTACCTAAAAAGTTACTAAAAGTAACTAAAGACACAGGCCCAGGCTGTGGGACAATGGTCTTGTATCCTGTAAAGATCTGTCACTTGTATTGCTTTAATAAATGCTGATTGACCAATAGCCAGGCAGGAAGTATAGGCTGGGCAACCAGAACAGGAGAATTCTGGGAAGAGGAAAGGCTCAGTATGCAGTGGTCACCCAGATGCAGAGGAAGCAAGATGAGAATGCCTCACTGATAAAAGGTACCAAGACACATGGCCAACACAGACAAGAATTATGGGTTAATTTAAGATGTGTTAATAAGAAGCCTGAACAAATAGGCCAACCAGTTTATAATTAATGTAGACTTCTGTGTGTTTCTTTGGGACTGAACAGTTGCGGGACTGGGTGGGGCAGAAACCCCTGTCAATGGGCCCAAGCTGGAAATATAGCAGGTATGGAGTCAAATTATCTTGGGCTTTCTTTAGCACCCCAGATAGACACCTATTGCTCACTGCTGAGTTTGGCTAACATCTGTCCTTTGACTGTCAGGTGCATTCTCTTCGGAATGTTCAAACAGAGCCCTGACTTCTACCAACCCAAATGTCAGGAATGTCACTAGATTACACCAGAGATCAAGAGCAGAGGCAGCCACCCTACCTGATGTTTCTACTGATGTATTTGAGACATCTCTTGATCTATGACTTTCTGTGTCCTCTTAATATAAAAACTTAGTGAAACTGATACCACACTGGAACACAGTATTTGCGGGTAAGCTGAATCTGTGTTCCTGGACTGTGTGATCTATCTATCTATCTATCTATCTATCTATCTATCTATCTATCTATCTATCTATCTATCCATCCATCCATCTATCTATCTATCTATCTATCTTCTACCTGTCATTTGTTTGTTTGTTTGTTTATTTATTTATTTACTTATTTATTTGTGTGTGTGTGTGTGTGTGTGTATGCCCATGCATACACTTCAGGACAATAGGGGGCTCACAAGCAAGAGCTGTGTGTTTGCACACAGAAACACCTTTGCTTCAGGCATCATGTTCTGTGGCTGCTCCCTGTCTGCTGAAGCTCTGATATTGTGTCTGCTGGCTCCACATTGGGTACTGCTGTTGAAATCATTGTCATTCTGTTAATTTGAATTCTTTGTCAATTTCTGATTTTGTGGACAAGGATTCCACAGTGGTGATGTATTCTTTCCACATCTTTTGAAAAAAGAAATCCAAAAAAGAGAAAGAAGGAAAAGTAGCCCACAGCACATCCTCAAATGCTAGAAAACACTAGGGAATGGTATTGGGTGTTTTTCAAATGATATAACACAAGCATCTACTGGCATCGTGGGCAGCCTTGGGCAGAATCTTTTGTCAATACTGCCAACTTAAGGGTTTATTTTCCTTCCAAAACTTCTTTGTGCTTGGAACAGCCTCCATAAGCTTTATGGAAAGTATAGTCTGTGTATAAACATATTAATATTTATTTTATTAGCATTAATGGTGAGTGCCAGGAGCAGACCAAACAACAATGCCCTTCTTTAACTTTGTGGCAGGTCCGTGAGCCTGTCTGGTAGCTCACTGCAGTCATCAGTGCTGCCTCTGGGTTCCACAGCTTTTAGGCTCTGCCATGAACTCCTTGCTGGGCACATCCTCCTCCTGCTTTGCTGTTGAATTAGCGGTTTCCATGGAACTCATAATATCCTGATCACTAAGTCTATTTCTTACAGGAAGATTATAATCATATTCTGGTCTTCCCATTCTCATAATTGGTTTTTCTTAGAACTGCAACTCAGAGAAACATACATCTCCTGAGAATATCAGGGAGAATTCCCACCCAGAAAGGAGGCTTTGGCTGAGTGGTGGGCGGAGCTTGTGGGGTAGGGACTTGAGATGATTGACAGATTCACTCTGCTGTCTTGGAGCGGGGCTGCTATGACAGTCAGTTTTCTATTGACAGTGAGAAGGGACCCCTGTGCCTCTTTCTGTAGGGCTTGAGGCAAAAGCAACGGATGCTATGCTAAGATGCCGAAGAAGCTAAGTCCAACAAGGTTCCAGTTCTTCGTGCTCAACCAGATTAAAAACAAAACAAAATAAACCCAATTGAACAACAGCAAAAATGTCCAAGAAGGCTGTACTGGGAAGGGAAGATGATTAGAAAAGGCTTCTAGAGGGGTCATGCTCCCTAGAAATGCACATTAAGTGTAGTTGTACAAGCAAAGGAGGAAGGGATTTACCATCTGGGACAGGCAACGGGCTCTAAGGGGCAGGAAGAGCAATCTCAACTCCCCAGCACTGCCAAGGTCCCAATTGTTTCTGAACCCACAGGGTATTGTATCAGAGTTAGAGGAAATTGTGCAGACTCAAGAGCTTGGTTGTTCCTGAACACCCTTTCCCAAGGTGTCTCCTATTGAGCTGCCTCATAGACCAGAGTCTGCAGGGACTTCCTGGAGCATGAGGACATGGGCTGGTGGCCGGGGTTAATGAGATAAAGATGTCCTCATCATCTGACTTGGCCCTGTTCAAGTGTGAATCTCAGTGCTGGAGGCTCATCTCCCAGACAGAACATTGTTCCGGTTGCTATCATGCCAAAGGTCTGCACAATTTCTGTTCTATTTAGGAAACCCAGGGTCTTTTAGTTAGGATAAAATTCTGTCTCAGTGAGAGTGAACTCTGAGGAGCATGTTTTCTTTGTCCTCAGCAGATCGGACCTTCTGCTCCCTTTGAAGTTGGCTGTCCCTGCATCCTTGGATGGGTAAGTGAATGTCTGCTCAGGTAGACGGCACCCCATATTCATACATTTCTAAGATCAACTTGGATTGGGAGATAAGGCTGGCATTTATTTTGAAGTGGCTTCTTGAGCCATCAATATGAATCAGACCCAATTCAGTGTAATTAGCAACCATGCACACATATTAGTATAATATATATTAGCCCGTTGGCTAAATTACCTCCAATATCATAAACTAATTTGCCATAGACTGGATTACGGCGAGAGCGCTGGAGGTGATGGAGAGTTTGCGAATGCAGAGATGGCACATGTTTTGCTGGCAACTGGTAATTTAGCACTCACTCAGATGCCATAAATACTGGTTTTGGCAAGGGGAGAATCATGGAATTTATCTCTGGTCTACACTGTGGTTCGACTGTTAGACTGGGAAACCTTTTTACATCCTTGAGATACAGACTAGTTCCTCGCTTTTATTAGTGTGCAGACTGTAGCTTTCCCCCAGGCTGGCAGATCGCAGTGGAAACTCTGAATGTCTGCCGGGGGCTAGGAGGAGGGTTAGGTTCCAGGACCTCTTAGCTCTGTGACCTTGAACCTTCCCTTAGCCAGTCAGCTCTGTGACCTTGAACCCACCCTTGGTCTCCCTGGGCCTCCACTTTATCTTCTGTTGTTTGAATAATTCTATCTGGAATTCATATCATTTTTATTTCTTTAATCTGAATCACATTCAGATGGTTCCATTGAGTCTACATACAACATTGAGTCTCCAGCAAACACCTACATAATGAGAGTCCTTTCTTAGGGACACTTTGGATTTAAGGACTAGCAGAAACACTATCTGGTTTTGTAAGTGACATTTGTAAGTGAGCTTGTAGAACCTTGGGAACCAAATAGGGTTGCTGTGATGTTTTCCCTGGTTCTGGGGGGACACCTGTGGTGGCTTCCTCTAGGCCTTGGCTATTTCCGGAGACAGATGCAGCAGGGGCCAGTTTCCGGCAGGAGGTCGGGTCTCCCACCCTTTCTCATTTTGCCTTCTACATGTGGGCTTCTTTTTCCAGGTGCGAGTCTGGGCAGGGTGGGACAGTTGGCCTGGACTGTGGATGCTGCTGGCCTCTGGGGTCCAAAGAGGAAGACTCAAAAAATGGATGAGTGTTTTTATTTGCCAACATCCATTTGTTTTCTGTCAGGACCAGCCAAACCAGTGGATTTTTATTGGAATACTATCTCTAGTGCACAACAGCTTCTCTCCCAGTGACTGAAGTGAGCCACAGAGCCACCCATCTTTTCATATGCCGACTATTTGCTAAATACTTCTTCCTAAGTGCAGAGTTCTTTTAGTGAAGGCAATGGAGGTTAAGAGGGCAGGCCCGGGCCCTTTGTGAGGTTTGTTGTATATCCACGAAGCCGGTACATCTCACTAAATACTGTGTCAAACACCAGGCTAATGTGAGTGAGTTCTGTAGAGGAGATGGTCAATTCAATCAGTTCTCCATGAGAAATTCAGTGGGTGGGCCTCATCCAATCGGTTGATGATCTTAAGAAAAGACACTGTGTCCCCCAAAAGAAAAGGGGTTCTTTGTCCCTCCTGCAAAATCTCTGCTTTTTCTTGAGCCTACAGCTTGTGGGCCTTTACTGCAGGCAGATCCTGCCCTTCATGAACATCTGAGTCAATTTCTTCCTCTTATTTGATTTTATTATTTAAAAAAACCTTGGAAATAAATAAAAAACCTCAGATACAAAAATTAGCCAGACCCAAAGACTCTACAACTTAATGAATGCATATACAATTAGAACTGGTATTTAGAATGGAAGCTGTGAGACTTCAGATTAAATTTTATACTTCCCTTATCGAATACACATTTCTCTGTCACACAATCCACAAGCTTCATGGCAGAATGAAGACAAAGAAAAGCATATCCTTTCATAACTCATGTCCACCGCCTGCATTCCGTCCTTCCTCATCCCCTTATAGTTACTCATTTATTATTCTTTGCCTTCTTGTTCTACTGTGCCCACGTGGGTATTTGTTTACATATGTATTATTGATTAGATATCACATGTGAGAGAAAACATGAGGTTTCTTTCTTTCTGAGACTGTGTGACCTTGCTTTATATCATATATTCAAAGTCTTTCCAGTTTCCTGCAAAGTTTTCAACTTTAATATTCTTTTGAGCTTTGCAGTTCTCACACACACACCGCACACTCTCTCACACACACTACACACACACACATACCACACACTCACACACCCCACACACAGACACTCTCATACCCCCACACACATATACACTCACACACTACACACACACTCATACACCACAACACACCCTCACACACACTTCATACACTCACACACACTCACACCACACACACCGCACTCACATACTATACACACACCACACTCTCACACACTACACACACACTCATACACCACAACAAACGCTCACACACACTCACACACACTCACACATACTCCATACACTCACACACACATATACACACACACACACACTCCCACCCCTCAAATGGTCATTATCCAGTCATTTCTTGATGGCAATAGGGTTGATTCCAATTATTTGCTATAATGAATAAAGCAGCAATAAACACGGGAATTCAAATGTTTCTATTGTAGTGAGCATAGGTCTCTGGGTATGAGTCCGTTGCTTTATATCCTCCCCATCTCTCTTTTTCCTGTGGCCCAATCCTTCCTACCAAGAATCTGGGTGGCCACCGAGGTCTGAAGACAATCATTTCCTCTGCTCCTCAGCCTGGAGCCTCCAAAGCCTGGGAAGGAACTGAACAAGAGTCTCAGAATGGACTCACAGTTATGGTCCTGTTAATGACTACTTCCATGAAGTGTCTAAAATGCTAAAATGGCTTTTTTTTTTTTTGAGAATCTTGTTTTCTTCTCTCTAAAGTTTCCATTAGCTATTGGTTCAGCTGCTATGTTTGTGGAGCCTTCCCTGTAGACCCCGCTGTGGGCTCCCCTTCCTATCAGGGACTCTTAACTGTGGACTCCAATTTGACAACCAACCTTAGACCCAATGCCTCTAATCTGGGGCTTTAAACAATCTTCAATGTATTTTGAGTTTCTTCTCTCTCCAAGGAACTCTCTAGGTTTTTTTTTGGGAGGGGGGAGGGGTTGTTTTGTTTTGTTTTCAACAGCATCCTAAGTTCTCTCCTCCAGTTGCAGAGGTGGCCTTTGTGTCTGTTGATTTAGTGTGATTTAATTTGGTTGAAAACTGGGACTAGTCACATTTGGCAATGAACCAGACACTCAGCATTGGGTCCACTTTCCCTGGGTGGGATCCTCCAAGGTTCCTGCTTCGCAAGGCTCTGCAATGCTTACCCAAAGCATGAAAAGAATATTACAGTATGTGTTAGCAGTGACCCTGTGATACACTTACCTCCTTGTACATTAATAGTTCCTTCTGCCCAGCTCTTCACTCTCCCTGGGATTTTCTTGGGAAAGTTTGAAGTTTGACACTTATCTTAGGCCTCATTCCATCTCAACCCTGTGTAGGAGACCCAAGCTCTCAGAACTTTTTTTTTTTTTTACTATGCTTCCTGCTTAATGCAGGTCCTGATTTCTTTTTGCAGAAATTGTAGAAAGAGAGAAAGCCAGGGTCATGACTACTTAGAGGTGCCTGCAGGAGAGGAGAGGGAGGATGCTGATGGCAAGGTCAATGCTAGAGACCGGTTTATGCTCCTTGACCCATAGCTCGTGTACTGAAGTACTATCCCACAGTGCAACTGTCTTTGGTGATGGGGGTGAGAACAATTAAAGTCATCAGGATGGGTCCCTTGGCTGGTGATGTTTACCCTCAAGAGAGGAAGAGACATGGAGTCTTCTCGTCATTCGTGCACTAAGGAATGACTATGCAGAGCAGAGAACCCTCTGGAAGCCAAGAGAAGGGCCTGTCGGGAACCCAAGCCTGGCACGTCTCTTAGATTGGACACAGTGGGAAGCAATATGTGCGGGGGAAACAGTCTGTCAGTGGTGTTTCCCTGTGGCCACCAGCGCAGACCAATCTGGTTGCTGAGGGTTGTGTGTATGGCAGACCTAACTTGTGCAAACAGAGGAGGCCAAGGGAAGAAAGTGAGTCCCTAAGGCTGCTGGGTTGGTGTTCTGGGCCACCTTGAGTCCTGAGTGCTTACACTTAGATTTTGGAGAACTGGGCCTTCTCTGCTGGAAGTGGCCCTGGGAGTGGTCAGGCCAAGCTTTTACTGGCACAGTCAGTTGGAGAAACTTACCCAGGACCCTTTTCCTTTCCAGACGAAGATGGGAGCCTTGCCCAACTCCACCCCAGCCCCAGCTTTGCAAACTTTCCCAATGACAGACCAGCTCTAGGGCTATCATTTGGCACCAAGTGATGATCTGACTTTCAGATCATCAATTTTGGCTCTGGTGTCAAGGACTTGGCTCCTTGGAGAAGAGAAGGTCCAGTCTCACTGCCGCTGCCACATCCTGTCTTGTCAGCGATTCTACAAACACTTAAAGGCTTCCCACAACATAATCAGTGAGTGGTCTACACGACTCCAGTGTTCTTCACAGACCCCTCTGGAAACGATGGCCTCGTGGTTTCCATGGTTTCCGTTTTATGACCAGGTAGAGGAGGTCACCTGTGGTTTCTCTAACCTCCATACTGCTTCTCTCGTGTCCTTGGGCCTTGCTAACCTCTCCTCTGTAGCTCCATCTCCATTTTTCAAAGTGTTTATCTTAACCATTTCTGTGCATTCGTCATTGAGTCCTAGATTTGCTCTAGACCCCAGGAGTCCAGTCCAGTCCAGTCCAATCCAGCCCAACCCAGGTGACATCTATAGACATCTCCATCCTATGCTGTAGGTCAGGATCAAGGTGGGAAGGCCCTGTGGGGTGACTGAGCTGAGGCAGGCTGACTTTTCCTTCAAAGGCGGCATGGCCTGTGTGGCTGCTTTCAGATGCTCCTCGGAAAATGGGCTGCGGGATTTTAACAGATATAGGGGAGAACAGATCGGAGTGGGCACCAGGTCCACAGGTAGGTGATTTGGGGACAGACCTGTGTGTCTCTGACGTAATTGACCTCTTTTGGTTGGCCTATAGGGTGAGAGCCATTGGAACCGCAATGTCTTGCTAACCACAAATGGCCAGAGACACGAGTGACATTGGGGCACCTAGGACCCCTCTGCTGCACCTGCTTTATTCCCAGATCCCCAAATCCTTGCTCCTACTCTTTCCTCTGAAGCCTGAGTCCTGGGCATCCTGTTCTCAGGTCAACATGACTCATACTTCCCCTTCCTCTGCCCCATGCATCTCCAGGTAACATGGGGTAGACTGAGACCACTGCCTACACTTCCCCTCCCTTTCCCTTCACCCCACCCCAGCCACATTCACTCACACCCCAGTTCCTACCAGGTGCTAGGGAGTAATTTTTTCAAGGTATTGATGAGCAGGTGCTCAGGGTGTAGCAGGGCCTGCAGGAGATGGTTTGAAGCCTGCTTAGGTATCACAGTTGGCAGCTTCTCATATGACCAGGGAAGGGGTGTAAGCTGTGGACTTGGCCACCTTCTGGTGCCAGATCCCCAAGTGAACTCGAAGGTGGCATGGTGGTTAGGGGCAAAGCAACGCTCCACCTGGGATGACAGCACCAGGCAGAGCTGAGGTCTGATGCTGGAGTTTGGGATTAGAGAAGGGAAAGTTGAGAAAGCTGCAGCTCCTCCTTCACTCCCTGAGTCCAGGAGGTCTTCCATCTCCCCCGAGGCTTCTTCTGCATCCCAAGACTATTTGATTTTCATTCTGGATCCTTCCAGGCCTAGACCCTTGCCAGCCCAGGAATGGTACAGGAGATTATCTGAGGAACATCACAAGGCCCTATATGTTGGGGATCTCCCTCTCTCTCCTCAGTGCTGGCATTTCAAGCAGATGCTGCCACATGAGGCTTTGATGTGGGCAGTAGGAATCCAAACTCAGGCATCCATGCTTATGCTGAAGCCCTTTACCACTGGAGGCCTCTACCCACCCCAAACATGCTTCTTTATAAGCTGGCGGCAGAACTAGGAGCAGGCGGAGGACCATTTGGGAGACCTTGGTATTCCCTTTCCTCTCTAAGCCGCAGTTTTGACCTAGTGAGTGAAGAGTTGCTTATCTCGTCAATATGGGATCCATGAAGCCTGATCACTTCCATTTTAACTCCCACAACAGACCCGTGTTGAGAGACTGAATTGTGCTTTGGGAATGGCCTTATCGGAGCAGAGCTAAACCAGAGCCAAGCCACACCTATAGGTGTGCGCCTGCCTTCCCTTGATTCTGCCTCCCACAAAGAGGCAAGAGGACAGGACACCAACCACTGCAGATTCTTTTTAGTGGATGCCCAGCTTTCTCCCCCAGGCCTTTGGACACTAGCATCTCGGGGACTGGGGTCACCCACCTGCACATCCTAATGAGACTCATTAACACCAGGGGACCAGGAGAGTTGCAAGGGACATTATTGTGGCCATTCTCTCCTTTGACAAAGGAGCTTATTGTCACTCTTCTTTCCGTCTTCCCCTGTCTATCATTAAAGCTGAAGTGGGGTCAGGGCAGAGGTGGGGGGAGGTGGGGAGCGGGTGAGGGTAAAGGAACCGACCCAACAGCTTCCTATAACTTTGAAGGGCTCTGCTGTTCTGTGAACGGAATAACACAGCACATCCACATGCACGTTTCCTAGCTGGGTAAACACTTTTCTCCTCCACACATGGAGAAGCTGCAGGTTTAGGCAGATTCCAGGACTTACCTGGGGGCGGGGCATGTGTGTGTGCTTGTGCATGTGTTACTTCTGCTGAAGAGATTCCAGGTGAATATTTGGAAAGACCTACACAGTGCCTGGGGACTGGGGTAGATTGGGTTGATACTCTTTTCTCGCCGCTCATGGGCTGAGTGGGACCTCCAGGGCCTGGGCTGTATGAACACGAGAACCAGAGCATTATCCAGAGAATGTAAGCTGCTGAGCGGAGGAGTTCTCAGGCAGGGGACATGTGGCTTTTGTCAGAGTCCAAAACAAGGCACCTTAGTCTACATGGTACTGCGGGGCATGTAGCCAGAGTTGCCTGTTTTGCTTGTGTGCCTCTCATGGAAGCTTCCCAGTTAACACGGCAGTGCCTTAGGCTCTGTGGAGGGGTTTCCATAGATTTAAGGACACCAGAGATTTTCACCTGTGGGGACAGAACAGACAGATAGATGCTGTCACTGAAATTTCCTCAGCAGTTTGCAGAGAGATACTGTCTTTGGGTTGCGAACGTTATTGTTTCTTATTTGATTTGGGTGGGTGGGTAAAATAACAGAAGTATTTTAAAGTACTCTAAACATGTTTAAATGTGGAAAGTTTTGGAAAGTTCACCCAAGAAAAATTGCTTGTGGGCTCTACCATCAAGGAAGGGACAATCATGATGAATATTTTGCTTAACTTCACTTCCAGTCTTTTAGGGGAGATCGCACAAGGGGATGTTTGTGATGCGTACATGTCTGTTATTTTGAATCCTGCTATTTGAACACGGCATAAAAGCCCAAGTTCTTGAGTTATTATATACTTTAAAAACCAAATCGTGTCTTCTTCTGTCTTAAAAATATCGCTGTCCCTCTGAAATAGGTTTCCGAGACGGACTTAAAAACCCATCTTGATGGAGACTGTAGTTTGACCACAGTTATTTAAAGCAAATTCCTGGCTAGGATGAGACCCTGTTTGTCTCTGTGGTAGGACGCAGAAGGTTTCAGCTCTTCAGTGGCATTTGGGGCTGAGAAGGAGGGTGGTGCAGGCCTCTGAAAACACCCTATTTGCTTTCCGTGTTGGCCTTAGCGGGTAAGCAAATAATTTTCCTTTCACCCAACAAGCCTTGTCAGAATCTGATCTCCATGTAGACTTTCAGCAACATTCTCTGTGGCTTCTTTTCTGTGTTTTACCCTTATCTTCTCAGTCATCTTTTGGAGCATGTATTCCCTCCTCTGTGTGAAAAGTCCAAAGCCCAGGGAAGGCATCAGGAGGTAGATCCACTTCCTCGCCCCGCATTGGGTGCTTCTCAGTCTTCCTCCCGCTCTGCCTCCCTTATTTTTGGCTGGAACTTCGTGTTTCCACACAGGTGTGTCTTAACCCAGACGCTGGAATTTAAGGATGCGTTCCTTCTAAACGAACCGGCGCTGCACATATTCAATGCCGCACAATTAGCTCTCAAAATAGCAACTGTGGGTTTTTAGAATAAAAGATACCATCCCAATGGAAATGACACGCTTCCAGGAACACCTTCAGGGGCGCAGCTCTACCTCAGCGGGAAAGAGCTGCGAACACAATTAAAGGAACGTTGGCAAAGTGAGATAGAAAGCCACGTGATTTTAGGCAGGGTTTAACGTATAGGAGATACTGACCCAGGAGATAAAGATGGGGAATGGCTACTGAAGAACTCCCATCATCCAGAAAACACCCGAATAATGAATTCTAAGAAGAAAATGATTAAGGCACAGAATTAATCAGCTTTCATCTCTGTATTATAAAGCTGACCTTGAAATGGAGTCTCCAGAATAAGAAGCTTACGGTCAATGTGCCGACGTGTCCCGATGAGCTTTGTGTGTGTGTGTGTGTGTGTGTGTGTGTGTGTGTGTGGTGGGGTAGGGACCATCTCTCTTCTTACCTCAAGTCCTTCAGTGGCTGTATTAGCCAACTCTCCATGACTATCACAAATACCTGAGAGAATCAATTTAATAGTGTTTATTTGGGGCTCATGGTTTCCAAGAGTTCAGTGCTTTGGCCTTGTTGCTTTGGGTCTTCAAGCAGCATAGCACATTGTAGCTGGGGTGCTGATGGAGGAGGCTGCTCATCTGATTAGGGGACGCAGAGAGAGAGATGGGGGGAGGATGAGGTTCCCGGTACCCATCAATAAAACCTTGCCCAGATGACCCAATTTCCTTCCACTAGGCCCGTCCTAGTAAAGAGACTACCTATCATATCTCAGTAGTTACTGGTGCTTCTCACCAGGCCTTTAATACATGCGTTTATTGGACATATTTCAAATCCAAATTAAAGCAATAGTATTGTGTGAAAAGACACAGATATTCAGTGCAGAGAGCTTTACATTCGTGGGGATATGCTGAGCAGGGCATACCAGCCAGTTTGGGGAGTCTAAGGCCAACCATTGTTAAACTGGTGTGAGCTGCAACTGACTGAGGAGGCTTTGCCTCATCCCAGTGGGAAGATGGATTCAGAAGCTCACATGCAATCTATCTGAGAATGATCTTAAGTCAAGGGACCGAGAGATGAAGTCTCCACAAGAGCTTGTGTCCTAGGCTGTAGGGACTAACCCCTGCTGTGACTTGCTGGGTGACTCAGTTCCCCTGTTGGAGTCATCCAGGTAGTAGAATGGGCACTCGGGGGAACACATGTGATCGGATTCAAGTCTTTCAGCAGTACTGGTGAGGACAGTAGACCTTAGGTCTCTATGCCAACCTAACATGATGTGCCGAGATTTCAATGACTTATGTGTTAAGAGCCCTCAGTGCTGAGCCTTCAGCCTGGGTCTTGTTGTTTCTGCAGTGGTCTGCTGACCGTGACCCTGTGGGTCTCACTGTCTGAGCCTCCAGCTCTCACATCTCAGGATGGGTGGTGGTTAAGGTTCAAGGTTGGGTCCTGTCAGTCCTAAGAAGCTAGGCTTGGCTACGTGTCCTCAATATGCCAATCAAAGAGGCAAACAATTATGAAAATCAGAGAGAGGAGGTTTGTTCTTTGTGGCCATATTGGGAAGAGGGACAAAGAAAGGGGTCCAGTGCCCCTGATGTCTGTTTTTAGAGTCCGGAAAAGAGAGTTAGGTTTAAGTGAGGGGCAGCCTTGGTCACAACCATTACCGTCTCTGCTCCAGCCCTCTGCAGTGTGACCTGAATAACTGTCAGAATTGTGTGAACTCTCTTCCTGGGAGGCATGTTCTCCCTTTGGCTGGTACCAGGTCCAGCATGAGGCTCCTGGGGAATCCCGATTCCCTGGCTGGACCCTGCCAGATGGGGGCGGGGCAGGGTTTCAGTAGTGAGGTCTAAAGGCAGGGAGTGTGTCTCTGTGGAAGGTCGTTACTCCTGTCGGGTTGGCTGCACCTGGAGAGCTGAAGCATGTCTGAAGTCCACACCTAGAAGCCTCTTTGGTGACACCATTCTTACCAATTCCTCTCATCCCAAGGAGATGCTTTCTAGGTCACGAGTACAAGGTGGTCACTTGTGGGAAAGCTTCTGAGGGAATTTAAATTAGATGAGCTACAAATGACAGCCTCAGAGTGTAGACTCAAACCTGGTGCTGCTGTAAATGAATAGAACCCTTCTTTTAAGATACACACTACTGTTTAACATTTTCTGTTATCAAGTGATTTAGCTAACAGGTACATTGACCTGCTTAAGTTTTTCAGATCACGTGTCTCACCTCAAGTGGCCTCTGTAGTTCAGTAGGCTGAACCTCTTCTAGGCCTATTTCTAGCATCAATCCCTTTTTAACAGAATAACCACACTCTTTCTTTACTTGGGCAGTGTCTTTACCCTCAACCATGTTCCTTTCTCTCCCGCCTTGGGAACCGGGGGCCTCTCTTGGAGACCCCATGTGCTGTGAGGTATTCAAAATGGTGAAGACGTTTTTGAAAATCCCTATTCTAACAAACTGGCTTCAAGGCATCTTCTGGCCCCAAGGCCTGATGAGCCATTTTTATCAAATGTTATAAAATATAAAATCAGGAGATTGGGAAAAACTCTAACTGGCATAGCAGTTAAAAAAATAACTTGGAACAATAGAGTGGGAGAGAATTTATAACTATTTTTACATTCGCGGATTGACACAGGCATTCTTTTTTCTAGTTTCTTCTAGTGGTTTATGAAATTGGAATTTTTTTTTCGCTAAATGCTCCAAATACACAACCCTCTGAGGACTATCCGCTCCTGTAAAGTGGGCTGGAGAAATGAGAAAAAGAGATAGGGAGCCAGGGAGGGACGACTGGATGGAAATGCTCCATTTACAGATGACCTCTGGAAATGCCTACTTCCTGCCACCCCAGGGGCCAGCACTTAGTCCCTTGCTCTGAAAAGCCACACCGAGGGCACAAGTGCCAGACAGTGATGCCAATACATCTCCAAGCACCCACTGGCTGTCACCCTCCAGGGTGTTTCCCTTTCACCTTCTGAAGTTATTATGGCAGCCTTTTCAGTCTTTGGAACTTCCACAGGAAACTGGGTATGGGCTGACGATCTCAACAGCAGGTATACATGGTGACCTACCTAACTGTCATTGCTTCCAATATCAGAAACATGTCTGATAATATCCCCCAAATGCAGGCTCAGCAGAGTGCGTCCTGAGACGGGACCTTGGCACACACTCTCCCTGAAGAATTCCCGAACAGCCACCTATAAAGTCAGCCCATAGGAAGGAGGCCCATTCCCAACCTTGACCCGGCCATGCTCCAGCAATCTGCTTGGATAAACTGTAGACTTCCAATCATATAGCTGCATTGGCCTACTGGGCAAAGCTCTGGAGGTCCTAGTGTAGGAGACACACAGTGGCCGAGCCTGAGCCTAGCTCTCTTGTTACTCGCTCAGTGGCTGTAGGATGGGGAGATCATAACAAACTTTATAGGCAGTCTGGCAATCTTCAGTATTTTGGCACCAGGGAGGTGGCTTGGCTGGTGAAGTGCTTGACACATAAGGACCCGAGTTACAGTCCCCAGCATTCATATAGAAAATAAAAATAAAAACTGGGCCTAGCATTGGGGAGGTGGAGCTGGGTTCGTGGCTATGGCCTCACCAGGTGAGCGCCAGCTGCAGGGAGAGACAAGTAACCAGAAGAGCAGAAAGCAATCCAGCTGGACAGCTGATATTGACCCTCTGGCTTCCTTACACATGTGCACGTGTGCGTGCACACACACACACACACTCACACATATACATGGTCACACAGATACACACATACGGACACTCATACAGACACACAGTCACACATACATACACTCACCGACACACACTCATACTTACACAGACACACACACCCTCACACAGACACACACTGTCACACATACACACACACACTCACACATCCTCACACAGACACACTCATACTTACACAGACACACACACTCACCCATACAGACATGCTCTGTCACATATACACACATTTAGACACACATATACACACAGAGAAAGGGGAGAGAGAGATTTTTAAATTAAAATTCTGTTTCACTGAAATTTTAATCTCTAGATATGCAGCTGAAGGCAATAAACTAGAAAGATCCTATGTGCCCTTGGCCTGTTTTCCTGGATGCTGATGGGTATTGGTGACTTGCGTGTTAGTTCTGGGAGATTTTGTGTGGTGTGTGTGTTTCTATGGTATGTCCTGGTACCCGGTGGATGTCCAGTGACTCTGTCCTAGCTGTTCATAGCTCTGTCTTTCTTCCATGGTGTTGTCCCTTCATTTTGCTAAAGGTGAGTTGGGCACATCCATACGTGCGTATTTTGGGTTCTCTCTGTGCCCCATTGCTTTATATATCAGCACCTCCACCAATACCACAGTTGTAACTGTAGAACTTCTCAAAATTACATGCACTGATTCTTCTCATGTTATGTATTTTTTAATAAAAAAACTGTTTTAACCTTAGTGATTTCTTTGCATTTTCACATGAATTTGAAAGTAATCTTTCCTATTTTTATGAAAAAATAGCAATTATATTAAGGATATACATCAATTTGAGAATTGGGATCATTACTCTGCTGGCTTCTATTCCATGGAGATGGTGTGTGTCTCACTTTGCTTTCTCTTGCTGTGATAAAGACCATGACCAAAAGTGGCTTGAGGAGGAAAGGACTGTTTGGCTCACACGTCTGCATAACAATCCATCCTGAAGGGAAGCCAAGACAGAAACCCAAATATGTCAGGTACCTGGAGAAAAGAATTGAAGAGAACACCGACTAATGACTTAACTCCCCATGGCTTGCTCAGCCTGCTTTTTTATGCCACCCAGGACCACCGGCCCAGGGATGATACCACCCACAATGAGCTACGCACTCCCACATCAACCATCAATCAAGAAAGTGCTGCACAGACTTACTACACACCAGTTTGATGTAGATGTTTTCTCAGTTGGGGCTCCCTCTTTCCAGATGACTCAAGCTTGTGTCAAGCTGACAAACAAAATAAAAAACAACAAAATCCCCAAACCAAAAACTAACCAGCACAGGATGTTTCTTCATTAATGTACATCCTCCGTGGTATCTTCCCTCCCTCCCTCCCTCCCTCCCTCCCTCCCTCCCTCCCTCCCTCCCTCCCTCCCT
>NW_026067922.1:13543437-13544946 GCF_014885135.2 Alexandromys fortis
CCCTCCCCACCTTCCCCCCTGTCTTTCTCCCCCCCCCCGCCCAATGATGGAGAAGCTTTATTATAGATAAAAGGGAGATTGTAGCCAGAGGCAGGGACACCTGGGATTGTCCCAAGTGGACATGCCCCTGAGACATGATAAGAGGGTGGGAGAAGGGGAAGGGAAGAGAAGGGAACCACTTACAGCAGTCAGGAGCTCCAAAAGAGAGCAGGGTAACCAAAATGACTGGCTAGGGAAGGGCAGCCCAGCTGTCCTGGCTGGGGAGTTCAGGATAGGGCCCAGCATCTTTCTTGATTTCTTATATTAGTGTTTATAGTTTTCAGCCAACCATCTTGCCTGTGGTTTATTAAATCTACACCTAGGTACTTATTCTTTTTTGAGTGGCTAAAAATGCTACTGTACTCTTAATATCACTGCCCACAGTATTCAGACATATCTTTATCTTTGGAATAGCCATGTTATATCTTGCTGAACTTACTGAGTTGAGAAGCCTGTTGAGAAGATGGAGAGTCCCTGGAATTCCCTATACAGGTGGTAATGAGGTACGCAGACTGGAATAGTTTTATTTTTTCCTTTTTGATGTGTGTGTCTTTGCATCGATTAGAACTTCCCATGGTATGCTGACTAAGAACAGGGAAAGTAGGCACTTTTGCCTTGCTCCAAATTTCAGTGTTTTACCATTATAGTGTGAGCTATATTTTTGTAACTGTTCTTTATGCGGGCAAAAAGTTTCCCTTTAGTCTTATCTTTCTGAGGAGTTTTTTTTTTTTTTTTAATCACAAGTAAGTATTGGAATTTAGCAAATGATTTTTGAGGATGGATAGATACAACGCTGGGATTTTCTTCATTAGATGCTTAGCATTGCCAGATCACACTGATTACTTTCAAGTCTTACAACACTAGTGTGTGCTGGGAATAAAGTACTCCACATGGTATGTCTGTCCCCTTACTGTTTGTGGTTTCTGTTTGTTTGTATTTTGTTAAGGGGTGTTAATACCTGCGTTCATGAGGAAGATTGAGCCGTAGTTTCTTTTTTATTTCTTCTGACTTTGTCTGATTTAGATATTTTCCAGTGTGGTAACAGCAACTTTTAAAATCAGCTGGGAAATCTTCCCTTCCGGAAGAGACTACAGAATTGGTATTATTCTTTAAGCACTCGGTAAAATTCTTTGATAAAACTGGCTAGGCCCCAAATTCTCTCATCTGGGAGTTAAAAACATACACAGTTAAACTCACTTAATGGTGATGATGTTATTCAAACCATACATTTACAGTTCATGAGTTTTCATGGTTTGTGCTCATTGAGAACTTGGTTCAGTTAACTTAAGTTATTATGGTGGTTTGAATAGGAAATGTCACCAAAAGGCTCATGTGTTTGGGCATTTGGTCCCTCACTGGTGGTACTTTTGGGGGAATTGTAGAACATTTTGAAGGTAGAGTCTTGTTGAAGGGGTAGGCTTTGACGGGTTATAGCCTCCACCTACTTCCTGTTCTCCCTCTCCCTCTCCC
>NW_026067922.1:13544982-13564732 GCF_014885135.2 Alexandromys fortis
CCCCTCCCCTCCCCTCCCCTCTCCTCTCTCTCTCCCCCTTCCTGTGTGTGGATGGAATGTGATCAGGCCAGCTTCCTCTTCCCATGTCATGCCTTCCACGCCATGAGAACTCTATTCCTCAGGAACTCCAAGCTAAGATAAAGCTATTTTTCAGTTACCTTTGGTCATGGTGTCTCATCACAGCAATAGCAAATTGACTAATACACTGCACACTGTTCTGTGTGATTGGCCATGGCTTCTGTATTATGTGCCTAGTGTTCTCAGGGTCTGTCGGGATGGTCACCCTTCTATTCACCAGGGACTTCTGTCTTTTTTCTTATTAGGGATTTGGTGATGTCTGCTAAACATATCAGTCTGTCATATTTTCTGCCACGGCGACAAGTGAGCAGAGGTTTCTTATGAGGATTCAGTGTTAGTGGCTGGGAGCACGGTGGCTGGAGAGGCTGGCCTATGGCAGCAGGAGCCTGTACAGTAGCTTTTCACATCATGGCGGATGGGGGGGCAGAGTCCTTGCCAGCAGTGACCCAGTTCTGCTGGGTAGACCACAGGCCCCAAAGGTTCCATAGCTCCCCAGACAGTGCCATAAACTGAGGACCAGTATGCAAACACACGGTGTTGCAGAGGATATTTCCTACTGAGGCTGTAAAGCTGAGTTTTCAAAGCACTGTTTTTGTTTCTTACCTTTTCCCTCTTGTTTGTTTTCAGCGCCACGAGTTTCTGCTCTTCTCTTTAGTATCTCATCCTCTTGGCTTTCCTTCTCATATTTTTTGAATTTATTTCCTTCTCTACTTTTTGTTTGTTTTGTTTTTAGAGACAGGGTTTCTCTATGTAGCCTTGGCTGTACTGGAACTTAGTCTGTAGACCAGGCTGGTCTCCAACTCATAGATACCCCACTGCCTCTGCCTCTTGAGCACTGGGATTAAAGGCTGCCTTTCCTTTTTAAGGTCTTGAGATCAAAGCTCAAATTAACTTAAGACTCTTTGGTCACCAGAAATGAGTCCTGTCAAGATTGCCAGATGATGATGGGGAGACTGGGGTCTCCATTTGAGCTTCTTAAGACTCCTAATAAAAGAATTTTAAAATGTATAAAAGCATAAGCTCAAGGAAGATTTTCTTAGAGTTTTAAAAAAAAATCCATGGCAGGTAAGATATAAATCCTGGCAGGTACCCCGAGGAAGAGGGTTGGGGGCTGCAGACCCCCGGCCCCTTGACTTACTTTGCTTGCCTCAGACCGGTTGTCTGCTGGAATGAACTGAACAAAACAACTAGTTTTTCTATGTTTGCAACTGCTCTGAGCAAGAGACCCTCAGGAGTTCCTGATGGCAGGGGAGTGAATTCTGGTGGGTTTTGCAGCTGAAAGATCCTGAGATCTGGGGCATGGTTATCAGTTAAGGATCCCTATATAAGCTTCCATGGAGCAAAATATGGTTCAAGACATGTCCCCATGTCTCTGTCTGTCTCTGTGTATATCTTTAAATCTCCAACCTAGTTCCCGGCTCACTTACCGTCCTGCAGTGCAGGCGCTACAGAAGAGAATAGAGAAGAGAGAGGAAATAAAATGCCCATGGCATTTGAGATAAGCCTGTGCAGTGGGTGCCACAAGGCAGGCAGAGGAAGAGGAAGGAAGACTGAAATACAAGAAAAGGCATACTTCAGTGTTGGCCAGCATCTGAAAGAAAGAGGCTAAAGGGATAAAAAGTCACACTTTCCTGAGGACGCAGGAAGGTAGATAGACCGAACTGAACATCAGAGAGGTTTGGCTCCTAAGGACTGCACGGGACCAGGAATTCTAGGTGGGAAAAGTACAGTATCGCACCAAAGAGATAACTATTCCACCCATCTCTCCAGCATGGCTAGAGGTGAATCTGCCCCCTGATGGTGTGGTCCCTTGGACAGCTGTTGGAGCAGCCCAGCGGTAGGTCCGCATCAAGGCCAGAGGTTTTATCTTCTAGATCGGAAGAAATGAGCTTTCTCTTGTTGAGCCTTGATGTGTCTGTGCCAGTTTCAAACACCGGGTGTTATAAATTTCCCTATAGTGTTGATTCAGCTATCCCCCACAAAGTTTTGTTTGATTTTTTTTTACATATTCTTACAATCACTGTACCAGGTAATGTTATTCTTTATTATTATTTAACTATGTTAGGAAACAGAAGAAAATGTATTTACTCATAATTTTACTCTTTTTACCTATTCTTTCTTCTGCTTGTTTCAGTTTTTCTTATTTTAGAATTACCTTTCTCTACAGAGAAACTTTCATAGCTCTTATTTTAAGAGCTAGTCTACTGATTGTAAGTGTGTGTGTGTATCACACACATACAAATGGGAAGTTCTTCAGTATCTAAGGGTTAATAATTTGTAAGTAGGATTATTTTCAATCTATAAAGAATTCATTAAGGAAAAAATTCTTAAAATCAGCTACTTTTTTTCATTTTAAAAAATTTCACTTCTTGTTATTATTTGTGTGTGAGAGCATGTTTGAGTGCACGTATGCCCTGGCATGAAGGTGGAGGTCAGAGGACAACTTTTGGAGTCAGTTTTCTCCTTCTGTCTTTACATGGATGCTGGAGCCACCAGGTTTACATGGCAAATATCATGACAGGCTCATTTATCTCACCAGCTCCTCAACCCCATCTTTTACTTGAGGCAAAAATCACCCCTGTGGAGTTTAAGGTACTGAGTGAATATTCCCTTTGTCTTAATAGCATTTGTATCAGTGTGGCAAAGTAGCAGCCATGAGCAACTTAAAGGGAGGAGAGTTACCAAGCTCCTGGCATTAGAGGTTCCAGTTGCTAAGTAGTTGGCTTCATTGCTCGGGACATAAGACAAGGCAGAGTATTGGGGTGTGAATGAGTGGCAGAAGATGCTTGGTTTACCACAGTCAGAACAAAGGAGGGTAGGGGAAGTAGGGGTGGGGGAGGCGTCAGGGTCAAGGACATAACCCCAGTGGCTTACTTCCTCCAACTAGGACCCCAACTCTAAGATTTCTAACATCTCCCGAAATAGCACCATCAGGTAAGGACCAAGATGACACAGGAGCTTATGAGGGCACATTTCACATTCGAACCATAAGAAATCTCTCTATGCATGCACGCATGCATGCCTGCCTGCACGCATTCAGTCTGTGAGCATTCATTGCATGCACGCCTGCATGCATTTACTCTGTGAGCATTCATTGCATGCATGCTTTATTGAAAGGCTTTATTAGACACTCGACAAAACAGTCCGTAAACTCAGAAGAGACGGAACACAGGTGGTGTATGTGTTGAGTGTTCTCATGGCTGATGTTTGTTAGGCTGTGTTATGTGCCAGGAACTCTCTCTAGCCCTGCACATGAACTGACCCTTAGAACAAATCATGACGAGCAGACTGCCCTTGTCGTGTGGCTTGGGTTCTATGAGGTATCTGAATCAAGACCTTGCCATAGAGGACATCCTAATATATTGAAGGAGTGCCCAGTTCTGTGAAAGAGAGGTGGTGGGGGTCGGGGAGTCGGGGTGGGTGTTACGAGTGGGGTGTCTAGAGATGTGGAACGGGAAGCCCACTATTCTAGAAACAGGCTTTGGGCCTTGCTCATGAGCACATTCCTGAAAAATAAGAAAAACGCAAGACTAAATAGCTTTACATGTTCTAAAAAGAGGGGAGGAAGGGAGTGGGAGGGAGTAGCCAGGAAACGGGACTGAGTGTGGGAGATAAGAGAGCAGTCAGTGGGAACGTGAGTCTCTCTCGCTTTTCACGACTTCAGCTCACAGACATATGCTCCGCAGTCTCCTCTGCTTCCCTTTGCCAAGATCCCCCACTTCGCCCGCTGGCCTCCAGCAGCTGCTCTCCCCTGATAGGCCCCCTTCAGTGCTAACCAGCCTCTTTCCAGTCACTTCCGGGGCACATCTTGACCCCTGGACTGTCTAGATCCCTCCACCGTGAATAGCAATAGCTGTTGCCATTTCCCTTCATATTCCTTGTCCTAGCTCTAGCAAAGCAATTCCTGGAGCATTAAAGGACTAACCTTTCCTCTCTATTCTGAACTTTATGTGTACCAGTTCAACCTTGACACCTAGGGCAATGCCAAGTGTGAAAAACGCTCCAGGCGTTGGGGATGTGGCTCAGTTGGTAGAGGGTTTGCCTAGCGTGCTCAAAGCTCTGGGCTCTGTCCTCAGCACCTCATAAACCAGGCGTGGTAGTAGCACATGCCTACAATCCTAGCACTGAGAGGACAAAGGTCGGGCATCTGAAGTGCACAGTCATCCTTGGGCACACGGTAAGTCTGAAGTGAATACGGACTACATCATGTCTTTAAAAACAAAACACAAACCTAAAGTAAATGCTTTTATGTGTTAAAGTGCACCGCCGCAAAAAAGAAAGGAAATGTTCTGAACCTCAGAGGATGACCTTAGAGATAGTCTTTCCAGGACCCAGCTACGATGAGGTCATTAGGGTGGACTCTACGTGAATAAGAACAATAAAAAGTGACCAACACAGAGGGCACTATATGAACATGGGGGGAGAGCCTGGGCTGGGGGCTTCTACAGTCATGGGCTACTCAAGATGGCTAGAGAAGAGGTCACAGAAGCCGGGGCACCCCAGAGCAGATCCTAGCTCCCACATCCTGACACAGACTTCTGCCACGGAAGACGAAATATTTCTGTCTGCTATTAGTTACAGAGACCCTAGCAAAAGTATACCGTGCCTGATGAGTGTCTATTGTCTCCAGAAAGGAGAATGTTCCATGGGACTCCACAGTCCCCTTCTTGTGAGTACTTGCAACTCTGGCTGGTCACCAAGACGGTACTTCGTGTATGCTGTGTGATTTGTTGGTTTGTTTGTTTTCTTTCCATCATAACATTCAAGACTAAGAGTTTGATTCTTGGATGTTCTAACCTTCCACATTAAAAAAAGAAAAAAAATCCCCGTGAGTCTTTGATGAGAGACAGGGGAGAAGGAAGCAGGTTGTTTGTGTCACCTGGGACCACATGTGCCCAGCCAATGTATAACAGCTCCGAAGGCTCGTGTTAAGGCACTAGTGTTTCAGTCATAGGAGGAAACTGTGAGTCACAGACACTTGCGAGGAGCTTGTCACGCACGGATTGGTACCTGGCAGGCTCTGTCTTCCCTAGGATTCCTGCCACCAACTGTCACTACATAGTTTTCAATTTGCACATTCCCGTCACTGCCAAGCTGGAAGTACCTCTGTACGACTGGTAATTACCGAAAGGCTCCCACGGCCCCTCCCCAAGTCCCTGGGGGCTAAATTTGTGCATGTTGACAAAGTCATTCCTTGATTTTGTTTTCTGAATGAGCACTATTGTAGACGGTGAGTCACGATCTGCAGCCAGCAAGCGGGCTGTCCTCCTCCACAGCCTAATTGGTCCCTTGATTTCCAGGCTCTTCCTCTTGTATGAAACATGGCGTTTCCCTGTGTCTTGTATGTACATACAGGCATGAAAACAGTAAGCTTCTTCAGAAGCTCAAGTCTAAAGACAGGTGGGGGTTTTACAGGTTCTCTCTGGGGGGGGTCTTGTCGCTGGTCCCCAGGAGACACAGGTTTTTAAGGACAGACAGGAGTCCTGGGGCACTCTGGAAATGGAGTCAAGGGTACCTGGGCACTCAGCATCTTCAACTGGCTACTCTGACCACCTGCCTCCATTTCCAGACACATGGGGGCTACCACCGACATGTTCTTTTGACTATAATGCACCCTAGTGACCAAGGATCAGGAAGTCATGGCAGGTCCAGCTGTTATCCAAGGCTGAGGCCACCTCCTGACCCCTGACCTTCCCGTGTGCTTCTCAAATCTTCTTCTGTGGTGTTGATCCGTTATTCTTTTGGCTTCAACCTTTCACATGAGCCAGCCCACGTGGAAAAGCACACACAGATATACACCATCCTGGCAACAACAGCCACAAGGAAAACTCTTTCACTGAGCCTCCTGCTCCTAAGGGAACCCCGTCTCTCCTTTCTTTTCTTACAAATTCTCTGCAACTCTTCCAAGCCTCAATTTCTTGTTTTCATCCCTGGTTTCCTTCAGTTTCCTGTACACTCCACCTCCCTGCACGCATTCTGATTGAAGCGGCCAGCATTTCTGTAAGACCCAGGTTAGGAGACTGCTTCGTTCTTACTTCTCTTGATTTCTGAAGTCTCTAGTGAGGTCGTTTGAGCAGCTGGTGCAGGTCTGGGGCTGGCGGGCAGAGAGGAGGCAGGAGTGGGAAGGCAGGGGTGGTCTGCTCCGCAGGCCCCAACGATCTGGTTCCCCTGGCATTCTCTAGTCACCTTTCCCCCTCACTGGTGGCTGCGTTAGGACTCACACCCACACCCTGCAGTTCTCATCGTCTTTGCTCACCTGTCTGTAGGTGTAGGAAGATCTAAAGAAGATTCTCTCAGCAGGAGAGATGCACTCCTTCAGGCGGCCCCTCCCCATTCTTCTCTGGAGAACTGATTGCTTCATGTTTCCTCATATTTTTCTAGCTTGCTCTGTGGCTAACGCATCTTGGAGATTAAACCAAATGTCATTTTTTTTTTCTACAAGGGGCTGGATCTTAAATCTTAAGCTTCTGTGGATGTCTTTCTCCTGCCGTCAGCTCTGCTGCAGTTTGACAACGGCCATGGGCCACCATGTATGAACAATGGATGGTGGCGGGAAAACGCCATTTACAAATCAGAAGGGCAATAGCATTCAGTCTGGGGACAAGAACTTGTCCATAGAGCAAACCAACTTTGTGTTTTGATAGATTTCAAACATAAAATGAATTCCACACGTATTATTGATTTTCCAGGGTGTCTGTTTATTTGTCTGATCTATTGATTTCCTACACTGTCAGCAGGGACTCTGTGTTTATTTGCCTGATCTCCTCTGGTCCTGGAGTGAGCAGGATTTCCTGTAAATTCATTCAGTTTAGTGTGTTGACACGTCACCTCTGAGGGACCCGTGTTCCTCCTCAATCCCGGACACAGCTTTAAGACACCTGACATGCCAAAGGGGCTTGTGACATGGCTCTCAAAGGGCAGACTTACCATTGGGGCCGATCATCTTTCAAGGCTGTTTCCTCGCTCAGGAGATATTTTTCTTTAATGTCAACATAAATAGCATTTGACATTTCACAACGGTGTTAGCAATAACTACTCAGTCAGGGTGGGCAGGAGAGGCAGCTGGACTTGCGGAGGAGGCCTGCTTTGTGGGATCCCGTTTATTACTTTCGGTGGAATGAAGATAGAAGCAGCAATCACTACATCTTTGGCTCTGTTTAATCTCCAACTGGGAAGATGTGATCAGCCTTCTCAGGGACCACCGAAGGCTCTCCAGCACTGGCAATGGCGGCAGCGTGCTCCCCAGAGGCAGTCTGCCTGTGCTGTTCTGACAGGGGTGCCCATCCACATCACCCCTCTAGCCAGCATGATCCAGTGGCCCCCTCAACGGCCTTTGCTGCTTACTGCCAGGTGGGCTGTACCCGTGTCCATCACCCGAAGACCACGGGAAACTGCTGATCGGCTACACAGCCCGCTGAAGGTGGAACTAGAAGATTTGATCAAAGCGAAGAAGGTCCCGGCTCCTCCGCAGCCTCTGCCAAGGTCTTTTATATGCAGTCGAGGTCTTCCTCCCACTTGTGGATGAGATGCAGGAAGGCACCACAGCAGCTGCATGTTTGCAAAGAAAATGCTTTTCCTGGGGAGTGGAAAATCAGGAGAGAGACTTTCAGAGAGTAAGAACCCACACCTTAAGGCCGCAGCCATAGACACTTCAGGATATTTGGCTATATCTCCTCCGTGCTTAGGATGTGTAGTTTGGATTTAACCCCAAAGCAAATCTTTTACGATTCAAATTTAAACACGATGTAGGGAGGAAGGAATTTTTTTTTTTTGAGATTTTTTTTTAATGCCCTGTACTTTCTTGAAGGAGTTTCATGTTTTATTTTTCAATAACTTAGAAACATATCCCAAGTCTTTGAATTCTACCTTGGAGCTCCCTTTCTACCATCTGGGACATGAATAAGACTGGAAGGGCCCCAGTGTGACATTTCTGGGTATTTTCTAAGCTTTTTTTTTTTTTTTTTTTTTTTTTTTTTTTTTTTTTTTTTTTTTTTTTTTTTTTGCGCACTTGGTGAGACACAGAGGAAACATATGCAGGGGGTGACTCACTGCAGGGAGGATTTTTGCGCATGAGCTGCCTTGGGGTTACACAGGTCCCCTCTTGTAACCCTCTGAAGCTTCTGCAGAGGAAGCACAACCTTTGTTCTATTTCAGAGGAGCAACCTGAGGGCAGCTTTCTGAGCCACGTTCCTCTCAGTTGTTTCTATTTGGGGCTTGGTGTCACTCTCTCCACCCCATCCTTGCCCTTGGGCGGGGACATCATCAGTCTGTCACCCTGTGCCGGTAGCTGGGAGTGACATTTGGCTTTACCCAATTCTCAGTCAAGCACCGAGGTACTGTAGATGTCCCCAAGTGAAAGGACATTCTTAACTCAGGAAGAACATGTCAACAAATAGATGGCCACATGTGTCTTAGTGACGGCAAAGGTAAATATTTAGGCAGGGCAAGCTGTTGATGACAAGAACTCATTTTGGGGGAGATCAAGGCCAAGTGCACACGCCGAGGCTTTGATGTATAGGAATCATTCAAAACTCAGCCTTCGTTTACGAAATGGTGAGCGGTCCTGCTTGCCCTTGGTTTATAGAGTCCATCCTTCATGTTTGCTCTCAAGGCACCGAGACAGGAATGTGTTCGAGATGGAGATTTCTCTCGCAGCACAATGGAAGTGAGAGAGGCGTACATTTCTCTTTAGTTTGCAGTCCTAAGCTTTTATTTTATACTTGTAACATGAAATGGCAAACTGTGAGAAATTGCTTCTGCTTAGTTTGTTCAACTTGACTTTTTTACATTGACTGTGTGTGTGCATGCATGCATTTGTGTGTATTTTCGTGTGTGCCTTGCCTGTGTGTATTTATGTATGTGCATGTGTGTGTGTGCATGTGTTCATATGTATGTGTGTGTGTGTGTTTGGGTTTTCATGTGTCTGTACGTATGTGTGTATGTGTGTTTATGTGTTTTCATGTTTGTACGTATGTGTGTATGTGTGTTTGTGTGTTTTCATGTGTTTGTATGTATGTGTGTTTTCATGTGTTCGTATGTATACATGTGTGTGTGCTTATGTGGAGGACAACTTGCAGAAACTGGTTTTATTACATGGGTTCTAGGAATTCTAGGAACTGAACTCAGTTGGTCAGGTTTGCACACAAGTGCTCTTCCCAGCTGAGCCCTCTCACAGGCCCTAGCTTAAATGGAATCCATTACAGTGTTTGTGTTGTTTGAGGTTATTTGTCAACTTGATACAAGTTAGAGTCACCTAGGAAAGGGAGCCTGTGTAACATGAGGGGCCTTCTTGTTGGGGTTTCCATCCTGCCCAGTACCCCACAGCCAGCAAGCCCCAAAGAAAATCACAGAGATCTCCATAAGTTATAAACTGATTGACCCATTAGCTCAGGCTTCTTATTAGCTCTTGCAGCTTATATTAACCCATTATTCTTATCTATGTTAGCCACATGGCTCAGTACCTTTCAGCCAGGCACGTTACATCTTGCTTCTTAGTGGTCTGGACATTAATGGAAGGTATGAGTTTTCTCCTTCCTAGCATTCTCCTGTTCTCACCACCCCACCTCTACTTCCCATCTGGTTGACCCACCTATACTTCCTGCCTGGCCAATCAGTGTTTATTTAAAACATGATTGACAGAATACAGACAATTCTCCTGAACCAAGCCCATGCTGAAGAATTGTTATTAGGCTGGTCTGTGAGCAGGTCTGTGGAATAGCTTTCTCGATTAATAATTGATGTGGGAGGACTCAGCCCACTGTGGGTAGGATCGTCATGGGCAAGGGTTATGGGCTAAAGAAGAAAGCAGGCTGAGCAAGCCCTGGGGAGCAAGCCAGTATGCAGCTCCCTTCCATGGCCTCTGCTGCAGCTCCTGCCTTGAGTTTCTGCATCGACTTCCCTCATGGATGGACTATGACGTGGAGGTGTGAGCCAAAGAAACCCTTTCCTCTTCACATTGCTTTTGGTCAGGATGTTTCATAATACAAACAGGGAACTGGGGCAGGGTCCCAGGTCAGAAGGAAAATGTCAGGATGGAAACAAACTCAGACTACTGTCCTAGTTTCGAAGATGCATCTTTAATGTCAGGCCGAGTTCTATGAAACAGTTATTCTGCATGTGAAAATTATTTGAAATCAATTATTACATGTAATTCAAAATGCCAAGTGGCTTAGGCATGATGGACAAGAGAAAATATATACAGGCACACAGGTGTATACATATATGCATGTGTGCCCATGTGCGCGCACACACACACACACACAATGGGGGGGCACTTATCTAACTTTCTGCATGCTGACTATGGCAATGTGACTTTGTCTTTTCCTCACCTTTGTCTCTAGAGTGAATGTCCCTCCTTCTCCCCTCTGCAGCTGCACAGGCTCAGCCTTTCACAGGGAAGAGGATCCGGCATCTGGAGCTCACCTCCATGACTTGTTAGTAAATCTGAGGAGTTAGTCTTTGGCTTCCAGAGTCCTTTAGAAATGTCCAGATTTGGTGAAAACCAAATCCTTTTCCTTTCCTTCCTTGCTTTAAAAGTCGATCCCGCATAACCAAGTCTCAATAATTGCCTTCTGCCGACGAAGAGCTGGTAGAAGCAGGTGGTCAAGGCCCACCTGTGAATGGGTTCCGTAGCGAATGTGTGGGAGCGGTGACTAACAATTGATTATTCACATTCTGCAGCGCTGCTGCCTTCCTCTTACTGAAACCGATCGGATTGTTCCAGGAAGAGCAGGTGGCTGGATTAAACAGCCACACAACCTGCCGTGTGAGGAGCAAAATCAGGTCCACAAAATAAGAGGAGCGCGAGGAAGAGGAAAATGAAAGGGGCAAAATGAGAAAGATGCCCGTTTGTTGAGAAGTACCTTCCTGATTCTCCCCAGGAGGCACCAACCTGGGCAAACACCACACTGTATTGTTAAAGAAATCTAAAAATTTATTGTTACTAAGACCAAAGGTCGGTCCAGAAATTTCTAGCCCAACATGTGTAAGACTATAGATCTATCGTTAAGGAACAGGAAGCCAATGGAATGGCTTCAGTTGGCATTTGCCTCATGTGGGCATGGAGTGATATTTCTGTGGCGTGTGATTGGATAAGGCTCAATTGGCAATGATTGGCAGGGGCTCAACTCTGCTACAAGAATATATGCTTTAGTTAGGTTGCGATTTGCTCACCTACTTAAGTAGGTTACAGCTTGGTGCATACAGAGGTGGTTTTAGGGCATATTTTATTAAGCAAACACCAAAAATGAGTAAGAGGCCAAACGTTGCAGTCTGATATCATGAATTCCCAAAAGCACTCCAGGCCTTTTCCTATACAGGCCCCTGGAAAGCGTCTTGATCCTCAGGACCCGTGACAGTACCTGGTCCAAGACTGTGGTTTTGTAGCCTCACAGACATAACTATATGGCTGTTACCGAACCCTTAAACAGGGCGTCCAAAGACAAAAATGTGGTTGCCTTTCAGGCTGGTAGTGAAATTTGCAATGCCCAGTTTCCCTCCCCAAGCCCGTTCCCTTCTACTTGCAGTAGGAAGTGGGAGGGGAGCCTGAGCCCATCAGTCCTCTTTGGGGCAAATGGCTTTTAAAATGCTCCCAAGGGGAGCCATTGATCACCCCAGCTGACAGGATCAGTACCTATTATTTCCATGCTTTGAGCGTCGCAGCCTGGCTCCCATGGTTCTCAGCCTCTAAGTAGAGCTGGTGAAATTAACTTGAATGACCTAATTCCCACCTTCCAGTCCACCCCTTCATATGCGCTGTGCGGAGGGCAAAACAGAAGCGAAATGGAAAAGATTAACAAGGACCGTGCCAGTTTTTCACCGAGCAGCCATTGTTTCTCTGCATCTGGGGGGAGAGCTACACTATTTGGCAGTGTGGGGGGCCCCCAGACACCGGCTGGGGCTAATGAGCAATGTGGGAGCTGAGTGGAGCAGTTGCCCTGGCCCCGCCCTGACTACCCTGGTTGACAGGTGCCGAGGGGAGGGGCAGGCCACAGCTGCTGGGGCGCGAATCCCATTATCCTTTGCTGCGCATTGATTCACCCCGTGGGGGCATTTCCTCTCTGGCTGCGCTAATTCGCCTGGTCCTGGGAGCACACAGAGTCTGAGGTGAGCAGGGCTGGGCTCAGCCTGCTGTCTGCAGAGGTATTGTCTGGCAGGACACAGGCAGCTTCTAATTACAGTGCCAGAAAGGGGACAGAGTCTGGAACATTAGTTTTGCCCTGATGTAATTGCTTGAGGTACTAACATGAATGATACAAGGTACATTTTGAAAGAGTTTTTATATTTTTTTTAATTAAAAAATTTTTGGTGTGTTTTGCGTTCGTAGACAGTAGAGTTCTTATTTTAAAACTCGATGTTTTTGCACAGAAAATTCAGGAAGTGATCCAACAGTTGGAATCTTGGCTCTCCACATCCATCTTTAAATGCACTCTCCTCTTTGATTACCATCAAGCCTTCTGGGAGATAATTTACTGATCCTCTTTGCCTGGGATGGCATGCGAAGGTTTTCTGGTCCGTGTTGAAAGGCAATAACGGGGGTGGAATTGATTGCAGTTGGGATTATTGACCGTCATTTGTCTAGATGTCTGACGTGAGAGGCAATTCAGGCTGAATGCTCTCCACGGAGTTCCCTCCTCTGACCCCCCTGGAAGCTGGGGTGGCTCCCTGTTGTCCTCCTCGGTCTCTGGCCTGAACAGATGTGGATCATTTGCTACTGATGGAGAAAGGCTTGGTGGAATGGGCACGGCTTGTACCTTGTGTTTTATGGAAGCCCATGCCGGTGTGTTTTGAATCCGGACATAACATTTTAGATTAACTCTTTCTGTCTCTCTGTCTCTCTCTCTCTCTTTCTCTCTCTCTCTTTCTCTCTCTCTCTCTCTCTCTCTCTCTCTCTCTCTCTCTCTGTGTGTGTGTGTGTGTGTGTGTGTGTGTGTGTGAAGATTGGAGGATGGCCCTAGGGTTCCTCACATGCCATCTTCCTTGTTTTTTTGAGACAGTCTCTCACTGGCAGGAAGTTTATGGATTAGGGTAGAATGGCTGGCCAGTGAGCCCCAGGGGACCTTCCTGTGCCAGCTTCCCCAGGGCTGACATTAGCAGGCTCACCACCTGTATGTGGGTTTTGAAGATCAAACTCTGAACCCCCTGGCAGGGCAAGCAAGCGTCTTCCCTAGTGAGTGAGCTCCCCGGTCTAGTTATGGGTACATTCAAGCCATGTTTACGTATCTGGCTACTCGGCTCAGTCCTTCAATGGCCATGGTTTCGTTTAGCTGACTCATGTTGGCTTGTGATAGAGAAATTTAGCAGGGATTTACTTCAGAAAGATACTTCTGTTTTCTGGCAGCATTCTTGTGCTTCTATGTGAGCTGGTCCCGCGCAGCATTGTGTAACCTCCCTCCTTGGGAAAGGCGAGGAGAGGAAGCCCTGAGGCATGAAATAGCACAGAGTGGACCCACTCAGGACTCTCTGGAGAAAGTGTAATTACCCATCTATACCACCCATTAAGTGAGAAAACTAGGAAGATGCAGAGGATGAGCTGGAGACAGGATGAGAGAGCCAGAATGTGTCTTCCTGTGTGTGTGTGTGTGTGTGTATGAGAGAGAGAGAGAGAGAGAGAGAGAGAGAGAGAGAGAGAGAGAGAGAGAGAGAGAATGTACATAGGTATGTGCACACCTATGGAGGCCAATGTTGGATGTCTTTGCCACTTTCTACTTTATTTTTTGAGACGGGCTCTCTCATTGGACCAAGGCTTTCCCAGCGATCCTCCTGTGCCTGCCTCTTCAGCCCTGGGATGACAGAGTGCATCTTCCTACGGTGCCACAGATCCAAACAGAGGCCCGCATGCTTGCTTAGCAAGTACCTCACTGAGTCACATCCAAGCCTCCCATTTCATTTTTATTTCTTTGAGACAGCACATCACATATTATTCCAGGCTGGCCTTGAAATCGTGGTGTAGCCAGGAAGATGACATTGAACTCTCCTGATCCTTCTAACTCTGCCTTTCTAGTGCTGGGATTAGAGGAACATGCTGTGCCGCTGAGTTATGTTTCTGTAATGCTGGGGATCAAACCCAGGAATTTGTGTGTGCCTGGCAGGCACTTTTAAAACATATATTTAAATTCTTTTTGACATTTTAAGGAAAGATTGCAATCTACAGATTGAAAGGATATTCTAGGTCCCAGAACAGAGCTGCTCGATCTAAAGTTCCTGGAGACAATTCTGTGACAGTTGTCAGTATGGGGGCGGGGAAGGTAGGGCATCCCCAGACCTTTGCACAGCTCTCAATGGAAGGCAGTGTTAGAAGTTCTTAGAGCAAGAATTGCAACTCAAAATATTTACACGCAGCCTAGCTGCTATCCAAGTGCAGAGACAGTAGCTCCAAGAATGCAGAGAACAGTCTCAGCCATGGTTGTCCTTCCAGAAACACACGGAGAAAACAAAACCCATAAGCCAAGCAAACAAACACAAAACAAAGAAACAAAACCAGCTCGGGAGAGAATAAAAGTCAGGCAAGGAGGAGCTGGCAGTTTCTTCCATCAAGGGCAAGGGAGGGAAGAGACAAGGGGGCCAAGATAGAGAGTAAGAAGAGGAGAAAGGGAGGTTGGAAGGAGGGAAGAGGAGCAGAGAATAAAGAAGGCCTGGAGGGAACACTGAATTCCCCAAAGGAGATGTGGCGAGTACTGTGGTTAGAGAATACAATGTATATAACGTGCATAGGAATAAAAACACACACGTACACACATATACATGCACACATGTGCACAAACACACACACGCATGCACATACAATACACACATGTGCATGCAGTGCACACGTGTATGCACACATGCACACAATACATGTACACATGTACACACATGCACACAAAACCCCCAAACAGAAAACAAACAAACAAATCCCTCAGCACATAGCTGGTAAGATGGAGGTATTTAAGACGCACATGGACACTGAGGAGAGCTATAGCAGACTGGGTAGTGATGGGGTACACTCAGATTCTATATGCTTTCGCAAAATATGAGTGTACTGGGGCTAGGGAGGTGGCTCAGCAGATTCAGGCCCTGGCTGGCCAAGCTTGACCATGGTTCAATCTTAGAAGCTACCAGAAAATCTGAATCTAGTGGCTTGCATCTGTGACTCCAGCCATTCTGTGACAAGGGAGGTTTAGCCAGAAGAATTTCCCAGAAGCCCATGGACCAGCTAGCCTGGAGCACACAGCACAAAGATACAAACCAGATACACCTTGTCTCAACAAGGTGGCAGGTGAGACCTGACTCCTGGAAACTGTCCCCTGATCTCTACAGACACATCACGGCACGCAGGTGCCCCGCCTTCTTTACCCTTTAGTTTAAAAAGGACCAAATGACGAGGACCACTACACTGTGACAAAAATCACAGTGAAGTTTACCATACAAGTTAGCACTGGCATGCTAATAATGTCAGATAAAGAACCTGCAGACATGTTAAACATGACAGAGAAACCCTTCCCTCCCTCGCTCCCTTGCTCCCTCGCTCCCTCCCTCGCTCCCTCGCTCCCTCCCGCGCTCCCGCGCTCCCTCCCTCCCTGGTTGAAGCAGAAGGCTCTTACTATGTACCTCAAGCAGAACTTAGTGACGATCCTCCTGCCTCAGCCTTCTGAGTGCTTGGATGGCAGGCATGTGCCACCAAACCCAGCTACAGCCAAACTTTAATTTTGTTTCTCAGCTTACACTATAGCAAAGGAAAACCTGATGTGAACACAAAGACTATTCTGCCCTACAGAAAACAGGAAAGAATGAATTTTGCAGGAAAATGGATGGATTTAGAATATATAGTGGTGAGATATTATACAATCTCAGAAAAAAACTATGTTCTTCCTAATATGTGGAATCTAGGCAATAGTATATGTACATATGCAAACACATGTGCATGTAGATACAGTATGCTGTACAGGAAAAAAGAATAAGAAAGGCTAAATGTTAGGGGATGAGAAAGGACTGAACGCAGGCAATGGCTATGAGTTATGAAAGAAGATATAAAGATATTGCTTTTCTAGCTTTAATTCTGCCATTTTTTTTATTTTTAGCAGTGAGTATGTGCATAAAATATATTCAGTAGTGAAAGTGTAAGATCTAATGGGATGTATAAACTTGGGATATTTTGGTTTTGGCAAAGATTTTTTTGTAAATTATACAATTTATAAAGTTAAAAAGTAGTAAGTAAATATAAGCACAAAATAAAGCCAAATGATCACAGTGACATAAAATGGTCTTGCATTGTTCCATCAGCTCTTAGGCTGCAGAAGCGACAAAGATCTGAAGGAATAGTTCAGCTATTAGCTAACACTGCCTGGCCAGATGAAAGGGCTCAGTCATACAGACACGGCCACTGACTGCCTTGCTTTTCTTTTTTCTTTTGCCCCTTTGCCCTGGATCCTGTCTTCTTTTCGGGTAGCAGCGTTCATAGCTGAGCTTCTGTGTGCTGAAAAGAAGCAGAGAATGTTCTGGCTAACTTTTACTTTCCTGAGATAGTTCAGCTCTTAGGATTTCTAGGTTGGTTTCTTCCTGCTTAGAGAGGAGATACAGGAAGCTTGTGAGTGGGCCGGCCGGCCGTCTCATCAGCAAAGGGTCAAGGGACAAGGTAACCAACCATGCTCTTGCTGCTCAGAAAGCCCTGGGAAGCAGAGGGATGCCCTTCACCCAGGACAAATGAAGCAGTTTTGAGCTCGCTCTGTGAGGCAGGATTATTGTTCTATCTCTGAGGCTAACACTCAGAACTGTGGTGCTTCTATATGCAACCGATGAAAAATAGATCTGACAGAAAGATGCCCTTCATAAACTGCAAATAACAGAACTATTCAAAGCAAAGGACACCTGCCATGATGACGTGTCTAGAAACACTTCTAATAAAGGGTTGAGCTAGGTACTCAGGCTTGCTCTTCCATTTCAAAGGCATCTAAATATCCTAACTTGAAATAAATTTTTAAAAGCTTGCTTCTCAAATGCACAGGGGAGTTGGTTAGAAAGTTAATTATCATTTGTTACTTCTTTATTTGTAGCTGGACAAATAAGCAGGAGGGAAAATGTAGGTAAGCCTCCTCCTATGCTTGTAGCTTTCCCTGAGGGTGTTTGCTGGATTCTGGACCTGGTCTCTCGACCTTGGTTGGTTTCTGTGCCATGAGCACAGACAAGGAAAAGAGGGCTTGTGCCTACCTACATGGGTTGTATAACAGGAACTTACTTTCTCACAAACTTGAGGCCTTTGAAGGAGTATACATTCCAATGTTCAAGGATGAAAATGAAGTGGAGCCCACACCTCAAGAGATCAGGATGAATCGCCTTATCTAGTCACTCAAGAGTGGCAGGAAGACAGGAGGTTGGGGTGGGGCTCACATGGTAACCTAGGAAACACCCAGAAGCCCCTGTGTGGGTCTGGACCCCTAATCTATTCCATCTGGTTGGTTCGGAAGAACTTGAAATTGATGTTGAAATCAGACCCGTCCTTGACTGAAAGGTCCAGGTGCTCCCCATGGTCTCATGCTTAGTCTTCATGGAGGACTTAGAACTTCCTTCCAGGCCTTAAAGGAGTCATAGCCTGTGTGTCCTGACAGAGGAGCACAGAACTTCAAGAGATCTAGAGAGAGCTAGCAGAGCAGTAGGCCGTGGGGGGGAAACTACAGCTTCAAGATCTGTGTGGTTTGGTATGCATCAGTAGGGCTCACTCAGGAAGACGGAGGTTTTAGACGAGATAAAGAAACTGAAAGACAAAGTTACTGCTGTAGAGAACAACACTTAAACAACACTACCCAGAGCCCACTGCGATAAGGGTGGGCTTTGCATCGTCAGCATAGAAAGGATGCTATGTACCTGTCACTGACTGGATATGCTATCAAATACCTATTCATCCCAGCGTAGGGTACCAACAGACCAAAGAAATGATTCTACCCAAGTCAAGCTTGGTTCACTAAGGGGTTTATTGGGGGCTCTCTGCATCACCTAGATGACCTGGGCAATTTGAGCCTTGAAACCGAGCCCTGTAGGGGTGGCAGTCCGTGCTAGCCTCTTGAGGGCAGCTTCATGTAAACTTGGAAGTAGTTCTGCATAGAAGCTTCTGTCGAGTTTATCTGTCTCCATCAGTGCTTTTCTTAGTTGACGTGTTGATGTGACAGACACACATCTTCTGTTTTGTGGCAGAGAGTTTCTGCTTTCAGTTTGCACTGGGCTTGCTCTGAGCTGCCTTTGAAGTTTGTTTATGGTAGTTGCTGTGGGATCCATGAGGGTGTCCCTGCTTCTCCATCACATTGCTGCTGGAGCGCAGTGACTTGCTCTCTCTCTCTCTCTCTCTCTCTCTCTCTCTCTCTCTCTCTCTCCTTCCTGTTCTTCATATGATGAAGCCATGATGACTGCCATAGAACCATGTTTTCTTCATGCTGTTGCTGGAGTCTAGTGTCCCATCTTCTCACTCAAGTTGAGACCTTCCTATTTCTTAGTTCTGGTCAATTTTGATGGCAAGCTGGACATTTTAATATTGTTGTAAGACCCCCCCCCCCGTCCCAGTTCTGTCTTAGAGTCTTCTAACAAACATCTCCAGGGGAACAGGATGGTATGCCTCTTGAGTAGGAGGCTAGAAATCCCTACTCCGGCTTCCATCGCCTGGAGGATCTATGGCCACCATGAGTGTGAGCAGACCTGAGATTCTTGGCCATGTCTCTGTCACGGCATCCAGGAAAGAAAGGCCTTGCTATTGGTTCCCAGGGAGCCTCCCTGGGTGAATGGCTTCTTTACCGCTTGACATTGCTAAGATGCCTGATGGTCTTCTAGGATTCCTCTGTTGCCATCCTTGTGGTAGAGGCCACCACCTGACTACTTTAGCATGGAAAGGGAAGCCCAGTCTCTCCTATTGTCTCCACTGTCATCAAAGATGTCAGGCTCGTTACCACCTGGCAGCCAAAGATGCCTCAACATCATCCTAGCTGGGACTTGAATGGTCCAATCACATCCCAGCTAGGGGGCTGGTCTTTGATGGCATAGGGGATCTCTGGCCATTAATTCCTTGGTGGTATTAGACTAGACGAGTCTAAGGTTTTCTATTAGATTGGGCTGCCCTTTTCTGGGACCTCTCTGGATGAAGGGGGCTCTGCTATAGAAGACCAAATGGAATCCCAGGGATGTCTAGATTTCTAGATCTCTAGTTGATCTGCTTTCTTCTCTGCAGCTGTCAGGGTCCTGCTGTGTTTGATATGTAGTGTCCAGGGGTTTGAAGTATTTAGAAATGTGTCTAGTCCCCGTTCCCCAAAGCAGAATTTTCCCCAAGGCTGGTTTAAGACATTTGTTGAAGTGCTATAGACAGGCACTGGTCTAAGATTACTTATCTCCATTACTAAGGTCTCACGTTCTAGAAGTTTCTACCGAATACTCTATGCATTACAAAGTCTTTCAACTTTTCACAAAATGTACTGGGATTTTGACAATAACATCAGAGGAGACCATCTTTGCTTTAATGGAAAAATTTTAAATCATTAGTATGGCTTAATTTTTTCCCTTTTTTTTCTTTTTACCTATATGAACACTGGGTAATCTGTCTCAGTATCTCCAGCTGTTCCCACCAGCTTAGAACCAGCATGTTTTTTTTTCATGTTATAATAGATTTATTTATTTATTTATTTTGTTTTTTTGTTTATTTTTTTTAGTTTTTGAAAAA
>NW_026067922.1:13565150-13588208 GCF_014885135.2 Alexandromys fortis
TAAAGGAAGGGTGGACACGGGAGCAGAGAAATATATATCCTAATTAAGGGAGCCATCTTAGGGTTGGCAAGAGACTTGACTCTAGAGGGGCTTGCAGGTGTCCAGGGAGATGTCCCCAGCTAGTACCTTGGGCAACTGAGGAGAGGGAACCTGAAATGACCCTATCCTATAGCCATACTGATGAATATCTTACATATCACCTTAGAACCTTCATCTGGTGATGGATGGAGATAGAGACAGAGACCCAGCATGTTCTTTTAAGTGTGATTAAGGGCTAAGCCAACTCTCATTTCTTTCATGATTCCTATAATGTCATTAGAGATGTAGGGGGAGGGGATTATATGTCTGCCACTCCTTGCCCTTGACAAAGACCTGGAAATCTATACCAGACAATTCCTAGACCCAAGAGGACTGCCGTTTCATATCTGTTGTCAGAGCTGGTCAGGAGCACAGGGTGGGGAGGCCGTGCCCAGCACCGAGGGCTGTGGAATGGAGGAGAGGTAAGCAGATCCACATACAGCAGGTCCTAGGGCATGAGGGCAGCAGGAGACATGAGGAGCACTGCCTAGCTGAGACTGCTTGGGGATCTGTACTGGATAAAGCATCCCAGGGACAGGGCTGAGACCTCTTGAGAAAGGAAGTAGAGGGGGGTGTGAGAAAGCTTGCTGACTGCGGAGAAAGAGGAGCATATTCCTCCTGCCATGCTCTGGGAGCAGACTCCTAGGACTGTAACGCTGGAAGAGTAAACAGAACATTCAGAGTTTTGGAAGGAATGTTAAAGTTAAAAAATCTCCAGGTAGTTCTGTTGTGAGGACATAGGGTTCTCTAAGTAGTCACATATGGGAATATTGTCTGAAAGTGGGTCCTTACCCTAGAAAGGTGTCCATACAGAAATTTTAGAACTCTTCTCTTAGAATGGAAAAGAGAGAGATGTTCCCTTTCCTCAGGTGTAGTTGGAATTTTCTTTGGGTCACCAGCCAGCTCCCAAATAAAGACACCAAGACTTATTATTAATTAAGAATGCTTGGCCTTAGCTTAGGCTTGTCTCAATAGCTCTTTTAACTCCATTTAACCTGTTTCTAGTCATATACATTTTGTTTTGGGGCTTTTTACCTTTCTTTCATTCTGTATGTCCTACTTTCCTGTTTTTTTCTGTCTCTGTGTATCTGTCCCTTGGTGTCTCTTTTTTCTTTCTTCCCCAAGCCTAAATTCTTCCTCCTCCTCCTTACTCTCCCTGCCCAGACAGAAATCCTGCCTAAACCTTCTCCCTTGCTATTGGCTATTCAACTTTTTATTAGCCCAATCAGGTGCCTTAGGCAGGCAAGGTGAAACAACAATATATCTTTACATTATTAAACAGAAGCAATACATCTTTACCTAGTTAAATATTTTGCAACATGAACAAATGCAACCCATCTTTATATAATTAAGCAAATGCAACCCATCTTCATATAGTATGTTCTGCTGCACTCAGGTATTTAGAAATAGGTAGTTTCCTTCTTTGTCATGTCAGCAACCAATGGTATGGATATGAAACACATTTAGCTCTGTATACTTTGTGCATATTTACAACTTAATTCTTGTTGCTTATTACAAAAAGCTTGTTTGGGTAGCGGTCATCTGTGTGGTGAATGTTTGACCCGGGAGCAGGTATTTGGAAGCTCCACTCAGTTTGCTGCTCTTGGGTTTTGGATTTTTGAACTCAGAGGGACTAGGATTGCACTCACTTTTAGGACATTTGAATCTGGAAGCGAACATGGCAGCATCCACTCTAGTATAGACATAACCATCTTTGTGAGTTGAATGTGGAATGTCTCCCATAGGTTCATGTATTTGACTACCTGGCCCTCAGCTCGTGGTGTTCTTTTAGAAGGCTACAATCCCTTGGGAGTTGGGTCCTTGATAGAAGAAATGAGTTCTTAGGGGTGGGTTTAGAAATTTGATAGGCCAACTCCACCTCCAGTCTGCTCTCTACTTCCTGATTATGGATGCAGTGTGACTACCTGTCTAATGCTGATCCTTCCCTGCCATGATTGTAGCCCCTCAAACTTATAACCTACAATAAGCCCTTCATTCCCTACATTGTTTCCTCTCAGGAATTTGGTCACAGAAAGTAACTGATATGTCACATAATGACAGGCTACCCGGAATAGTGAAAACAAAAATTACTGCAATGTTCCCCCATCCCTTTTGCTTAATAGGATGTGATGTTGCTGTCCTAGTATTTAATACATGATAACTGCTATGACTTTGCATGTCTGTAGGTATTGGCCTAACTGGGGTGAAAGGGAATGAAGAAAGGACACACTTGGAAGAGCTGAGATTGTGTTGGGTGTGCCTCTGATGGAGATGTACCTGTGGTAGTCTGGAAACTGCACATTCATTTTATAAATCTGGATTGAGGAGGTGGGTTATTGTAGACAGCTGAACAGAGAAGCCAGTTTGGTTGATTTCCATAGGGGGTCTCAGTAGGGGCACAGTCTCAGGGTATGGTCTTCTGAGAGCAGATACCTATGTCTAACAGTTTCTATACACACAGACCAATTGTTCCCAAACACTCATAGTTAGACTACGGCCTTTGCTGTTCTTCTGAGGCTACCTTAGAAAAAGCCTTGTCATTGGCCTGGGTCTGAGGCATGGGGTCCTTGACATGGCCCTGCTCATATCAACAGCAACACATTTGCTCAGAACTTCCTCCACTCCATGTAGGTAATGCTCTCATTAAGTTGTAGACCAGCAATGAATACTTAATTGTACAGTGTCCTGAGCAGCTTAGCGCTACTCTAACCAGTCTGTAAGTTTATCAGGCACTTCCAACGGTAGCAGCAGTGTTGCATTTTGGTAAGGAAAAAGAGTAGGTGAAATCTGGGCTGGAAGTCAGCCACTGATGTGAATAGCATCAATGTGTCAAGCTATTAGCTCAGTCCTAGATGTCAATCACTCTGCCCTGGGACTGCTCTGCAATTTTCTGTGCCTCGGAGTTATGTGGTATTCCCCTCTGTATGCTGTGATTACCATTAATGAATAAGCAAACTGCTTTGAACATATAGCAGGCTAAGCAGGGAAAACTAAACTGAATGCTGGGAGAAAGGAGATGGAAGGGAAGCCATGTAGCTCAGGCTGGAGACAGACACTGGGAACTTTACCCGGTAAGCCACAGCCACATGGCCATACACAGATTACTAGAAATGGGTTAAATTAAGATATAAGTGTTAGCCAATAAGAAGCTAGAGCTAATGGGCCAAGCTGTGTTTTAAATAATATAGTTTCTGTGTGATTATTTCTAATCTGAGCTGCCTGGCAGCTGGGAAATAAACAAGAGGCCTCCTTACAACATGGGAGACTCTCCTTTGTCTGAGTCCCTCTGTCTAACTTGCTGTCCAGCTGGCCACAGAGATGAGGCTAGACAATGCTCAACTCCCAGGTAGAAAGTACTTCTTAAGTTAGACTCCACCTGGGAGAAGGCAGGCTTTCATCTTTGGCCATTTGAGCTGGGCTTCAAGTCTGCCAGGAAATCTCAAAGTCAAATTAGCATCAGGATCACACAATAGTAACAGGAAGCTGGGGTGTTTTATTTCAGAGTCCAAGTTTCTCTGGGGAAGAGGGTCTGAATTAAAGAGCTTCCCAGAAGAGATCTAAACATCACTTCAGAGGAAAAGGTGCCAGAGACAGGGTCAAAGGCAGTAGCAACGTTTACACAAAGCAAGCAAGCCTCATCTGGGGACTGGGGGCTTCTAGGAACAGGCTGGAGGGTGAGGTGACGTGAAGAGGCTGTGTCAGGAAGGAGTGGATTGTCATCACAGACAACTTGGCTCAGGATGAGAAGGGTCAGCTCCGTGGAACAGGACCCTCGGCTGCAGAGCAAAGTTGGAGTGCTACATGGGTATGTTTATAAGCAGAGGCCTTGGCTCAGTAGAGAAGGAGTGAACGTGTATGTGGTGTGTGTGTGTGTGTGTGTGTGTGTGTGTGTGTGTGTGTGTGTGCGCGCGCGCGCGCGCGCACGCGCGTATGTGTTAGCATGTGTAGGTATAACTGTGTATGTTCTGGTGCTCATGCACATGTATGTGTACATGTGAATGCAGAGGCCCAGTGCTGGTGGGTATCATCCATGACTGCTATTTAATACTGAGGCAGGATCTCGTTCTGAACCTGCAACTTGCCAGTTTCGAGTTGACTAGCCTAGCTATTTTGCTTCAGGAAATACCATTTCTGCCTCCTGAGTGCTGGGACTGTAGGTAGCCTACTACACCTGCACAGTTTCCATGTAAGTCCTGAGAATCCAGACTCTCCCTGCTTGCATGGCGAGCCCTGGGCCTTTTCCCTGCCCCATTAGTGGACTTGCATAGAATAAATTCATTAACGCCTCCGGAAAAGTTTGAGTTGGAGCTGCTAGAGTTTGGTAGGTTTTAATCCATTGTCTAGTGTATGTAAACAGATTTGAATAATATCCCTAGGGAAATTTCAAGGTGCCTCCTGGAATCCGCACCTCGCAGCACCTTGACTGATGGTATTATAGAAAGCATTAAAAGCCAAATTTATTAAGTTTGGGGATTATAAAGATGGAATGGATAGACTTCGGATTTATTATGATAATCTTGCTCAATGTTTAAAATCAGATAGGTTAAATCCAGATTGAATTATGTCACTGTGTGTTGTGCTTTTAGTTTAATGGTATAGCATAAAATTTATCATTCGCTGTGATCTTGTTTATTATCCCAAAAGATTGGTTACCAGCTAAGTGTCCGAGAGTAAGGGCATAGTTAAACACAACGTGATTGATTTTGCCAAAGAACACTTAATGTCAGGCGACAAGGTTGCTAAAGTTACAGTGCCAGCATGAAGTCCCTCTGGGAAGGAGGGCGGGTGTCTGCTTTTGCTAGGGGAACTGTACTTTTTATGGCTTTAGCTGGAGAGATTTAAACCCTCCATGGAGCTGTGATTCATAGGCAGGGCTTATTCTGCTTTGTCTGTAGAGCCTGGTGAGAAATATGGCCCGTGTCCGGTGTCTGGTGTCTGTCTGTCCAGGAGGCTTCTTTCTCCAGAGTGTGTTCATCGGAACCATTTTAATGTTTATTTACCAAAGCACAGTACTTGGCTATTAACAGTGTTTTCAATCTTCAGTACTTGCTGCAATAGAAACTGCAGAGATGTGTCACTGTGTGTATGAGATGGATTTTGTATGGCAATAAATTCTAGTTTAAAAACAAACCAAAAGCCAAAACAAAACAAAAGGATGAAGTAATTACAAAATCTTAGAAAGTACAGTCTCCAATTGACTTCAGTGCAAAGAAGCAGAGGCTGCCGGGAGGGCTCAGTGGATAAAGGCACTGATGGCCTGAGTTCCCGACTTGGAACCCACGTGAAGCAAGGAGAGAACTGACTCTCTTAAGATGCTCTCTGACCTTTATACGAGACCTGGCATGTGCATGCCCACCCACATACAAAATAATAAACACGAGAAAGATATATTAAAAGAAAGGACCAAAGAGTGGAAGGCATTGTTTTCTTTCTTTTGTACAACTTCTTTGCATGCATGTGTGTGTGCATTAAAGAGAATGTGTGTGTGTTTTAAAGTGAGTGTGTGTACATTAAATTGAGTGTGCGTGTGCGCTTGCACATGCATGTGTGTATTAAAGTGACTATGTAGGGAAACATACTACAGACACAGACCCATCTTGGCTCAGTTGGCTGGCCAGCAAGCTCATGGGTTCCTTTATGTCTTCATCCTCAGTGCTGGGTCATCCATCCTCTTGGCCCCTTTTACATAGCCACAGCAGATTCCTACTCAGGTCTTATTGTTGCAGAACAAGCGTTCTCACCTACAGAGCCATTTCCCCAGCCCTTCACTTTGTATTTTAAATTTTTTTATGTGAACAGTCATCATTTTTTTTTTTTATAGTCAAGGTAAGACTCTTCTGTTGAGATGGTTCTTGTTATATTGTCTGTGATGGCTCTGAACTCCTGAGTTCAAATGATCCCACCTCAGCCTCCTAGGTAGCTAGGGCTGTTAGTGGAGTTGTTCTGGGGGGAGGATGGATCCAAAAAATGCTACCAATCTAAGCTCAGTAATCTGTCCTCCACACACCAATTAAATAGACAGATAATAGTGAAAAGCAGAGACAGGAGATGATTTATGGTGGTCACACTGGGAAGAGGAACAAACAAGGCTTAATGACTCCCTAAGTCCATCTTTCTGGATCTGACATGAGGTTTAGGTTTAGAGGGCAAGAAGTCCAAGCCAAGATCCTGTCTAGTCTCTTGACTTCCTACTAAAGTTGTCAGTTTGTCACACATATGTGAAATATGTTGTATGGAGTGGCGAGCTGTGTTCTGCCACCCGGCTAGATTTACCCGAAATAATTACACGGAAACTGTATTTTTTAAAAACATTGCTTGGCCCATTAGTTTTAGCCTCTTATTGGCTAGCTCTTACATATTGATCTAATCCATTTTTAATAATCTGTGTAGTCCACGAGGTGGCTTACCAGGGAAGATCTTAACCTGTGTCTGTGTCAGGTGGGAGAATCATGGCGACTATTCGACTCGGCTTCTTTTTTTCCATCATTTTGTTTTGTCTATTTTGCCTACCTAATTTTCTGTCCTATCAAAGGGCCAAGACCGTCTCTTTATTTAACCAATAAAATTAACACAAAACAAAAGACTCTCCCCCATCAGAAATACCTTTCTGGGAGACGGGTTCTCCCTCTGACTGGCACCATGTTTTTTGCCTGTTCTTTCTTGGGGGAAATTCCACATTTTTGAACCTGTACAAAACGGAGGGGTACACGAATCTCTTTAGAATATTTTCATTCCTGCTAGGATGGTTACCGTACTACACATCCTAACCTTGTCTCGTGGGGAGGGGTTATTTTCAAGACATGTATGCAGTTATGCAAATGCTAAGGAGCAAACCCCTTTCTCTGTTTTTCACATGGATCATCGGCAGCCACTTTACTGCTCTATGGGTGTGTCACTTACCTATTGTGGGACAACGAGACTGGAGCTTAGGAAACGTGATTGTGGCTCCTCCTGCTGCTGCTGGAAACACTCTACTTCACCCTTCTGACTTCATGCATTGACATGACTGACCGTGTTTTTCAGGAAAGTATGTGGATTGCTCAGTGATGCTGAGCGATGCTTATTCTTCAATTGCATATCCCGTTGAAACAGAAGCAATGCTTGTCTGAATGAGGTTGCTCTCAAGGGTGGCTGCTTTCTAAGAAACGTCACCTCGGTCATCATACATTTTTAGATGACGTGAACCAGCACTGGAACTAATTCCGAGTTTGTTTTTCAAGCTGTCTCTAAGAGGTTTCGCAGTGTTGCGTTATGCTACTGGCTTCCGACACAATATTGACTTTCTCTCTCCCCACATTTATGTAATTTGATAGAGAGATTTAATAGTTAAGTATTTCAAATGACACTTCAAATTAAACATGTAGTCCTGAGCCTACTTGAAAACCACCTGCTATATCATGTGTTGTGATGCTTGCAATCTGACTATTCTTACAGTAAGAGGAGAGAATGTGCTGGCTTGAATGTTAGTGCCCTCCATAGCGCTATATGTTTGAGGACTTGGTCCTCAGTTGGTGGAACTATTTGGGAAGGATTAAGAGGCCTGGCCTTGTTGGAGGAAGGATGTCACTGGGGGTGGGTTTTGTGGTTTCAAAAGTTCATGCCCTTCCAATCCCCCCACCCTGTGTGCTTGTGTCTCAAGATGTGAGATCTGAGCAATTGCCCCAGTGCCATGCCTGCATGCATGCATGGTAAGAGTCACGGACTCTTACCCTCTGAAACTGTGAGCCCCAGGTTGTTTCTTCTGTAAGTTACCTTGGCCATGGTGTCTTAGCCTAGAGATAGAAAAGTAGTGAAGACAACGACTCAGTGAGCATCAGTGCTTCCCACTGAGTCTGGAGACTGGGGTTCAGTTCCTGGATCTCCTAATGTTTCTCCTTCACATATCCACATATGTGCCCTAATAAATGATAGATAGATGGATGGATGGATAGATAAGTGGGAAACAACTAAGAACATATAAAGGGAAACACACATTACAATTAGGCATTTCAGCTTCCCCTCTCAATGCTGAGCCAACAGGCTAGCTTCTTGCAAGCAGCTGAAGGGCCCTCCCACCTCTGCCTCTCTTCTCACCCTATTGCATAGGTTTAAGAGGGAATTTTATGGCTACCTGGTATTATCACTGTTGCAGCCTGTGGTCTACTTAACTGATGTAGGAGGCCCTTCTGTATTTGTGTTTTTTCATTGGTTATTAAAAAAACTGGCTTGGCCTAGTTGATAGGGTGGAACTCAGGTAGGCAGGGAAAACAGATAGAATTCTGGGAGGAAGAAAGCAGAGACAGGCAGACGCCATGGTTTTCCTGCCCAAGATGGACGCTGGTTAGACTCATGCTGGTAAGCCACAGTCAAGTGGTGATACACATTAATGGAAATGGGTTATACTAATATGTGAGAGTTAGTGAATAAGAGGCTAGAGATAATGGGCCAGACAATTTTTAAATGAATACAGTTTCTGTGTGGTTATTTCTGGTATAAGCTAGCTAGGCCGCTGGGTTGAAAAGTCGGTCTTCCCTCCATCAACACTTAACATTTTGGATTTTTTGCTTCATGATTCAAAATTAAACAAAACAGCTCACAACAGGTAGTTTTGTTTTAAAAATGTTTTGGAAATTGATCACTGGAATTTCTCAAGTGCTATCTGCTTTCAGCCACTCACACAATCAGTTATGTTCACAGATCACTCATCACTTAGCTCCTGAGCGCCTCTAGCCTAGGGTCCCCACTACCCTAGGCAGTATTTCAGCTTTTGAGATCTAGAAGGCTTGGGATAAACTCCACGGACCCATTCAGCAGAGTGTTCCTGTGGGTGTGTTATAAGAATCACAGTGTATCCACCTGCCCCCTGTAAGCCCTTCTGTTCCTGCTGAGAGCGAATCAAAGCAGGCAGAGAGGGACAGAGGCAGGGCTTCGACTCTAGCTGCCTTGCAGGGCACAGGCTAAGCCCCATCTGTTAGGTCCCAAAGTCTGCTGGGATATGCGTGGGATGGCTTTATCATGCACTTTTAATGCAGTCAGTCTACTTTCTCAAGAATGAGCAAAACGTACACACAGGCCGAGAGTCTGAGATTAGTGACCACATAAATACCCCACAGGAAGCAACTTACAGGGGCCAGCATGCTTTCAGGAAATTTCTATTTTTCATGCCAGGGAGGCAATGGTAGAACTCCATGGCTTCAGAAGTATTTCATGAAGTTTCTCAGATGATGCCAGGACCAGGATGTAGGATAGGACTCTTAAGTTGGACCAACTGTAACCCTCAGAGGTCTTCCCGGCCAGTCGACCAGCCAGGCCCCAGTTCCTAAACATTTGACAACCTCCCACAGCAGAACCACCAGCTAGGGACCTGGTTTAAAGGCAAGGACCTATGGGCGCCTTCCACACTCCAACCACAATAGGTGGTTCTGCCTAGAAACAACCATCAGAACTGCACACTTGCACAACTGGTAGCTCATAGACTCTTTGTCTAGCATGTAGGAGACCCTGGACTTGATCCTGGCAGCACATAAAGCTGGCTATGATGGTGCATGCCTGTAACCCCAACACTTGGGAGGCGGGGACAGAAGAGTCAGAAATTCAATGGCACACTCAGCTGCCGAGCTTGGGATATGGGTGATCCTGCCCCCTGCCAATAGGAAACAAACAAACAAACAAAAACCCAAAGTACTCCTTCTTATTTAGCTTCTCTAAGAACCAGAATTATAGGCTCAATGTCCTTTATTTATGGCTAGAAACCAAATATGAGTGAGTACATCCCATGATCCTCTTTTTAGGTCTGGCTTACCTCACTCAGGATAGTGTTTTCTATTTCCATCCATTTGCCTGCAAACTTCAAGAAGTCCTTGTTTTTTACTGCTGAGTAGTACTCTAATATGTATATATTCCATACTTTCTTCATCCATTCTTCAACTGAAGGGCATCTAGGTTGTTTCCAGGTTCTGGCTATTACAAATAATACTGCTATGAACATAGTAGAGCATATACTTTTGTTGTATGATAAGGCCTCAAACCTATAGGCATCCTCCTGAATATTAACCTTCATCAGGCGATGAAAGGAGACAGAGACAGAGACCCACAATGGAGCACCGGACTGAAATCTCAAGGTCCAAATCAGGAGCACAAGGAGAGAGAGCACGAGCAAGGAACTCAGGACCGCGAGGGGTGCACCCACACACTGAGACAATGGGGATGTCCTATCGGGAACTCACCAAGGCCAGCTGGCCTGCGTCTGAAAAAGCCTGGGTTAAAACAGGTCTCGCTGAACATAGTGGACAGTGAGGACTACTGAGACCCCAAGAACAATGGCAATGGGTTTTTGATCCTACTGCACCTATTGGTTTTGTGGGAGCCTAGGCAGTTTGGATGCTCACCTTACTAGAACTGGATGGAGGTGGGTGGTCCTTGGACTTCCCACAGGGCAGGGAACCCTGATTGCTCTTTGGGCTGACGAGGGAGGGGGACTTAATTGGGGGAGGGGGAGGGGAAGGGAGGCAGCGGTGGGGAAGAGACAGAAATCTTTAATTAATTAATAAAGAAATAAATTAAAAAAACACACCCAAAGTACTTTAGGAAGTAACATCTCCCTGTAAAGGTAATAGTATATCTTGAGGGGTGCCCTGCAGTGGGGTCCTTGGACCATCTGGTCTGTATTTTTACATCTTCAACTATCTTACTTCTACAGACTCTGACTGGTACCCTTTTGTCTGCTGTTTGATTAATGGATGGATCATTTGACTTTTCACCAATTGTTCCAACAAGAAAATTGAATCTCCACTAGCTTTTAGCAATTGCTTACAATACTCACAATGTCGCAGAACATGGGCAATGAACATCCACATGGCAGAGGAAGCCCCTTCCCTGACCTAGCTGTTCTATGGTCTTATGTCATAAGTCAGTTTTGAAGAAGCCATTTAAAAGCTTCTTGGAAAACCCGTCTCCCTTTTGTTATGTGTAAATTAGATTTAGAATACTCAAAAGGCAAAAAAATTCTCAGACTCAAAGAACAAGGAGATATTGCTGTGCCCCTTTACTGCCAAGGGAGGTGACCAAAACACACAGATTTTATTTGAAAGGGGATTTTAGTATGTTTTCCGTTGTTTAGAAATGAGATGACCTTATAGGGATGCAGGGTCTGTAAGAACATAGTTTTATTTTTTAAGATTTCTTTTTATTGGTGTGTGTGTGTGTGTGTGTGTGTGTGTGTGCATGTGTGTGCTTGTGGACAACCTGCAGGGGCCGAAAGAAGACATAAGACGCCTTCCCTGTAGCTGGTGTTGCAGGCAGTTATGGACTGTCTGACGTGGGTTCTGAGATTTAAACTTGGTCCTAGATGAGCGGCAAGCTCTTTCAATCGCAGGGACGTCTCTCCAGTCCCCAAACTTCTAAAAAGTGAAGCCTCTCCAGGGTTCCTATGGTCACAACTACTGTATAGGTGTGTTGGTAGTTAGATGGGTTGATAGCTACACACTCACACATGTTGTCTGGTGTGTAAAATATTGTATAGTTTTCTTTCTATGATGTACTCTCGGCTCTATTCTTCTGGAACATCTTATATATTTTTAGAAAATGATTCATGATATTTTAAATATAACCAAACACCTTATTTCAGAAACCTCATTTTATCAACAGTATGATATTGAATAAAGTATTCATGATAGTGATTGTTTTAATGTAAAAACATTCCTTTTGGTGAAAACGAATAAGCCTTTGTCTCTTCTAACGACAGAAGCACTGTGCACCTATACAAAGGGATTTCTCAGATCAACTGGCTCTGTTAAAAATTAAAAAACTCAGCTAGCTCTGCCTGTCCATCAGCTTCATGCTCACTCTCTTCTAATACAAAACCAGAAAGAGTTCAGAGATGAGCTGAACCATGGGTGTGGTCAGGCTGAGAAGGGGAGCTGGCCTCCTAGCTCACCCGTTGTTTTAAAAACTCACCCTCAGGTTCAGCTAGAGGTGCCAGTCATCTGTATTCTAGTGGGCACAGCCATAGAACCACCAAGGAGAACACTGGAAACAGAGAGTGGATGGTGAGGGAGGGGGCAGGGGACTAACCTGTGTGTGGAGACTACTCAGCCATAAAACTGCTGTCTGTTCCTAAGTACACAGAATCTATTCTTGCTTTGCAAAGTATGTTTTCCTCACATATATTGTAGAAAGCCTTGTGATAAAAAAAATGCAAGCCTATATGAATATTGCTGGTGTGGGATTTTCAACACTGATTTTAAGGAATGAACCAAACTGCCTTGGGTTCATAACTAGAGTTCCCTTACTTGAGAGCAAGGCCTGTGGCTTGATTGACGGACACTTGCTGTCTAGACCTGCTGGCAGGGTGAGCCGAGACTCCACCTTCTTGGCCTCTTGGCTTCTCTTAGCAATAGGCTCTGTCCCCACTAGTCCAGGGACACAAATTTAGTCTTGGTGTTGTTTGCAGACAGACTTTAAAAAGCTGTCCAGGGAATATATTCCTGCCAATAGTTTTGTATGACAAACCCAGGATGAGAAAATCGCTCTATTCTTAAGACACAACTGTCAGTGTATTTGAAGGAAAGCTGAATTCCAGGCAGAGAGCTGGGCTGCCATACCACGGGGCACAGCAGACCCAGTGGGGCTGATGTGGCACCATAGAGGGTGGCTAGCCTTCTCCTACCCTGTCTCCAGATGAGAAAGAACAAAGCTGGTTGCTTATTTAAATGTTGCAGTATAAGATTGTTCTTTTTGGAAAAGCAGAGTCCTTGGTAAGGGTGATTGGAGATGGGGGTTTTACTCGATTAAAGACAGAAGCATGAAGACTGGGTAATGGCTGGAGAGCTCAGTAGCTAGAGCTTAGTGGGTTGGGTGAAAACTGGCATCTTGCAAAGTCTGAGTGTGTATGCTTAACATTTTAAAAAAGAACTCAGCAACCTGGCACCGTCAGTCACCCGGGTGGAGAGGAAGAGGCAGGTGAAGGGAGCCCTGTGTGGTGGGGTGGATCTGTGCCTCGCTGTGGCTGTCCAACAGGAGGGGGAACCAGCTCCGCCTGGTCCCAAGCTGGAGGGTTGGCTCGGCGCCTGTGAAGAGTGCCGAGGAGAGGATAATTTATGGTGTGTGCTTTGAGATTCCCTTAAATAGAAAAGAGCAGCCGGTCCACACTTCCCAGAAGTCTACTGTCTCCCGTGTTTCTTGCTGACTACTTGGAGGAGCACAGACCTCTGAAAATCAACTGGAAGAGGCTGAGGCTCAAGCAGGACACGCAGATCTGGCCCAGATTATTGTCTGCTGTAGGAGCTTGCCGACTGCATAGGGTGATGGAGAGGCTCACGTGACTTCAAGGCCACAAACATCCACTTGCAGCTCCTCAATATGTATGACTTCCCTTTCTTGCTGTAAGAGTGGCCACTGTCTCGTTCTTTATTGTGTGTTTGTCTGAGTGCACGCATGTGCACGTTTGTGTGTATATGTGTGTGAAAGAGAGGGCTGTGTGTGCAAGGATGCACATACATGTTGAGGTCAGAGGCACCCCCACTAACCAGAATTTTCTGATTTGGCTAGGCTGGCTAGCCAACCAACAAGCCAGAGGGACTCCCCTACTTCTGCCTTCCCGGTGCTGGGATTATACACATATACTACCATTCCCAGTTTCTTGACTTGGATTCCAGTGCCTGCACTCGGGTCTTCATACATGGATTCCGGGGCCTGCACTCAGCTCCTCACACATACCAACAAGCCCTTTATCCTAACCCTAACCAAACCCTAACCCAATATGTTTTTATATGTAGCCAGCATTCTTTCTTACCCATAAGGATATGTTCAAGACTCCAAAAGATGTCTGTAGCCCTAGATAGCCCTAGCCCTATATGAACTATTTCCTCTGCCCCTATTTATGGATCAGGAAGAGTAAGACCTTATCAAAAACGATAAGATCAAATATTACAGTTACACACTGCAATAAGAATTCCGCTCATGCGTCTCTCTCTGCCTTGTAATGTTTTTTCCTCTGCCACAGTGGCTCTCAACCTTCCTAATGCTGCGACCCTTTAATACAGTTCCTCATGTTGTAGTGACCCCCACCCATAAATTTACACTCATTACTGCTTCATAACCGTCATTTTGATACTGTTGTGAATCATGTTAATATCTGTGTTTTCCGATGGTCTTAGGTGACCCTGGTGGAAGGGGTTGTGACCCACAGGTTGAGAACCACTGCTCTTCCACATAAGAATGCAGCTGTCCTCTGGTAATGGAAACTTTCGAGGACAGATCTGCAGACCAGAGTGGACAACCAAACTGAAAATATCTACTCATCAACCCAGCTGATAATTCATCCCACAATACATTTTCAAGGATTGCTTAGACTCAATTCTAATTCCAAACTGAGCGTTGCATCAAAGTTTACCTTTGAATAAATTAAAATCCATTAATGACTCGGTGCACACAAGGAGATATAGCAAAGACCCCATGAGGATCTGAAAGCTAAGTACACACGGTGGATTAAAGTCCCCATTGCAGTCTGCATGTGAGGTGTCACTGACACGCGAGTTTGTATATTTGGTCCCCAACTGTGTCACTGTCTGGCAAGGTTGTGGAGGCTTTGGGAAGTGGAACCTTGTTCAAGGAAGTGGATGATTAGTGACAGGCCCCTCTGCTTCCTGCTTGTGGAAGGAGTGTGGCCATTCCATGCTTCTGTTGCCTTGATTTATCCACCACGATGGACTGCTACCCTTTGAACTATGATAAATAAGTTAACCGGTCTACCTTTAAGTTGCCTCTGATCATTTGATCACAGCAACCAGAAAGGTGATGAATATAGTCCTTCTGGATAAAGGGGACTCTGGGGACAAGCAGGCGTGTTGACGTGGCATCTGCAACTGCCCACTGGTTCAGAGGGGCTCTAGTATATATCCGAGAACTCTGGAGTGAGAGCCAGGCTGAGTGGTATGGACTAGCATTTCTCAGAATGCGTGCATATAAATAAGAATTACTTATTTGGTGCGTCTGTGTTAGTGCATATGTGTGCACACATGGGAGTGAGCGTGCCGTCGTGTACATATGAGGTCAAAGGACAACTTGTAGAAGTCAGACTTTGTCATGTGGGTTCTGGGGACAGAATTCAGGTTGTCAGGCTTGCTGGAGAGCACTTTTGCCTGCTGAGTCATCTCTCAGGCACGTGCATATGCACACACACACACACACACACACACACACACACACGAGATTTTGGGGGGCTTCCATTGTAAAGTACATTTGTTTGCCGATGCTGGTAAAGATAGCTTCATGTCCATTTTCATTGAAATGACAAGCACATAGGAGATGACCCATGAACACTCTCTCAGAGCCCAGAAAGGAAGAATGGTCCAAGCCACATCAGGGTCTAAACCTGTGTTGTTAAGCAATGGGAAAGGGAGGTGGATAGCATTGCAGAAATGCTGGCCTTTCTCCATAGGTCCTTGGTGGGGACGGGTTGCTGAGTCTTTTGTTCTCCTCACCCGCATCTCTCTTCCATGGTATAATGTGCTATGGATAATGTCGACTGAGATGGTGACCAACTGTGCTCCAAATCATTCTGGACACAGCCTAGAATCAACTGGAGTGCTTTCACTGACCTATAGCAGGCGCTATATGAACCTAGCAGGTGCATTTATGAATCTAGGCCTCTCCTCATTTGTAATGTGAAGTTTGGACCAGTGTCTCTCCCAGAAGAATCTCTTCAAATCCTATTCTGAGTAGACATGAGATGGAGGTACCCTTGCCTGAAAGACACTGGAGAATATGCAGAAATTGCCCAGAGACTTTTCCCTGTGACATCTAAGGTATCAAAAATTTGTGCTGGGTAGCTTTGGTGAACTTGACACAAGTTAGAGTCATCTGGAAAGTGGGGCCGACTCTCAGTTGAGAAAATGCCTCCATCAGATTGGCATATGAACATGTCTGTGGTAGCATTTTCTTTTCTACCAACTGATGTGGGAAGGCTCAGCTCGCTGTAGGTGGGGCCACCCCTGGGCGGTCATCCTGGAATGGACGAGAAAGCAAGCTGAGCTAGCGGTGGAAACAAGCCAGTAAAGAAGCGTTCTTCCAAGGTCTCTGCTTCAGTTCCTGCCTCCAGATCCCCACCTGGAGCTCCTGTTTGGCTTCACCTCATGGTGAACTGTGATTCAGACATACGTGTCAAACAAACCCTCAAGTTACTTTCAGCTACAGCCTTTATCAGAGCAATTGAGAGAGAACTGGGTCTCAAATCTACATGGGGTCTAACTTTGTCATCATTCAAAATATACCACACTTGGTCATGCTTGAAGGATGGAAGTCATTGGTTTTTAAGAACTCTTTATGTTCTAGTGATGTGAAATTATCAGCCTGTTCCTTTGTTCATCAAGGAATTGGGGGGTTGATTCTAGCCCCAACCTACTTTGCATGATGATTTGTCTCTGACATTGAATTCTTTATTTGAGAAACTAAAGGACAAATGAAAACTAAAGAGGCATGTTGGGAGAGAATTGTATTCATTAGGAGGACAGTGACATGGTACATCTTAGTGTCAGCCAGAGATGAAACCACAGGGAGGAGGAGAAACAAAGTCTGGGCTGACAGGGAAAGGAGGCAGCATGGCCACGCCCACTCCGAGTGGCTGGAGGAGGTGGGGCTGGTCCATCCAGAGATGACAGTTGAGATGGACCAAACACATTCCTGGAGTTCCACCTCTCAGCAGAGGGCCTCAGAGAGAGGGGCTGAGAGGTCAAGGCGATGTGGAATCAGAGTGTGAGTTCATGGAGATAGGATGGAGCCTAGAGGCGGGTTCTGTCTAGCTAGGGTGAATTCTGTCATTAGCTCCGGGAGAGGCATCCAACACATGGTGCTGGCAGCATGGAGCATCAGAACCCTCCACATGCTTGCCCTGAAGATGCGCTAGGAGCACAGCTCAAGGGTCTCTGGGCTGTACACAGACACTGTATCATTTGAATCTTGGAAACTGGAGAAAAGATTGCTTCTGTTTGTGCCAGGACAATGTTCTTAGACAAGAGTAATTAACACGTAAGAGGTCCCTTGCACAGATTGTAAAGCACCCGAGTGTGTGTGTCTATGTGAGTATGTGTGTGTGTAGATGAGTGTATGTGTGTCTGTGTGTCTCTGTATATGAATATGTGTGTGTTTATGTGTATGTATGTATATTTATGTGTATGAATGTGTGTTTGTGTGTATGTATGTGTATCTGTGTCTCTCTCTCTTTCTCTCTCTCTCTCTCTCTCTCTCTCTCTCTCTCTGTAGGTGATGTTGGGTGTCCTCTCTGATAGCTAGGGAGCTTGCTTCAGGTCTCTCACTCTCCTTGTCTCTCTCTGTTTTTGTCTCTGTCTCTCTTTTCACCTCTCTCAGATTACAGCCAGCTGCCCAGTCTTTATGTGAGTGCCAGATAATCTAAGATGGGCCACTCATGCTTGCTCACCCAAGGCTTTGCCCACTGTGCCATTTTTCCAGCTGCAAATACTCTCTGAGCGTGCACATGTCCATCATGTGCAAATGCTCTCTGCGTGTGTACGTGTCTGTCTTGTGCAAATGCTCTGAGCGTGCATGTGTTCATCTTGTGCAAATGCTCTCTGGGTGTGCACGTGTCCATCTTGTGCAAATTCCCTGTGTGCACATGTCCCTCATGTGCAAATTCCCTGTGTGCACATGTCTCTCATGTGCAAATGCTCTCTGCGTGTGTACGTGTCTGTCTTGTGCAAATGCTCTGAGCATGCATGTGTCCGTCTTGTGCAAATGCTCTGAGTGTGCACTTGTCCATCATGTGCAAATGTTCTCTGCGTGTGCACATGTCCATCTTGTGCAAATTCCCTGTGTGCACATGTCTCTCATGTGCAAATGCTCTCTGAGCATGCATGTGTCCGTCTTGTGCAAATGCTCTGAGTGTGCACTTGTCCATCATGTGCAAATGTTCTCTGCGTGAGCACGTGTCTGTCTTGTGCAAATGCCTTCTGAACATGCATGTGTCCATCTTGTGCAAATGCTCTCTGAGTGTGCATGTGTCCGTCTTGTGCAAATGCTCTCTGAGTGTGAACATGTTGATCTTGTGTTTGGTGTGCTTTAGGGTAGAACACCAGGGTAAACTTCTGATGGAGTTGGATATATTCACCCAGCTTACTCCAGGCGTGGGGACAACCGTCTAGGGCGGTCCCAGCGCAAATAGCCTGGGATAGCAGAGTACTTCCTGGACAGTTGGGCCTCTAATAGGAAATGGACTGCGAAGAGGTTTAGGTGGGAGAAAGGAAGATGTGGAAACATCTTGTGTGAAACTGTCAACCCATGAGGGGCACAGGGACCTATGAGACAGAGAGGTAGGGCATCATTGCTCCCACCATGGAAGAAGGCCAAGGGTTGAATGACTGGGAAGAAAGCGGAAGGTGGAAGGACATGGAAGAGCCAGATGGATGAGAATCTGTTAGCTGCAAGCTACCACGTTGAGGCCAGGCAGCCACCTTGGGGTGTGGATCATAGGTGGGGGCGTCATTGGAGTCAGAGTGCAAGGCTGCGTGGAGATGTCCCCCACATATGCTACAGAGGCTTGCGGACACAGGAGTTTGAGGGCATTGGTGACCCTGAACTTGAAGTGTCTCAATAGTGTTGGTTTTGGGTGGGGGAGGAGTCATTTTAAATATTACATAGTCCCAGGACAGGAAGAGGAGGGAGTTTTAGGGGTACATGGAGGGAGGGCCGCGTGAGACCAAGCCAAGAGAGATCAGCAGGGGAGCATTTCAGAGCAGAGATGTCTGACCTCTGGGTGGTGGCAAGGGCAGCTGTGTGGGAATAGGAGGGAGAGTTCTCTAGGAAGCTTGACCTGAGGAACAGTAGGAGAGGAAGGGGTGGGCTATGTGGAGGTTGGGTATGGAGAAGAGAGAATCCATGGGAGCCTAATAATTGCCCACTGGTGCCAGGCAGGCCCGGTTCTGAGGAAGAGGAGGCTAGAGAAGCCTCGAGTCCATCTACTGATGCTGTTTTCTCAGCTGGCGGTGAGATGGACCCAGAGTGGGGGTGACGGACAAGGATGCTCACAGAGGACTTTTGATATCTTAAGATTTCCCATCCCTCGATGAAATGGTAAAAACAAGGACAGTCTTAACGCGTGTACTCTGTAATACTAAACAAAGCCCCTGGACTCATATTTTCTTACTTTGGCATTCCTTTGTGATTTAAAAGGTTGTTGTCTGCACTTTGGTATCTCCGGGAGCTACCGGTGAAGCAATCGAGGAAGAGAGGCGGGAGAGAAGAAAATGTGAACTCTAATGATGGAAGGGAGGCAGACTCCAGCTTCAAAACAAAACATTTGTCATGATCATTCAAAATAGAAACTTGAGCTGGGAAACCATAGATTTTCCAAATGCCTGTGCTCTTTTAACTCATCCAACCCAAGCCATCCTCCAGCCCACCACAAAACCCCCAAAGCACGCATTTTGGAGGGTCTGGGGTCTGAAGAAGCCTGGAGGGGCCTCGGGTCCAGATGGCACTAGGCAGCCACTGCGATGGCGAGGGAAACAGAGGAGCGGTTAGTGCCTGCGTGACACGAGGACTGGGACTCCGGGTGGTTTGGATTTCCAGCTCCGATTCTGTGCGACTGCCACCAAAATTACGATTTTCTCACTTTACATCTCACCAGCCTTCATGGGGCCAGAGCTGGTGCAACATTGCAATCCGTCTCGAGCGGCTTCACCCTCAAAGCAAAACTGCAAAGTCTCAGACGACAACAGAACCTTGTAGTCACGACTGGCTTTTCTTCTGCGTTGTCTCTTGCTTTCCTCTGCCGTCCCTTCCTCTCCCGGTCCCTCGCCTCTATTTGATATAAGCTGGAAAGTGATACAGCTCAATGCAGCAGTCAACACAGGCTCTAACGGACAGAGCGTGTTACACCCCTAGACCGTGGTTCAGTTTACTGGTGGCACCAATCACGCCAGAAATGCCAACTGTGGTAGTCCCAGATTCCCAGCTCTTCTAGGGATCATCATGGGGTCCTGAAAAGGAGAAGAATGGGTGTGTGTGTGTGAGGGGGTGACAGAGCACCGGCAAGCTTAATGAACGCTGGTTTCATTTCATCCATGCTGGGCAAGGATGGGTCGCAGCTCTGAGGCAACCTGCTGCAGAGGCCTCTTCCCACTGAACTCTCAAGAGTCTAGTCTGGACTTTGCTAGGGGTCGAGGCTGTGATTTATTTGCAACATAAGGCCAGGGATTATGCATTAAATGGTGCTTCCTCACAGTTCACGTTAAGGCTGTAACTGTTGTGCCTTCGAAGGCAGCTGTGTTTGAAGACAGGGAGGTGAAGGCATAGGTCACAAAACAATCCCACACCAGTTTGGAATTATGATTAATAAAAGGGTTATTTATTTAAGGGGAAAAACTTACAGATCACTGTCCTAGACAACAGCCCTCAGCACGACCGGGAACAGGAAGCAAGAGAGCTAGTGTTTCTTAGCTGTGTGGCATCTTGGTGTGTGTTTTAGTTTCTCTGTAGGTTGGCTCCTTTATCTTCTAAATGCAGATGTTATGATCCCCCTTCCCACGGAGCTATTTTGTGGCATGTGGACTAGATAATACATGTAAAGTTCATTGTGCGTGTTATTCAGAAGGGACTAAAGTATTCATTGTTATTATTGCCATTCAGTTAGCACATTCATCTTGGCTTCTCACATACGGTCATTTGGCTAATATTCTGAGTACTCACACACAGTGTTCTGTTCAGTCCTTAGGGAGACCACTGTGGAAAGTTTTCATTCCCTGTGTGCAGAGAGAAGCCAATCACTGCACTGGGTGTGACTGGCCAGGGTCATGTGGCTCATTACTGCTGGGACAAACGTGAAATCCATTCCTCATCTGTGGGTCAGGTGTTGATGTGACGGTCACATCTCAGACAATTTACCAGCTACAGAGAGAGAAGATGCCCGGGTGCGCACACACCAAAGTTCTCACTGCTAATTCCTTCCTCTCCCTGACTGTCCTTGAGGGTTCCAGTTCTCCATGGTCCTCCTTGCTCTCTGACTCTGATCCTCTTGATTACTTTGGCTGTGACGGTTACAGGTCATTTCCAGATCATCGATGTCCTTTCAGCTCTGTAGGATTTATCCTTGTCCCCAGACATGGGACATTAGGAACAGAAACAATCCTGTCTCTTGATGGAGCTAATGTCCACTTCATCTCCTGTGGAAGCAGAGCTAGGAACAGTTGACAGAATTCTTGACAACATGCCTCCTATTGTGCTCTGAGATGAACCATGGTTACCGTCTAGGGCAGAGAGATGCTTTTCAGAGTTACTTTAAAGTAGGGTTCCCTCTTTACAGGACTCTCTTCATTACAGAGCTAGGACATGTGGCTTCCTTTAGATATCAAGAGGCCTGTAGAAGTGTTCTGTGCAAAATGGAACTGGTTTCTGTATTAGTTATTTCTTCTGTCTGTGATAAAATTCAGGACCAAAAGGCAATTGAAGGAGAAAAGGATGTGTTTTTGTCTTGAGTTCCAGAGGATGGGGTCCATTCATAGGGAAGGAGGCAAGGAAGTGGGAGTGTGAGGCTCGCCTCGAAGTGGGGAAGCAGAGGGGTGAGGGAAAGATGGAGGGACAGGCTAAAAAACTTAAAGCTCACCAATAGTGACACACTACCTCCAGCAAGACTCCACCTTGTAAAGTTTCCATAAGGTTCCAAATATCATCGCCAACTGGGGACCAGGTGTTTAAAGTTTATGAGCCTGTGGAGACATTTCCCACTCAAACCTCTACATTTTCCTATTAAGTTACTTATACCTCAATGAGTGTTCAAAGGGTACTGCTGATATCTTTGCCCATAGAAGAGACATCCATCGGTATTACAGAGGCCAGTGTATATGCATGCCTACACACTCATGCACACGCACACACACACACCCACGCACAAATACACATGCATGCACACTCAACACATGTGCACACATACACGCACACACACATGCACATGCATGCACAAATATGCACACATGCACACACATGCCCCCCCACACTTGCACATGCACACAAAGTCACTATGGTCTAAACTTGGAAAATGTTTCTATGGCTTGAAGACCTTGCAGAGGAAACACTTAGGAAGTAGTCTGTGACATTTTCCAGTTAAGAATCTAATCACATGTGTGGTCACTTGCTCATTTGCTGTCAGGCTGAAGGGATGCTTGCTGAAGGGATGCTTGCTGTGGAGTTTTTGGAACACTGCTTTGGCCTTCTGAGTTTGGGGCACAGGATGGCCATAGGACTGAAGCAGGAACAGAGACGTGAAAAGCTGTGTGCCTAGGGTAGAAGAGGCACTGTGACAGGGAGAGCACTGGACTTGCCGGCCAAAGACACACATCCAACTTTCAGCATCATGTCTGCTCACAGTTGGACCACAACAACTCAATTAACCTCCCTGAACTCAATTTTCTCGCCTGTGAGATGGAGTTAGTGGTATCCACATGAAGGACTATTGAGGGGAAGCAACGTTGAAGAGGTGTGGGTGGAGTCTTTGGATACCACGTGCTGAGGCTACAAGGAAGCTGGGAGGGTTGTAATACCAGCCATTGGACCACTGAAGATCCAAGTGTGCGGGATGGTGTGGGTGTGGAAGAAGGCACATACAGGTTCTGGGTGATGATCATAATACCAGCGACTGGACCACCAAAGGTCCAAGTGTACAGGATAGCATGGGGTGAGTAGGGAGCACAAACAGGTTCCAGCATCCCCAGGGTTGTCCCAGTGGAACTGGACAGGCCATCAGTGGAGCTGTCCCAGAGGGCGAGGCAGACATGATTGTTGCAAGGAGGGCCACTTGTTGGTTCCTAGCCGCTTAGCCCTGAAATAATCACACAGAAACTATATTATTTAAATCTCTGCTTGACCCATTATCTCTAGCTTTTTATCACAGTCTGATTTTTGTTTGAGTGGATGTTTCTGAGATGATTTTAATACCTTATATTTTCAGTGTGGCCACTGTGTCTTAGAGCTTCATGGGACTTCAGGGGTGCAGAG